>NC_137634.1:15713970-15883970 GCF_963383615.2 Lipophrys pholis
AATGATATCATGACTTGTTGACTTCTGGTCCATTGTGTTTATGTGTTTTGTAAAATTGTGGGAATTCTGACAAACAGAAAAGGTGCAAATTTGCATCAGCATATTAGGATTGCAACTATGTGGAAGGACCAGTTCAAGAGGCATGTTTCACTGAAAGATTTAGAAGGATAAGAAAATGAAACAACAAAATAAGACCGGAATTGGGAAAGAAAAAAAATATTTAGTCATTATTAAAGCAAAAGAAAAGAATTGTATCAAAAGTAACTTCAAGAGAACGAAATAAAGCCAGATAAACTATTAAAATGACAAAAACAAGGTAAATATGAATTTTAACCTTGAAAGAATGGGGACAAAATCACACAAATAAAATAAACTTCAATGATTAAATAAATTGAATTACATTAAATGAAATTTAAAGTATTTTGGAGAAAAGAGTAATCAATCAATCAATATTGGTATGTTTTAATCCCATGACCCATCACTAGATAGATAGATAGATAGATAGATAGATGGATGGATGGATGGATGGATGGATAGATAGATAGATAGATAGATAGATGGATAGATGGATAGATGGATAGATTCAGCAGAAAGCACACTATTAAACCAATAATGCAGCAGACTGTCATCCCTGCAGTTCACTGCAGGGATGACAGTCTGTTTTTGTTTTTTTAAAGCTTCCCACTCTGGAGTGTGTCATTTGGTATATCGGTCATGTCAGATAGCCTCTTTTTCTAGTCACAACATGTGGCACTCAAAACAAAGTATCCCTACCTTGTTTGTCGAAATAGATTTTGTTTGGGAAGTTTGCCACAAACCTCCAGACTGAGAACGACAATCAATGTGTTTCAAAGCGGTATGAAAACAGTGAGTCGATTTAAAAAAACAAAAAACGATGGGCACTGATGTCATTCTCTGAGTGGTCCCTTCATCCTCTTATCCCCGAGTTCCTGTTACGCCCACCACTGCCGTCTGGCCTGTGAGTTTATTCTGATGGGATTTTGAAAAAGGTATGTGTGGGTGTTGAGTAAGTTCAAACGGGGTGGAAGTGAGTGGACGATGGCTCCAAATCTGCACAGATTAACTGTAGATGGATGTTTTTGTCTGACAAATTGTCACCTCTCGCTCCAGATTATAATCTGATTGCGTCGTACGGGCATGGGGCATAAGGGATTGAGGGCAAAAGGATCGCATGGCAAGACATTTTACTTGAAATTTCATAATGATAATTCCCTTTTCAGTATTAAAGGTCTTTCTTAATCCCTGCATGTGTCTAATTTGATGCTGCGGTATAACATGAGGCGGAGAGAGGCATATGTTCTACTTTTCACATTTGAAGTTTTTTCAGGGTGACATCATGAATTACGTAACGGTGTTTTGTTTGGCTGGCTGCATGCGTTTGAGAGTGTGTGTGTGTGTGTGTGTGTGTGTGTGTGTGTGTGTGTGTGTGTGTGTGTGTGTGTGTGTGTGTGTGTGTGTGTGTGTGTGT
Organism: Lipophrys pholis; assembly: GCF_963383615.2. Classification (NCBI taxonomy): domain Eukaryota; kingdom Metazoa; phylum Chordata; class Actinopteri; order Blenniiformes; family Blenniidae; genus Lipophrys; species Lipophrys pholis. Next base: position 15,715,460 of record NC_137634.1, read on the forward strand.
GTGTGGCTGGCTCATATTCCCTCATAACTGTAACTGGAGAACAGATGATCCAAGCCGTTTGATTATTGTTTCAGCCACAAAAGCGGCTTCATTCAAGAACTTAACCTTCATCGTGTCTTTTTCTAACAAAATCTTGGGGTGTTGACTTTAGTATTGCTCGGTAGATTCATGCCTTTTACGCTGCATGTTCCTGGATTCAAACCTGCTGTCCTGACAGTTTTTGTCTGTCTCAATCTCCGCCCTTCACTGCCTCCGGCCAGTACAAATTGTTGGCCCATGATGCAATCTATCGTCTCCACTAGTATACATTTTCCAGCCAATGAGAGCGCGGCAGTTGGAGGGTATCCAGCCCGCTCGTGCTTGTAAACATCTCTCGCAGTGGGAGGGACTTTCAATTTAACATCCCACCGTGCGTTGTCATCCTCACTCTGGCTTTTCTCAGCTTGCGTTGCACAGTAAAAAAGAGGAAAGGAAGAGCGGTCAGCAGGGCCGAGGGGCACGGACGACAGTCGGCATGAGTGTGTGAGTCAGGGTGTGTGCCGGCTCCTCGGTTGCTGCACTGACTTCACACCGAGCCGCCATGGAGCCTTTCAGACTGACGCACTCCACTTTTGTGACAGTAGGTAGCCGCTCTGTCAGCTCCCAATGTCCTTCTGTGCTTGTTTTGTGCATGTGCGACTTCACACCATCAGCTCATCTCTCATCGGAGTTTGGTGTCTGAGTTTGTGTTTGTACACTCTGTCAGCAGGTTTTCGTTGGTGCTGTACAGGTGCATTACAGTCGGAGGAGGACAGAGGGGATGATAGTCTCACTGCAGAAGTTCCCTTCTGTCTTTCTGCTCGCCAGGGCCTCAACTTTTGAAGAAGAGGTTTAATTTCCTCTTGCTTGCTCCTTTCATGGGACTTTATTTCTGTCTGTGCTTCAGGAGACAGCGCACGTTAACTGTGAGGCCTCTTTGGTACAGTAAAGCAACAAGCTGAGGTTTCAGTTCTGAGCGAGACAAAGAAAACAGTTACTTTTGTACACTGTAAAGCCAACAGTGAATGGAGGCATTGTGTATTAATGGCATGGGTGCTTGGTTTTTTGTCACACACAAGCCAGCTGAACACGCACACACATACACACGAATACACACACAAAAGCAGTTAGTTACATATGCAAATGCTATAATCCTGAGAGTTTTAGGAATTACACAGACTAAGGTCACTGGCAACATCACTGCCATTATTACTGTGTGTAAAATGGCCCCGGAGAATTATAACACGTTTCATGTTTACGGCGTCAGCTGACAGCTCGCTGCACGTTGTCCTCTCATCTGAACTTTCTGAGGCTTCCTGCAGTCCTGCCATTTCTCGGCTTTATCCCATCCTGCTGTCTTTAAAATTGCAGAGCTTCACGTCTATATCTTCATGCCGTCACTCACTTTAAAGCCTGTCAGTTAACTGGTCATGGCGGCTTAGATCATGACAGCCAAGCGATTTGGCCTATTTTGGATTTTAAGTGAGCATGAATGAAGACAGGACCGAGTTTAAACAGTCTGCTGAATTTATAACTGTGAACATGCACTGGAGCGTTCACCCTTGTGCATGCATGCATGCATGAGTGCCACATGGGTTTGTCTAGTTTGTTTCACATTTTGGCTCAAACGCACCGCGGCTTTGCAAAAGGAGCTAAACTATCAGCCTTAAGAAAATGTAAAAGAAGTTGGATTCAACTCACTTCATTTAACCTGACTGATGCAAATCAGATTATTTTAGCATGATGTCATACTATTTGTTTTTGCTTTGTTAGATTATTCACTTCTTGTGTTCAACCAACTCAAAATGTGTTTTGAAAGCAGCTGGTCACCAGCTTCCACACTGTCCAGCCATCCTAAGACCACTGGTCTTTTTTTAGCTTCACTGTCATTGCTTTCTCACCGACCCACTAATACATGCGTCCCTTTTTAGCCACACGTCATCACAGATGATACTAGTTAAGTGTGTTCTTTTACAAAATGTGAATGGCAGATAAGTGTAAGACCTGCACTTAAAGAACACAACATTTTCTGTGGTTGAATTCACTTTAATTTCAGAATATACTGAACGGGAATTCAAGCTGCTTTGATGGCTGGATACTGTTGAAGTGCCAGTTAAAAGCGCAGCATTTATAGAGAACAATTCATCTTTGAATTCACACAATAACATAAGCTACTTACCTCTAATCATTTCCCTCAGCTATTCTGCCTGTCCCTAACCGGAGTGTGAATCTGACATGTCGTTCTCACGGTTGACAGCTTAAGACGTGACCTTTACTCTGCCAGTCGAATGACTGCATGCCACCGGATCCTCTTTGCATAAAGCGGAAAGATACAGCCTGCCCTCTTACCCACACTGAGGACACGTTTGTGTGTGCGTATAGTGTGTGTTCACGTCTACCCAATGGGCACCGACTGACATTAGGACGCGGGCAGAGATGGGACATGTGGGATTGAGCGCCGTATTAGATCCAGCAGTGACAGATGTGTAGACAGGAGGGGAGTCTGGTGGGGGATAATGATCGTCACTGTGATTCTGTGTGTTCTTCTGGATCACTGTGTGTGTCTTTTTGCGTGCATGTGTGCATGCTACAGTCCACTGTATAGCTTACAACACACTGTTATGTGTTCACTCCTGCAGTTGTGTGGGAACACGAGTGCACGTCTGTGTCTGACGCATGAATAATACATGTGTTGACCTACTGAGAGAAAATGGCTGAGCTACATTTCTGGAGCCAGTTTGCAACACATGTATAAATAACATGTATTTCATTTCGCAAGTGTGCCAATTTGAACTTCAGGGCAAGTCAAGGGAACAAAATAAATGTTGCTGTGCCCTCATGAAATGTATGCGTATGCTTTTTATTTTACCGCACATGATGTAGCCTTTATGGGACCGGGCCAAGTAGAAGCAGCAGTGGTCTGTTTTACCCGGCAGAATATCCATAACATCCAGGTGCATCTCTATGACATGGCTCCTCTATTGTGGTCATCTTATATAAAAGAGTTTTGTTTTTGTTTTTTTGCTTTGCTACTTTTGATTTTGCATTCAAGTTAAATAAAATCCGCATGCACAGATGTTCAGTTTACACTACAACCGGCGGGCTTTTTGCAAACATTCGGTTATTCATGGCCGTCCCGCGAGGGGTTAGTGAGGAATTCTGAATCAAATAAATATATGATGCGTAGTAAACAAAGGCTTTGTTTTTTTAATCTAATGTGTTGTAACAGTTTTAGTTTACCAGTGTAAGTAGTTCCTACTTGGCACTTTGTTGAAGGATTTTACAGTTTGAATCACCATTAAGAAACAAAACATGCAAAGAAGAAAAGAAAACCATGTAAAACACACCTTTTAATATTGAGCAGGAACAAGTACAACATATGGCCTAGCAATTCACAGAAGCCCTCGTTTTTCATATTGGTCAAACAAACTTGCCTGAAACTCAATGAGATGTCATCCAAGTATACAAAGAAATGTTTCCGCACTATAAGACTAATATTACATGAAGCAAAAACAAAGGAAAATGTGAAATACAAAAGCACCGTGTAAATGTGTGTGTCGACATTTGAATTACATGTGTTGTTTTCGTCATGTTTTAGTCAGTTGACTGGTCAGACGTCACTACATATCATCTTAATAATTAGAAACTCTGTCCTATTTTGATATAAGGTCATTAAATAGACTGTGAAAGAGGGCTTGATACAAAGTCATGTGAAATAAATAAAAGTAATGGCTGTCCACTGGCTCTGAGTTCAGTCAAAAGAATGGTTTGTGTTTGATAATCTGGTCATTTTAATACAAGAAATATTCATAAATCTTAACATTATTAATAATGCATGGGTTTTTTTAGATGACCGCTCTACCAACCGAGCCACATTTTCAAGTGATTGTGTTAATATTATTTTTCTGGTCTAACCCTAACCTTTTGTACATTCAGTTTAATTTCACTGCCAATCTTTCTACAGGAGAGTATATTTATCCAATGGAATTACACTCAATCGGATTACTCCTTAGACATTAGTATTAGTAGACATGCTGATGTACAGTTACACAAAGAAAACAGTCATTTAGTCACATGGGAATATGTGCGTATGTGTGAAGATCATAGGTGTAGCTGTGTATTTTTAGTCTGTGCTGTGTACCTGTGGGCAGAGAGGCTTGTTTTGATCAACTATTGTGGCTTTAGAGTACGTCAGCATGCGTTGATTATTACAAGGCCATAGTTTCTTTTCCTCTTTCTCTTCTGAAGGGGTTGTTAGGAACTGGGACATTAAAAACAACCCAGAAGCATGGCCATACCTGTTTGTCTGCATGTTGTGTTGCACCCTGAGGACTGCAGCTACATGCCGTTCTCAAGTCTTTGGCAGATACTGCTTGTGCGGTATTAACCTAGAAATAACGGCACAACAATGGACACGTTTTTGTACCGATCGAGGAATTAAACAGCTTTGTTAACTGTGGTTCCTGGTACCTCCCATGTGAAGCTTGCCGAGCACAAATCCAACCTGAAAGTGACACTCGGTGAGAAGTTGAGGCTCGACGTGATCGTTTTTACGGGCAGGTATATTATCTATGTTGTCTTTTCTTGCAGGTTGACTGCTGTCACTGTTGGTGGATGTAAATGTCCTCTGTCATGGCCAAGCGTGAGGCTGGGAGCACCAGTCCTGTGGTGCGACAAATAGACAAGCAGTTTCTGGTCTGCAGCATCTGTCTGGATCACTACCGCAACCCCAAAGTCTTGCCCTGTCTACACACTTTCTGTGAAAGGTAACTATGAATTTTGTTTCAATAAGAACATGAAAATGTTTAATTACCAGCACTCCCTTCCTGATCATCCTGGCCCTGCAGAGAAGTTTTTATCCACGTACTGTAGCTCTTAGTGCTTCCCAGTTTATTTCGAGGTAAAGTAGGATTCTTGTATATAGCAAATCCCTGCACACATTTAAACAGCTCAGAGCACTTTCTTCATTTAGTCGGCTGGGATAAGTGCATTCCTCAGCATCAGGGACCGTCAAGGACTGGAGTCTGAGAAAAGGCTCATTGTTGGGACACAATTACAACAGCTCAATCTACAGTTTCTCGGGAAAGACGACACCCCCTGAAGCAATATAACTGGAGCCTCTCCGTGCCGGGCAAAGCAGTGCAGGCTTTTGCGTGGCTCATTGTGAGTCCGGGTGGGATGCAGAATGACGGGGGCGGGCGGCTGAAAGTACAGAAGGAGCCCTGGATTATGCTCCAACCCAGTTTACTTGAAAATTTACGATCAAACAAATATTTATGGAACAGTTTTAAAAAAGCCGAGCAGTACGCAACAAATCCTTTTTCCAAGCAGTGTGGGGGCATTTGCCTAGTAGAAGGCAAGTTTAATCCCTGGTTTAACTGGATGGCATGTGATCCGGAGTCCTGCTGAGGTGAACAGATTTTTGTCTGCGGCTCCACATGACGTTCCCCGACAGATGTTTGATAGTGGAACAGGTTTATTTGGTTCAGGCCTTACTCGGCTCGTTTTGATTGGTAGAGTGATGGATCACCTAATTTGGCTCTTTATCTCCTCTCTGAGTAATTTTGTTCCACTAAGATGTGGCGTTGACTAACAGTTTTTTTCATACTTCAAGTGTTGTTTTGCTACTGCTCTTAACCTCTTTATACAATAGGGCAAGCATGTGACTACTTGCTGTCACTGTGTTGCTCAAAAAAAGCCATTCGAAGTTATTAGTCCAGATTTTCTTATCTGTTTTATATTATTTCGCTCCAATAAAAAACAGAACAACAAAATTGTGCCTTTTTAACTTTGCTTTGAAAGTGTGGTTTCGACACGGCCTTAGGTAGATCACATTGTTGTCATGGATCTCATTTCTTCTCGGAAACAGGTAACCTACAGTTTCTGAAGTCCTCTGTGGTGTATTGAATTAGACGAAATAGCATTTGTATGCTGGTCTGGCAGCTGCCCAGACACACCACAACAGAAGCTTATCCTCGACACAGACTTTGGGTCTCTTACAGCATTAGCCACAGAATCTGTGATCAGAGGAGCTCGAGGAAAGCAAGCGTACATCACTGGCTAGACGGCCGGCGGGCTTTGGTACAGGACCGCAGTGTGATCTGCATATTGCTGCTGTATTTTGCTGACTGGGTTTGGTTATGGCCTGAAGGTGTCTGAAGATATTGATTGCCTTCCAGAGGGCAAGCAAGCCTGCCTGACATCCTCAGCCTCAGTGGGAAGGACCTGTGACACACACACATTGAAACTGATTGACACGTTCCACTATTTGTTGTGACACAAGCACTATTTAGGCAATGTGATTAGAAACAAACTTTTGCTTACTCCTATATGTTAACTCCCTCCCTCCAGTTGTCTTCAAAACTACATTCCCCCAGAGTCCCTGACCCTCTCCTGTCCAGTGTGTCGCCAGACATCGATCCTGCCAGAGAAAGGAGTTTGTGCTCTGCAGAACAACTTCTTCATCACTAATCTCATGGAGGTTTGGACTTTCTGTCTTTTTTTTTTTTCTCAATTGAATGTCTTCTTATCAAAAAATAAATAATGAGGATTTACTTTGAAATTAAGTTTTTCATCATAGATTTTGATCAAACGGATCAGTTTATATGGAATTTAGGTGAAAAGTATAGGATGCCCGAGAGGATCGAAATCTAATTACATGTCTATTTGCCCTTGGAAGAATGAGTCAACACTGATTAAACCTGCCAAATATTACAGACAACCACACGCCGCACTGGAAAGAATAAAACAGCAGCTAATTGAGAAATTTATGATGTTTTGGACCAGGTCCTTCAGCGAGACCCCGAGTGCTCTCGACCGGAGGCGAGCAGCGTGCTGGAGTCGGTCAGTGCTGCAGTCGCAGGGAAGCCTCTGTGCTGCCCGAACCACGAGGGAAAGGTGAGAAACACGTTTCTGGTGTTTCACCTTGGTCATGATTAATGTGCCTTTACTGTTTGTGTTCAGTACAGCTCAATGTGAAGGAAACTGAATCCAAACTCCCGAGTAAAAGATCTGACCTCAGTTTGTCTCCCTCTGCAGGTGATGGAGTTCTACTGTGAATCATGTGAGACCGCCATGTGTCTGGACTGCACAGAGGGCGAGCACAGGGAGCATGTGACCGTACCTTTGAGGGATGTTGTGGAACAGCAAAAAGCCGCATTGAAGACTCAGCTGGATGCCATACACAGCAGGTAGGGACTCGAACCTTTGCAAATCATTAGAGGATGTCATTGGCTGCTTTAATGTTGTTACACAGATCTTCAGTGCTTCCCAAATGTATGCATTATAATGTTTTCCATTATATAGTATGAATCTGTCGTTCTTCAAAATCTTCTTCTTTGTTAGGTGTTTTTTTTTTTTAGATATAATGTTTTATGTATTTTTAGTGCCCGTTGTACACTTTTTTTAAATATACAATGTCTTTGTGGGTGGTATTGCAGACTTCCCCAGCTAACGGCTGCCATTGAGGTGGTGAGCGAGATCTCACGACAGCTGAACGACAGGAAGAATGAGGCGATATCAGAGATTACAAGTACTTTCGAGGAGCTGGAGCGGGCGCTGCATCAGCGCAAAACAGCCCTCATCACGGACCTGGAGAACATCTGCAGCTCAAAGCAGAAAGTAAGTGATTTTACCCATTGTCATAGTGCTCATGCATCTATTTGTTCAAGCACACACTTAAAACCCATCGCTATACTGACATATGTATGGTCTGGATATGACCGAGGAAATCTCTCATATTCTCATCCCACCGGCTTTGTTCACTTCTTCTTCTCCGCTTCTCTTGTTTCAGATTAACTTTTCCTCTACTTGTTTTCACACAGGTTCTACAGGCACAGCTTTCATCCCTTCTTCAGGGAAAGGAACACATTCAGAGCAGCTGCAGCTTCACAGAACAGGCGCTCAGCCATGGGAACGCTACTGAGGTGGGCTGGTAAATTGTAATTAGCAAACTCACAATGAGGCTGTAAGCCATGAGGGACTCCGACCTGGTGGAGGATGTCTGTTGTTCAGTAATTGAAATGTTTAGTGTTGGAAGAAATAAGAGCAGCAAATTTCAAAGAAAAAGATGGCCGGATGTAATGACGGTGTGGTCTGCAGGTGCTGCTCGTACAGAAGCAGATGAGCGAGCGGGTAACAGCGCTGGCCAGGCACGACTTCCCAGAGAAACCACATCAGAACGCACACCTGGACTGTCAGGTACCAACCCATGTTTCGTTTGTTGACTGTTTGACTGATATTTCCTCATTTTTACGTGATGAAACTTCATTATGTGATCAGCACTTAACTCACAGGGAGAATATCCCCAATTCATGTTTGCATGTTATGACCTATTTTCTGGCACTCTTCATTCCTCACTTGGTTAATAGAAACATGCAAGATATCAAATGGTGACTCTACATAGCCTGAAAGAGTGAATGTATGTGTCTGCCTCTTTATGTCTGTACATTTAAACCTTCTGTTTTCTTTTCATTTCTTTTTGATGACACTTTTACCAATGCAGTAAAATATATACATACTTTTCCTTTCTTTTTCTTTTCTTTTAGGGTTTAGTTTTTTTTAAGCATTCAATCAAAAACTGTAAAAATGTAAAACGACCTTATGCAGTAATGAGGTATAGTCTGAGTGGACAGTACTGGACATCCTGTCTGTTCTCTGTTCCAGGTGGAGACCGAAGGTTTGCGCCGCTCCATCCAGAACCTGGGCGTTCTCCTCACCACAGCAGCTGTTGCTCACACCACCGTGGCCACAGGAGAGGGACTCCGCCACGCAGCAACCGGGCAGCATCACACCATTACTGTGACGACAAAAGACAAAGTACTGATAATTGATTCTGACTCAGTTTTACTGTTTGGACCAATATGTTCATTTGCTGTATAAAATCCACATTTAGACTTTATTGTTGACGTACAAGTTCAGCAAAATGTATTTCTGAGGGCATCTTTATCGATACATATTGATCTAACACTTCTATGTGCAGGATGGAGAGTTGGTGCGGACAGGAAATGCAGTTTTAAAGGCAGAGATAACATCAGCTGATGGGAACCGGATCACAGAGGCAGACGTAACGGACAATAAGAATGGAACATACGAGGTGGGCTACACGTTACGTACCGAGGGCGAGTACTCGTTTGCTCTCCTGCTGTATGGACAGCCAATACGCGGCAGCCCCTTTCGCCTGCGGGCGGTCAAGCCGTCAGACGTTCCACAATCTCCAGATGATGTGAAGAGGAGGGTGAAGTCCCCCAGCGGGACCGGGGGCCACATACGGCAGAAAGCTGTGCGACGGCCCTCCAGCATGTACAGCACCACCAAGAAAAAAGAAAACCCCATTGAGGACGAGCTGATCTACAGAGTGGGTAAGACAATTAATCTTTAAGAGAAGCCTCATAGATGGAAAAGTACATAGTGTCATCTCCAGGAACGTGAATTATATATGAGGAATGCACAATTTGATATGAACCAGTTTGTCTGAGGGTCAGCATCTTCTCCTCAGATGGAAATCTAATGTATTTAGATTTAAAATCATCTAGTTCATAGTGTATTATAAAGAAAAACAATAAATGTGTCTCACTCACACCAGTACATTTTTTTTTCAAATTTTGTAGTAGAATTTTTAAACTTTAATAACAAAAATGAAAGCCTACATTCGCATGGAAGCGACAAACTCAACCCCAAAAATCAAATTTTATAATGAGAAGTAATCCAGAGAATAAATATTTTTTTGTGACGACTCCAAACCCAAATGGACCTTGATGGAAGACACATTATACAGACACACCTGCACCAGGGAGGAAAAGCTCAAATGACAAATTGAGTCAGTCTTTAAATGTTCTTGTTTCAGGTTCCCGAGGCAGAGAGAAAGGCGAGTTCACAAATCTACAAGGAATCTCAGCTTCGGGTAACGGCAGAGTGGTTGTGGCTGACAGCAACAACCAGTGCATACAGGTGAGACAAAATGGGAGAAGTCAGAGAAGTCAGAGCAGTCAGTTTATTATTATTTTATATTTATTCATATTGTGGCTGATACAGTACACTCAATATGGGAATCTCTGATGGAAATGATTTCAGATATTCTCCAATGACGGCCAGTTCAAAATGCGCTTCGGAGTCAGAGGTCGGTCCCCTGGACAGTTGCAAAGACCGACCGGTGTCACTGTGGACCTGAACGGAGACATTGTTGTGGCCGACTATGACAATCGATGGGTCAGCATCTTCTCCTCAGATGGAAAGTTTAAGGTGGGAGCTCAGATCGCTTATTTCCACATTAAACTGACATTCAGGGGCGATTTCCACTGAATAATTCAATGTTTTCCTCCATCGCAGAATAAAATTGGTGCAGGACGGCTCATGGGTCCCAAGGGTGTGGCCGTGGACAAGAATGGACACATCATCACTGTGGACAACAAGGCCTGCTGTGTCTTCATCTTCCAGTCCAACGGGAAGCTCGTGACCAAGTTTGGAGGCAGGGGGACGTCTGACAGACAGTTTGCGGGTGAGTAGGAGCAGAGTCGTCTACAGCACAACCTTTTTACGCTCTGAAAAGAAAGCGTTGCCTCCTTTTTCGGCTCTGCAGCCTGTCACAGAGCCAGTGTTTCAAATGGCTTCAAAGACAAAGCTGTCACATTGTTTTGCTTATTTAACAAAATATATGCAAAAAGAAATGTGGTTACTTTATATAGCATTTTTGAAAGTGTTATGAAATATGATCTGCAGCTATTTAGTATTGACATGAAAAAAAAGCCCATATGTTCATGCCATAATTTGTTAAATTGCAATTAAGAATAGCAGCTAACAGCACTTTATATTTCTCAATAGACAGCAGTGCATTAATCCATATATTATATAGGCCTGTATACTGACTATGCATGACGTAAATCACTGCAGTGTCCTTCCAGTTCCCTCCACAGACTGTACCTGTGCTGACCACTCTACGCCACTTTCTTCTTTTGCTTCTATTTATTTCTGACATCCTATTTTGTTTTCCTTTCTTTTCTTCCTTTCTGTTCTCCAATTCAGAAAAACTTGGCCCAAACTTAAATAAATCTGGCTCAGTTTTCAGTAAGTACTAAGTGTGGCCTTGCTGCAACCTTAATCCCACAGTGCAGTGCCCTCTGTCTAACCCGATTCCCCGATCATGTGTCTGACCTCCTGAAAAACGTGCACTGTTGAGACATTTTTTGACCTCGAGTTGTGCCTGCGCTGTTATGACCAGATACACGTGAATGACATTTTAATTTCACAGAAATCAATATTTTGTCAAGTGCATTTTGTTCTTGGTGGAACGCTGCAACAAAATGATCGGTATGAATGATTTTCAGTTTGAAACTAGTGACTGTTCCTACTTTTCTTTTAGATGATAGATACCTGCAGAGCTCAGTGGTGGGATATTCAGCCAATAAACTTGACAAAAATAAGGCTTCACATGGTGTTTCTTTTGAAGCTGTATTATCAGAGATGAGGAAATGCTTTGATTTAGGACAAAAACATACTAACATTTGTAATCAGGATAGAAATGATTTTCAAAATGTTTTGATTTTGAGTCCAATAATGTAAATTTGCATGAAAAGACTGATAATAAACAATTAAACTTTGAACCGTGACCAATTTGATTAAATAAGGCTATACTTCAAGCAAAATCTGTTAGAGTTTTAGTTATTAAAACTTACTAACACTCCAGCAACTTCCACTCTCATCCTCTTCTTGATCTTCATCCAGGTCCGCACTTTGTCGCAGTGAACAACAAGAATGAAATCATCGTGACCGATTTCCACAATCACTCTGTGAAGGTAGGACAAACAGAAATCATCTTGGAGGTGACGGTGCCTCTCACTCAATGACTATGGCTCCAGTGGTTGCATTTTACTGACTTTGCGTCCCAGGTTTACAGTGCTGATGGGGAGTTCCTGTTCAAGTTTGGCTCTCATGGCGAGGGCAACGGGCAGTTTAATGCTCCCACTGGTGTGGCTGTGGACGCTAATGGAAACATCATTGTAGCTGACTGGGGGAACAGCAGGATACAGGTGAGACAGGTTGTACTCAGGGCGATCAGAATATGTTGAACTTGTATAAAACACTACCCGTGTGCGTTGGATGGTCGTGTTGAGTCACATTGTGTTTTGACTGGCTAATAATGAAAACACGGGATGGAGTGTTTTCAAGGTTTTTTTTACTACAATGTAGGTACAATAAAACAGCACCAATTTATTGTATTTCACTGCGCGTGTTCATATCATCTTCACAACAATATATATTTGAAATTATGAAAACAAGCTTAGTATGCCAATTTAGTTTCCTTAGTTTCATATTCATATTCCTGCATCCACCTCAGTTTAGTGAAAAGATAGAAGACAAGCTACCTGAGATAGACAGACACTAATCCTGTCTGGGTTACATCTGGTGCACTGGGTGAAGCATTAACACTCCAACAATAGAAGTGATGTTACAGGAAGTTACATTAGCAGCTGTTTACTTACCAGCCTAGAAAACACTGGCAGGGTGATTAATACTCAACTGCTTTCTCACCAGAGGCTCTTTTTTTGTGTGGGAGCAGAAGGAGGAGATGATAGTCGTCACTTAATGAAATCATCAACATTGTTCAGTTTCAGTCTTTCCCATTAACAACACAGTTGCGAGAGTGACTTACACCACCCAGTGGTGTAAAGTGGTATTACATGCCAGGGTGTCTCAGCATTTAGTCAGGATGTGAAACCTAATACACTTACTTGTTTTAAACTATTTTCGGAAAAACACCTATTATACCATAACTTTAAACTGATGCTTGAGATTTTGTAGCAAATACTGTTTAATGTTTTAAAATAACTTGCCACATTTGAGGGAATCAAACAATATGGATCTTGGCTTCACTATTAAAGAACGTTCAATCAATTTCAAATAAAACTCAAACAACATGTATATTTTAACTAGATACATTCTGAATCATGCCTCAGCTGAAAAACACAATTTTTAATGGGATGTAATTAAGGTAAATACCTTGTTGGTAAAACTGCAGAGAGATAACAAAAGATAAGAGAGAAGATAAGTACTCCATCAAATATCAACAATTCAGACTCAAATATTCTACATTGTAAAATCAAATTCAAAATTAATCTAACACAAAAAATGGCATTTTAAAATGACAATACTGGGTTTTCTGAGACACAATTTGTTTAGTCAGTAGGCAGCGCTGTGAGTCCATGAAAGACAATCCAAAGGTATGTGAGTGTTGTGGGATGAGGACAGATTTATGGCCTCTCGGTTACTGGAGGTCAGGTCAGAGGGTATTTAGTTCATATCTGTCAGGAGTCCACCTGTTTTTGAAAGAGGATTACTTACCTTTAAGTGTTTTTGTTGGCGCAAAATAAGAAGACAAGAGCCCAAAAGGTTATGGTGTAGATTGCAGCTGGTATAATGTGTGTATTTGACTCTGATCTTTGTGTGATGATAGAAATGATTATTTTAACGGTCAGTGTCTTTCTTTTTCCTGTGCCAGGTGTTCGACAGCACAGGGTCCTTCTTATCCTACATCAACACGTCAGCAGACCCTCTGTACGGCCCCCAGGGTCTCGCCCTCACCTCGGATGGACACGTGGCCGTTGCAGACTCTGGCAATCACTGCTTCAAAGTTTACAGATATCTGCAGTAGACTGGAAGAAGACGGGACTGACATCTTCATCTTCTGCTGAGAAAAAAATAATCATGGCGGCATACTGCTTGTAGACCTTGAGCTGCAACGTGCCTGCTCAGTCATCAGAGGTCAAGACATCGGTTTTATATCAATTCATGACCCAAAGTGTAACACAAAGACATACACACACATACAAAACGTTCTAATTGCAGTATATTTTAAAGACAGAGTTGTTGTTCTTATTGGTAAAATCTCCAGGAACTGACTTCATGGAAACTAATTTTTTTTCTCAGGAATGAATCAATCTATGATTTGATATTTTCATGTCGTTGAATACCATCAATTTTTCCTTAAACTTCGGCTCGCATTGGTAACAAAATCCCCGCCTGAGAAATGGCCTCTGTCACGAGGCAAATCCTCTCCATTTCTGTGTCGCTTCACCAAGAAAAGAAATACCAAATTGGTGTCAGGCTGCAGGTTGGTTTTGTTTGAAGCCAATAACCAGCTAATAGAGGTGAAAGTGATCCCCAAAAAAGAACGACTGTTTTCATTGCCTTAAAATGTTAAAACCCAACGATACATACAGGAATGTGTCATTCAACAGGAATGGTTTCTTTTTCTCTCCTGCTGCAATCTTCTCCGTCTGACAGACCACTGCACACCTTTCATTATTTTTTCTCAATTCAGTCACGAGATGAGTTGACGTGTATGCAGTTTTCATTTTATTTAAATTTATTTCGGGTTTTGGTTCCCAAAGACGAGCGTCAAGAAGCACAACAGTGAACATTTGAAGCAGCTGCAGCCCAACCTGCTGGCCTTTCTCTCCACTTGCAACCAAAACAAACTGATATATGACCCTTTTAGTTGTCGCACTTTCACGTATTCATACCCACAGGCTTATAGAGTTGTACATGTGCATATTTACCTGTATATATGGATCTGTTGTCCATGGTTATTTCACTATATAGCCTAATTATTCGAGCACTTAAGTGGAAACAAGGTCCCGCCAGGTAGTCGCCAAACTGAACGAGTGAAACCTCCGAACACATTGTTTGCTGCATCTTTCAAAAGATTTTTTCTTCGTTTATTTGTAATTTTCTTTTTTCTACATAATTTGTTCTACAAATTATTTTTTCTAATTAGTGCATTTGAACTGTCTCCTCTCTGCCAAACATTGATGTACATTGTAACTTGTAGCAATGGAAGCCGTTCACTCCTCCGCCTCCTCTCCCCGACGAGCTCGCGTCCAGTTCGACGGTGACTTTTCTCCTCCAGCCGAACCGCGTTGTTGTGAGTTGTTGTTGAACATTGCACAAAAATACAAATATTCTAAGAGTTATATAGTTTGCAAGAGTAATATATGCCTCTATGTATAGTTCATTTAACAATACCAGGAAGTGTACTGTATATTACAATCATATTCTCGTTGTAGTTGACAAGCACCTTGATAATGGATTTTCTCGTTGACTGTATGTTTTCATTTTGCTCAATAGTTCAACGTTTTGAATAGTTTTCTGTTTTTGTTCCTCGAGGAACACAACACCAGCTGATACACAGTGACAGAAAAAACATTTTCACCCGACTTAAATTCTCCGTCACCCGATTCATTCTGTCTTTTCCTAATTTATTAGAAACCCCCTTTGTAATCACAGACTATCTTCCTCCCTCGGTTGATCGGGTCTCTTGTGTTATTCCGATTTTCCTTTCCCTGTCGATGCCTCGTCGTTTTTTCCGTCACTGACATATCTGTGTGAAATAACCAAGACACGTGAGAATAAACAGCTATTGTGTAAACGTTTATGTAACTATGGAAAAGACATGATTGTAAATTAAAGAACGGCACTGTCGTGTGCACAACCTAAAATCCCTTAATCGAGGTTTTTTTTTTAAATTTATTTATTTCACACCGGTTAAAGTTTCTTTTTGTTTGTAATCTAAATCCCAATATACAGGTCAGATTACCCTATATGGGAAGTACACGACAGACCTCTTGATCCATTTTCTCCTTTCTAATATCTCCACGTCATAAGCAGGTTGTTTTGAAGGCTACAGCAAATGGAATTCTCTTCACATATTAAACTGTTTTTGACCCATTCGTACGCCACTTTATGGCCATTTGAGTGGCCCCGTCATTAAACCCACGTCTCTGTAAAGAGGCAGTGGAAAGTCACTACTGAGTCATTAGCAAAGCAAAAAAAAAAAAAAAAAAGTGGAGGAGAGAAATGTTTTCTCACCTCCTCCTTAAAATGTTCTTGTAGAAGGAAAAGTGAATCAGCAACACCAAGCTGTCTCCCAGGGTTGAATCAGGATGTTGGACCAGAATAGGAATAGAGATGAGGCTGAGAAAACAACAGGAAGCAACGGCTCTCTAAAATCCTCTCGTGTCTTGTAGCAGCCTCGACACAAGAGTCCTGTGATATTCATGAGAAGAAAATCACGTCCTTTTGGGTGGAAATTAAGTTCTCTGCGTAAGAGACTCATCTCTTCAAGCTGCCATCACACGGATCTTTAGTCAAATCTGAGTTCCAACGTCACGCAAGGAAACATCATGACGCCTTTTACGCAAATCATTTAAACTACCAGTAAATAAAATGCATAATCTTCTTAAAGTTGAAACAATTCACTTAGTTGTGCCGTCAACCTTACTTTAATCTATGTTTTGATATTTTTCCCTTCATTTAGTCAAACTTAAAACCAGATTTTATTACTAGAATCATTGGCAATGAATGTTAAATATTCTATTTTACACAGTGGATACCAGTCAGTCCGAGTTCAATGCCCAGTTCAGAGATTTGGATTCCAAGAGATATTTAAAGAAAATGTAGACCAAGTTAAACATGTTAAATGAAGCCAAATGCTCAACTGTGTGAAACGTGCGCAGACTAATGAATCCCCCCCCCCCAAAAAAACCTGAAAGTTTTTATTTCCTCCTTTATTGTAAACGTGAAGTCCAAGCAACACCGAGCACATTTAACAAGACGCTTCAGCCTAAAAAAACAAAACAAAAAAAAACATGGACGTACACGGAATGTAACCCAGAAACAGTTTTACTATATATGCATGAAAATGTGCAATCAAAGCATTTGTACAAGTGACAGACTATCGAAGCTTAAAGCAGATTCAGTTCCAACCTCATAACTGAAATGTCACCATGCTGAAGTCATTGGTCCTTTCCAACAGTTATTAATGCAGAAGCCTCACAGTCAAAAGAATAAAAGGACATACGCTTAAGGGAGGTAAATAAAAGTTCAATTTAGTTGTTTTTTTTTTACATAAAATCAAAAGAAATGGTTATGTAAAAAAATATTACATGGCAAGAACGACAAAAAGAAATCACATTCGTACAACTAAAAAGACAAAAAAAAAAAAAGGGAAAAGTGGGGTAAGCAGGTAATACGAAAGGTAATTTGTAAAAGTAACATTCAACAGTGTAACTGTAAAAGTTTTCCTTCGATATTCAAGGTTCAAAAGCGAAAAGAAACAGCTGCAGAGGAAATGATTTAAAACCCAAACACACCCACTGACCGGCAGAAATTTCAATTTCATCTTTATGACTCGTTCCACTGATTTGCTAATCACAGAATGATTAAATGTTCAACTTTCCCCAGCGTCGCCACTGAACAACGGCAGGATTTTATGGCCCGTGTGTTTAAAAACAAGCCAGCTCTGAGCGATCAACAGGAATTTGCAAAAGTTCTTTTCTTTTAAAAACAAAAAACAAAACCCAATGTTTTTAAAAAAAGGTGTGATTAAAAACGACATTTACCAATGTTGAGGGAACAAAGCGATTCATTTCAGGTCCAACCCTTGTCTGAGAGCTGAAATTCCAGTGCGAGATGGTAAAGCGAGGTCTCTGGTCTGGATCGTGGACGACCATCAATTCTGTCTCATGATCCTCAAGTTTCAGGCCACGGCCTGAGAAGATGTCGTGACATCCAAATAAAAGCACAACAGCACTGACCTGACCCGGCCTTACAACAACCAATGTGAGCTAATGTACAATAGTTTGGCGCGGTGGGTTGGTAACGGCAAATCTGCAACCCCATGGACACAGTGGTACAGACACCCCCCCCCCAAGGTAACAGCTGTTGTGGGTATGAGCCTACAGTACGTGTCTAAATTGACGTGTAACAAGACGCCTTATTTCTTATTTTCTAACATCAGTAAGACCAACAAGTATCAGTTCGCTTGTATAGAGTACACGGCTCCGAGGGGTCGCCATCACCCTATGGCTTCAGTCGGCACGTTTTAAGATTCAACGGGTTTTCTTCACCCTTTCATCCCTCTTCTAATAATAGTGGCATATCTGCAGCCGGCTGCCCGGGTCGTTCTTCCCGGGGCTGAAGAAAGGGTACACCGGCT
The DNA here is from genome assembly GCF_963383615.2 of Lipophrys pholis. NCBI lineage: Eukaryota > Metazoa > Chordata > Actinopteri > Blenniiformes > Blenniidae > Lipophrys > Lipophrys pholis. The sequence continues at coordinate 15,733,467 of NC_137634.1, forward strand.
CCTCAAAGCACGTGTCGAAGATGAACAGTCGCTTCATCGTCACGGCGTCGTAGAAACTGAGACGTCCGTTGTCGTAGTCGAGGAACACGCCGACACGAGGGGAGTTCCAGTAGTCGGCGACGGGGATGCGCCCGTCCTCCCCGTTGGCGTAGAGCCGGTCCTGCAGGCACAGGCTCCAGTAGCCCGAGGACGGCGCCAGGCTGACGAAGCCCTTCCTGTTGCTGCCCTCCGTGGTGACTCCCAGGTACCACACGCCTTTGTCCCTCACGTCCACCTCCCAGTAGTGTTGCCCGCTGGCGTACTGGGCGGTGGCGAGGACGCCGCAGAAGCGGGTGAAGCGGGCGGGCGTGTCGGGCTCCTGGTGGCGAACGCAGCTCTCCTCCACTTTGGTGTCAAAGTCTGAGATGAACAAGTTGGGGTGCGCCGTCTCCGGGTCCAGGGTGAGGTTCTGGGGCACTGCGGGGGCAGAGAACGGAGAATGTCAACACCACAAACAATTCAGAGACTCCGACCATCAAGAAGGACTGAAAAAAACCCTTCATATGTGAAAACTCACTGTTGTGCAGCACGTGCATCATCTTCTTCCACATGATGAGCTGGAAGGGCTCCGTGAAGTCGGGCGTGTCGGACGAACAAATAATTGGCTCCAGAGATTTGAAAGGCTTACAATGGATAGCTCTGTGGAACAGACAGAGATCAGTACACATCGCTCAATTCAAATAGAATTAAATGCAGATTCTATGTGAATCGGTAGCTACTTACTCTTTGTACGTCTCTGCAAGACTCTGTTCAAAGAGAAAGAAAATCCATCTTAGTGTTAGAGAAATGTGTACACGCATTCATATGCAATTCCTTTCTTTTCTTTTAATTAAACATGTAGTGACGTATTAAAGCTCTGATTCACAGCAACAGTGTAAGGAATAAAAGCACACTCCAACATGGACCCATCTGCTTCCACTTGGACTAAACATGGCACACTGAATCGGTTTTGTTTTCAATACTTATCGGATTGAAACTCTAATCTTTGTTTTCAGACAACATATTTTCAACTGACCTCGAAGCTGCTCTTCCCATTGATATGGCCGTGGATTTCCGCTATAGCCTTGTCTACAGCTGCTGCTTCCATCTCCACCGTCTTCAAATTGTCATCCAACAGCGTCAACGTCGCCACTTCCTCAGCTTCCAGGGTCTCGAGCAGCGAGTCTCTCTCGTCGAGCAAGAACTGGACCAAGGCTCCAACGTCTGCTTCAATCTTGTCCTTCAGCCTTTGCTTCCTCATCTACAGGATAGAAACATTCTTTAGAGGTTAAAATAAACTAATGCCAAGTTTCAGCTAACAATTGGAATATTTTATGATCAGATCGTTAATTCCGTGCCTTGACGTCATTTTTTGTGCGCTCGTCGGCCATTTTGACTTTTCCACATTTGGATTTTTGCCAGTTGAGCTCCATCAGTCTCAGTTTCAATTCCATCTGTAACACACATGCAGACACAGGCAACAGGGGTAAGCAGCAGACTGAACACTGTACATTCATAGGTCATAATATCTGGGGCCTCATTTATAAAACATTGCGTAGGATTTCTTCTAAAAATGTACCTACGCCCCAAAAAATTGGGATGGGTAAAACCGTGTGCCGTCAACACGCCCACTTTCTACCATAAATGGTCAATTCAAAGTGCCTCGTCAACATTTTTGCATCTCGATCAGCCTGTTTATCGCCGGCATTCGACACTAAATCCTGACAGAAAAGACAAAATTTTACGGAGATCGAAACAGTCACGGAGGAGGTGGAGGTCCGGGAAATGATATCATTTGGTGTCACGTTGCGGAATCACTAATAAAAGAAAAAAATTATTGATCCGCATCACGTCTTCACCGCTATAAATAGTGCGAGAGTCTGATCTGAAGGTGGAGGCCGGAGGACAGTGACATCATGGGGGGCAGCACCCGAGTTCACCGCCGGACCCCAAAACAACCCCCGTGGTTGTGACGGCCAGCGTGTGTGGCAGTGTCGGAGAGCGAAGGAGACATTTTGGTGGAGACACAGCAGGCCGATAAAGTTCAGTTTTATCCGTTTACCAAACGTATGAAGTAAATATTTGAACAGGGGCTTGTAAAAAAGGCCCAGTGGACTTTGTGTTTTATCCTCAGGCACTCGAGAGTGGGAGGCGGAGGGTGACGAGGAGGTCGTCTGTCTCCAGCATCAGTGCGTCCAGAGCGCACGGCAGTGCAGCTTTACAAACGACTTGACTGTTTATTATTACATATGTATATGATCTACAAGTCTGATATTTGAAGATATTCAATGTATGAGATGAATCTGGCTTCAGTTCTCCGCCTCATCATCAACGCCGCCAGGTTCCCCGTCTCCAAAATGTGCGTATGCAAGGTTCAAAGTTGGCGTACGCATCTTTCAGGATCTGTTTTGTGCGTAAGCAACCTTTCTAAATGAGGCCCCTGATCCCTCGACCACACATACTCAAAAAGATCAAACTATACCAACGCTTACCTTCATCTCATTCACGACTTCTGGTATTGGGGCCACCTCGTGATGTCTGAAACAAGCAATTTATCACTGTTAAAAACACGAGCCAACCTTTGGAACTTTATACAAATTTATTTCAGACTATCCTTTTGCCAAAGTGACGACACAAAATGGCGGCTTGTTGGGATTTAGAAGACACCATGCACTGTTACAGAAATGTGAAGGGCATGAGATAAGGCGAAGGGAAAAGTACAGTGTGACTGTCTTGACACTAAAATACCCCCAAGAGTGAAAATAAAGACATTTAGGCAAAAATTGGAACATTCAGAGAATAAAACTAAATCCATGCCATGATGCCCCCACAAAGCAACCAACCTGTGAGCTCGAGATTCCCTGCAGACCACACAGATGGGCGTCTTGTCAGTCTGGCAGTACAGCTTCAGCTCCTCGCCATGTTGATCACATTTCCCGTCAACTTTGACCGGTTTCGATTGTGTACGACAGGAAGCAAGCCGCTCCATATCGTCCAGTTTGGCCACGAGGCTCTGCACCAGGTAGTTCTTAGTGAGAGTCCTCTTGTTGAATACCTAAGAGAACAAGTGAAAAAGAAGAACAAATCTACACGGGGCCTGACAAAGTGATAGTAACAGTTTGCGTGTGAGCAGCGTGAAACAAAAATGAAACTTTGAAGAAGGATGGCAGCTGGGTGTTTAGTCCAAATACTGGCTCTCTCTCATTCACTGGCGCAAAATAGCAGCACTCCAGCAGAAAGAGAAAAAAGAAAACGCACACAAACCAGTATAAGAAATAGATAACATAAGAAATGGCAGCGTTCGCTGATCCTCAACCATTCGAGCACATCTAGACTATTGCCATGCGAGCTGAAAACGACCGGCCTGCTTAGTGATCAGTCCTGCACCATGGTCAGATACCCGGTGATATCACAAGTTGAACCAAGAGTCAACCAAGTCAGGGCTCAGCGGAGTCGCATACAAGAAACTGCTAAACTTCTAAGCCCATGTAATTTACCTTTTCCTACCGAGGGATTCAATGTGCCAGGGTCGACATGTAAAAGGGTTTCAATTGTTTGAGACGCAATAATAACGTTTTCAAAGAAGAATGGCCTATGGGGGGCCTGGTCAGCCAGTTACAGGAATGCAGCATGGTGGAGAAGAAAGAAAAGAAAACCATCTGGCCACCATTTGTAGACTTGATTGCCTCGATTTAAATAAAACTACATGAATCACTTTAGTGGGTAAAGCTTTTGTATGTGATCGTGTTCCTGAAACAAACATTCATTGATAGCTTCTCCCATGTACATAATGGAGTTCAACACTGAGTTATAGGGTGAGCAGGAATGTGCAGAAACACAAGTTGTTTTGTTTATGTTTTTTCGGGGGGGGGGATACAGGTCCAAAGTCCTCGGCACATAAAACGTGGATCTTTACCTACAGACCACTTTGTTAACACGTGTCGAACCAAAAGGGGACAAAAGGATGACCTGATCGATTCCGGACAACATGCAGGTGGCTGGACCCTGCCTGCTGGCGAGGAGCCTCGAGGCTGGAGGCCCAGGTGAGGCCGAGTGGGATGAATTGGAGGGAAGAAGCAAAACTCACCTGGTTGTCAGAATTCAGAGTAAATTCAAGAAACAATTCCAATTGCTCAAACGCCAAACCCGGTTCATCCGGGTAGTACCTGTGCACCAACTTCTATGTAAACATTAGCAGCGGCTAGCTGGAGCCAGTCAGCGGCCATGGCGACTGTGGTCACTAAATAAAACTGCGCAAGTCACTTCTTTTTGTTTTTCCAACGAAGCTTTTTGATTTACAATTAAACGCATAAAAAAATCCAGTGTTACAGCAGGGTTGGCAGACTTAAATAGCTTCAAAAACATCGTACACGCGGCAGTGAGTACAAACTTACGGCTCGACACTGAGGACACTGGTACCCGAAGTCTCCGCCATTTTCATCCCAGTGCATGCAGATGCAGTACCGACAAAAGCTGTGGCCGCATTTCAGCACAACGGCGTCCTTGAAGAAATCCAAACAGATGGCGCACGTTAGGTCTTCCCTCCAGTCGTCCACAGCTGCTCCGGCAGTCGCCATAACTGAAGCCTCGCAGCAGCACAGCAACAACAACACGGAGTCACAATGCAGGAAGCGAAGGGAGAAGAGGGCGCGAGGAGGAGAGGGGCTTTCAGTGGCCACTCTGCGCGTGTCAGCCAATCAGAGAGCGTCTCTCTCTCTCTCTCTCTCTCTCTCTCTCTCTCTCTCTCTCTCTCTCTCTCTCTCTCTCTCTCTCTCTCTCTCTCTCTCTCTCTCTCTCTCTCTCTCTCTCCTAAAAAGTAAAAAAAATAAAATTAAAAAATAAAAATCACCTTAAACCTTTGTTCTCCAAATATTGTGTCGGCTATAAAACTCATTTCACGGACACTTCACCACATTTTAGTTTTCTGTAGTTCCCAACATCCATGTTTTCCTCATGGCAAATGCATCCTCCCTTTGAATCCTTTTGAATTTCACAGGTTAGTTTGGCATTGAATCCACAAGAAGTCCCATCTTGCTGCTGTCTCTAACATAGAAGTCACAGGTATGGAGCACATCCCAGCTGACATTGAGTCAAGGCAGCCGGACACACCATGGGCTTTTCCACCAGAAAGAACCAGGTGCTGGATCGGAGCCAGGGCCAGATTTAGCACCAGTTCTTTGTCTTTTCACTGCCAAAGCCCTGGCCTAATGGGTGCTAAGCTGGGCCCATAACAGAGATACAGACAGCTCACCTGCGCTCACATGCATACCTACAGTCGAGTTTAGAGTCAGCAGTTAACCTCAAATGCAAACACACACACACAGACACCCTCAGCCAACATACAACCTTTACACAAACAGGCCCCATTAAACTACAAAATCTTGAATTCATGACAACTGCCAGTGGTTTCACTGGAAGAGTATTTTCAGTTGGTTCAACAATCCATTCCTCCTTAGTCCCAATTTCCATACTTGTGCAGACATTAATCCCAGATGAGTCTCCGGTCCATCACAGAGCGAATACAAAGGGACAAACTATTTCACCCACACTATGGGCAATTTAGAGGGATTTGTTAACCTGAAATACTTGTTTAAGGACTGTGACAGCAAAACAAAGCAAAACCTAACACATATGTAGCACCCATGTAAATATAACTTGTGTAGGCTGCGCTGTGTGTTCACACAGCAGTCCATTTCTGTCTTCTGAGATGTTTATTCTGACAAGATGAATCAAAAACAAAGTCATCCTGATGCATTTGACATTAACTAGAGCCCCTCTCCCATCATATACGTATGTCAGCAAAAGTGAGGCAAAAGAAAACTAAATCTACCGGAGCCCCCAAATTAAATAAAGAACAAAAGCACACATTAACATAAAACACAATAAAGGTGCTTATGAACAAAAGGCCTACTTCTTCTATCATGTACATCAGCAGGGGAAAGGCAAGGTGCGAAACATAATTTTTAAGGATAGAACAATAGTTCCTGTTTTCTATATGAAGGCCTAAGCATGTCAGTTTTTTGTAATTAGAATATGAAACAATACAAACAAAAACCAGGTATAAATCAACCTGTTATACACCCATAAGGAAAATATGCCAACTTGGCAAAGAAAGTTGCCAACCAGGCTCAATCTCGGGATAACCTGCATATGAGATAAGAATTTTAACTACTACACCACTATTTCCTCCCTGATACAAGACGTTTCTGGGATCATGTACTAGGGAACAGATGGAATAGAAGTTTGTCAATCGTCTGTAATCAGAGTGAAAATGTTTTCACAGCTTAGTATGAACTTTTCTACGTTTGCAAAGCAAAGCTTACCTCTTATTTGTCTATACATCAATTCATCAAATACTGATAATTCCTTGTTGTTGTTGTTTTCACTGACAGCAGTTTAATTGTCTAGTGTAAATTCTTAGGGATAATTAAATTTGAAGGCATCACTTTTGCAGCTTGACTTGAGTCGACCACTCAAATCTGCACAGCTATGCACAAAAATACCTCGATTAAATCAACAATAACCTACCAGAGAAAGACCAGTAAACAATATTTATTCTTAAATACATATACATAAAAACCCATTCATAGAAAGACACAAAGTGAATATCAAGTTTGATTGTTTGTGCTAAAGTTATCACATACATGAGAAGAATTGGCTGTGGGGTATACATTACATTGCATAGCTTGTATTGACATGTGAGGGACGTAACTCAAAAAGTGCATTTAATGTCAGATATGGTGTTAGTTCCAAATTCATCAGGGTTAAAAAAAAATAATAAATCACAGCTGGGTTTCAGTGGGCCGTTATTTGAATAAAGCCTTACAACCCCCACTGATTCACACCTAAGCTGATTTCCGGCTCATAATCAGCACATCAGCTAACCCTGATAAATATCCGGAAAAAAAAAATTATACAACGATGACTAACAACACCATAAAAGACAAATATTTAGGAACACTGATCTCAGCATGTTGTATATCCATGACGGAGTGGGACACAGGTTTAACAATACATGTAAACAAGAAATTCCACCAATGACATCAACAGAACAATGACAGTTCTCTTTTAAAAAAAAAATTAAAAATTAAAAAAATGTGATATCAATCAATGTGACATACTGATCTTTAAGCAGACATTTTCTTTGCATTGTTTGTTTGAAAACATGAGTCAGAACACTGAAATCCCGCACAGCACATATGACAAAAGCTCCGCGGAACATAATGTGAGAAGAAAAGGGGTCGAATGAGAGGATATGGATACAGCATTTGCATGTTCACAGCACCACACTTACTCGCAGTGTAACATAGAAGTTGAAAGTGACTCTGTTGAGATTTTTGTCAGCCGGCTGTATCAAATTGTGTTACAACACACAGTCCATTCTCTGTAAAGGAAATTACTCCTGAGATGAGTGGTTTTATTCCATATGTACCTTGACTTGTGCTATTAAAAAAAGAAACATAATGACATATTCTCAATAAGTATGTTGTGATTACAGTGATACACTTTGAAGCAACAACACATGAGGAGGCAGAGAAGTGAACACGGTGGTACCAGAAGCAGAGATGAGCTGTAAACATACGAGAGAGTAAATAACTGGGTTAACAAAAAACTAAATCCTATATGAAGAGCTCAGCAGCAACCAAAATACTTAAAACATTTATGAAACATTCCTCATCATAAGGCCAACAACATAAAAAAAACTGTAAAAGAATAAAAGTATTCAGTGATTAATAAAACATAAATTTTGCCAGCAGTGGTATTTGTCTCCTGGAGTCTGAGATGCAGGTCCTCAGATAAGAAACAAGTGGTGTCATCTTGGTTTTTGCATTATCAGTAACACTTCGTATAATCTCCAATGACCTTTCCAGCAAAAAAACTCGACAGCAGAATTGTAGGCTTAAAGGTGCAATTCATTCCAGAATGAATATTAATGCAACCGCACTGACGCAAAAAGGATTTGAGTTAAACAGACAAGCTGTGGTTACATTAGATCAAAGCGGCTCTTTAATTTTCCAATAAAACATTTTCCTGTGCATGTGGTAAGGGGCTATGAGAGAACTGATGGTGCAGTTTTACATCTTCAATACTTTTCTGGAGACACACACTGAAACAGAACGACTCACACAGTTTAAAGAAGTTTTCATTTATAGTAGAGCAGGCCAATTATATGTGTGTTCAATTACAGCCGAACTGTTCCCTTGAGTTGAACTCATCCTGTCCCTTTTCTTAGAGGTGCTCTTGTAGCCGGTAATCTTTCCCTTAGCCTTCGCGGCAGCTGCTTTTGAAAGATCTTCACTATGTATCAGGGACTGTCCTGAAGGGAGCTACTGTAGCTGCTTCAGGCACTTTAACACCCTAAAGCCAGTAAGAGGGAAAGGAGAGACCATGCTACGAGCAGCACAAGTTGGAATGATGAATAGAAACAGCAGACGGGCCTCTTGCGCTGCTTACCATTGCTGTGATCAAGGTATGCAATGAGTTTTGTGGAAATTTCACTCATTAGCAGGCAAGATCTAGCTTGATTTTCCATTTTTCTAAAAGTAATTTAATGCTAGTTTATAAAAAAAAAAAAGAAAAAAAAGAAAGAGAGAGAAAACCCCCAAAACTATAAAAGCCCCACATACTCGATACACTCAGTTGTCCATCTTTTCATCCATGCACACATTACTCAGACCTCGGAGCTGTTTTGGCAGTCCTGCATCCTCACCACCAACATGGGCTCTGTGCTGACGGACCCTTTCACCACCTCCTGCACCCCCTCTCTCCAGCCTTCCTTCGCATCCTTCTGTCTTGATCTCAGCACCAGCACAATGGTGACGATGATGAGGGCGGTCAGGAGAAGGCCTATGAGCACCCCCACCACAGTCACCAGACCCTCCTCCTCTTCCACTGCGTTCAGCTCCCCGGGCTCCAGCCCATCAGCAAACAGCTCGTTCGAACCCCCCGCCCGGCGCTTCGTGCGGTCCAGGAGGATGTGCATAATGTTGGTGCCGCGGTTGTTTTCCACTCCGATATCTTCAGCAGCTCCGGGGACTACATCGCCTGCGGACCTCCTCGAGCGGTGGCCCCCGTGGTTCGATGGGGCCGAGGGGAGTTTGTTGCTTGCGGAAATCAGCGAGTGATACTCAAGGCTACGCTTTCCTATGCCTCTGTTGGCATTTTCTTTGGAGCGCACGGTGTAAATGGTGTGGATGTACCATTCCCTTCCGGTAGCAACCTAAATTGAACACAAAATAAGAATGTTTCATAATTACTTCATGTCTTCAGAACCCTTTTTTTGTTTTTTCTTTCTAAAATAGCACACGCACATTCTAGAGTTTTTCCACTCAAGGACAATTAGGTTGCAAATGTAGGTGTTGCCTCTCAAATATGGATTATGAGTTGGCAAAAACAAACAATATTGCATTAGTTACCTGGAACATGGCTGTAGAATCCAGTCTGAAGCCATCAGACCCTGGTTGTCTGACAAGAGACAAAGCTGATGGATCATCTGCTGCCAGCACAGCATTAAAACTCACATCGCCAAATATGCGTGCCTGTGTCTCTGGTTGAGCCTTGTCCTGGTTAGATGTTAAAATTAGAAAAAACAAAAGGGTTAGTAAAAGATTGTGGAATACCATAATGGATCTCTGCGTGCGAGTGAAAAAAAACATCGCAAGTTAAATATACTCACAAGAATCTTGAATCTGTAAAGTAGCGATGGGGAGTCAGCCAGGCAGCCAAATTCAAACTTCGTGGGGTTATACTTGGGTACATATCCATCAGCACCAGTGCAAAGAAAAACCTTCTCTATACTACAAAAGAAAGAATCGCCCAGGTTCTGCACAGGGTCCACCATGACACGGCCATATATCGTGTCACCTGAAATAAATGGAGATGGCGTTTAGCGTAAAATTGCATTTGTGATGGCTGATGCCTGTTGTAAATCTTCACCTGGTGAAACGATGACTTGTAAGCTTCAAAGTCAAATAAAGTAGATGGAACCGTTTTGAGACTCATATGCTGACCTATAGGTAGGGATTAGCTTTAACTCATTAAATGCATTTTTTTTTTATGATGTTCATTTAAAAAAAAAAAAAAAAGAATGCTTCAAGTGTTTGTCTAGAATGCTTGCTTTTAAAGAAGTTCAATGTCAGCACTTTTTAATACCCTGCAGCAGAATGACTTTTAGAAAGGAGACAGTGATTGATGTGGCATAGTATGTCAAGAAAAACATACATGCATGCAACGTGTGACTGAATTTGTGGCCTTCACCTTCACCTGTCTTTATACATTTAAAGCAAAAGTAGCAGTCTTTGTATTTTTTTTTTTTATCCATTATGAGCAGGGATAGTTGGGATTTCAGAATCATTTAACAGAAAAGGGGAAAAAAAAACAATCCTCAAAGAAATGAGTTGAAACAGTCACCACCTGTAGACCCTGCTGCTCCTGGTTTAGTCCTTTTAATCTTTACTTCACAGATGCTACAAGTTTTTAAGACCTTTTCAATGCCTACCCTCAGAGAAGGCTACATCGCTCTCTTGACCGAAACCCATGGACCCATCAGAGAGCCACAGACTCCTTTTGGACAGCAAGAACATCTGAGTGTTCAGACTGAATTCCACCGCAACCGGGTCGCTCACCTAAAGAGGCACACAAGTAGGTAGAGAGTGGTTGCACAACAAAAGACAACAGAGAAAATACAATTTAAATAGAAAACAAAAACATGCTACTTCTCAATCTTTAATAGAAAGCAAGACTTTCTTACTTGCTGGAATCGGATGTCAAGGTCAAACGTGACTGGTTCTCTGGGGCTGCAGACAGGTGGAACAGTGTATTCCATATTCTGTGCTGTTGTGCAGGGGATCAGTTTCACTGTGTAAGTCCCAGAATAGTCTCTCACCTATGATCAGCAAGACAGATACAAAATTGTCAGTCTGCATCTGCTGCTCACAGCTGCCCAGGCAGCCAGATTTATCCTTGAGGTCACGCACCGGGGCACAAACAAATTTCATGCGTTCTTACTGCAAAGTCAGAGATGAAAGTCCATTGCTGGACCGGCTGGTTGTACGTGGGCTCGCTCCTCACTAAGGTGAGGTTAAACGTGAGACCAGGGTGGTCCACACACATCACTATGGATGACATAGAGGATGCTGGGCAATTTTGAGAAAAAAACAAACAGTTATTGTGAAGAATAATGAAAAAAATCTAAAAAAATCTAATCTGAAACTTTAGGATTGGTGACGTTTTTCAATCGATTGTGCTTACCAGCTCGTTTTATCCTGCCTGCAGAGTGAGACTCCACAAACAGACCCCTGAAATGAGCCCTCGTCCGGAAGTTGACCACCAACCGTCCCTGATCATTGATGCGCATGCTTGTCGGGTACAATGAACCTGGAAGAGACGCACAAGAACCACAGATTGTTCTTTCTCACACAGTCCGTCCAGATGCACAACCTTTAACTGTCTGTCTTTACAAACTCACCCTGGAGCTCTGCCTGTGGGGGGCTGCCGATGCCATCCTTCCAGAGGATGGCTGTATCATATACAAAAGTGAGGCGAAGCTCAGACTGCAGATCAAAGTGCTGCCAGCCGCCGGTGCCCACGGGGGAGTGAAACACGTATGACACATAGAGAGGGACACGGAGGGTCACGTAGGACTGGACCAGATTCAGGACCTGAAAGAAGCAGCAGTGAAAGAGAAGAATCTGTGTTCAACATTTCTTGAAGTTCAGCTTTACTAAAACCTTTGACTAAATTAATTGAGAAGAGAATGAAGCTATACCAACGAGATCCTCAGCTCGAATAAACACGGCTGTGCTACCCTTTTGGATTTAAAGGTGACTGTGGGTCGCTCAGCTATAATAAGTGTAGAAAGGATGTAACAGATCAACAAGGTGTTCTCCTCCACAAGGTGTTTGAACTTTTCACACCTACTCAGTGTTGTCAAAGATGCAGAAGAGTCCTGTGCTGTATACAGAGAACCACAGTGGGCAGTGATGTGGGCTTGATCTGCTATTATATGTTTTTTTTCTTTCCACAAATGCTTTACCTGCTTATACAATTCTGTTGAGTCATGTAAATCATTAATAAAGTGATTGCTAAATCTGAAAAAGAACCAAACAAAGAAACAAACCTGACACTACATATACTGTTGAAAACAATAGGATTACTGATTTAGGTTTGGTTAGTGAAAATGTGAAAACTATTCTGTTAATTTAGGATGCTATACTCCATATTCCTTAATGAAAGGGGGTCTCATTAACATGTAATTCCGCAGAGACCACCACTAGATGTCTCTGCACACCAACCTTGCTCCAACACTCACGACAAAGCCATTAGCTCCACTGTGTACCCACAGAACTTTGTCTTGAAAATGATTGAAATCTCAGATTGACACCAATTGAAAATGAGTCTGGGTGCATGCTTATTTACCAAATGTGAATATTTAGTGGAAAAAGCAACAGGGAAAAACAATTCTGAATATATATTTAAATGCAAACAAATATGAATAATATTGGTGATTGAATATAATTGTTTTTGTTTGTACCAACAACTATTCTAGGCATTAAAAAAGCAAACAACAGCCTTTAAAAACAAAACCACCATAGCATTAGGACTCTGGTATGATACTGTTGCACAGACCGTCTCGCTGTCTCCTCCACTGCCTATGAAGTCTCAGTAGAATAAGCTCTGAAATTGCTGAATCATGATTGAAATGTGAAATTAAACGGCTGCTACCAGAGAAACAAAGTACCTCAGCCCTGGGGTATTACAAAGCTGTAATTTTACTTTAACAACTTCCTAAAATTAATTCATACAAACTGGGGCAGAATAAAGACGGATAATGTTCACCAAAATGGAATGTCATAAAAAGATTGTTGTTTACTGCAGTGCCATGTTTTTACTTGTATTGTGCATTTACACATGCAAATTTATGAAATACGTCAATCATCAAGCACTAAGGATAATTCAGTATTTATTTAGCAATAAAATGCTGCTTTGTAAAAGCAAAAACAAAACCCATATCAATCAATATTACTATACCCCAGAATATAATGGCAACAATTGACATGAAAAGATATTTTGTTATTCAAAGACAGTTAAATTACAATTTTTTTTAATGCTTTGATTTGAGGCAGCGCTGCAATGTAGTGTCTTTTCCATTCAGCACTCCTTAAAAAAAAAAGAACCCAAACCTAAGTGACAGCTTGACAGTGATTTCCTTTAACAAAGTGGACTCGGGGTGTAGTGGATGACGGGTGTCATGTGTAACTAATGTGTGAAAGCTGTTGTTGCTGTGACTGGGGACAACTAAATTAATTTCATACTCGCACTCCATCTCCCTTCTCTCTCTCTCACACACACACACAAACACATTGGGTAGTCTGATCAGCAACACGGAGCTCATAGATCAAAGCCTGCAGGAACACAAAAGAGCAGCAGGACATGTGGAGGGGGGCAAGGGTCCATCTCTTCATCCACAATAATAACAAGGAGCAGGAGGATGCTGTAGCTCTACTGAGGATAACATCATAGCAGTTGCAACACCTCCGTCCTACAATGATGCAACGACAGCAACTGGAAGTTTGTTAGCGTGTAAGCGACAGCTGGCCAAAATACCAGAATCTATCAGCAATGTCTGATTTCTCCGGTGAGCTCAAGTGGCATACCAGAGAGCAAGGAGAAGAGAAACGGAGCGCACTTCTAGATAACCTTGACAGGATGTTGGTGTAGATATCCAAGACTCCAGATAAAGCGGTTTTTCTTTCATGATTTTCACAGATTCCATGTGAACCCGAGCTTTAATGCTCCGTACTGATAGCAGTGGTGAGCATTTAGGGGCTGACTGGCAGGTCGGCAATTCTTTGTTTGACTGTGTGTGTGTGTGTGTGTGTGTGTGTGTGTGTGTGTGTGTGTGTGTGTGTGTGTGTGTGTGTGTGTACTTTTACACTAAAAGCTGTCAATCAGACACTGTGGCAAACAAACACACACACACACACCCACACCCACACACCCACACCCACACCCACACCCACACCCACACCCACACCCACACCCACACACACACCACACACACACACACACACACACACACACACACACACACACACACACACACACACACACACACACACACACACACACACACACACACACACACACACACACACACACGGAGTGAATGAGACATAAAATGCAGGCAAACAGATTTGCTGCTGTTCTGTCTGCGCATCCTCCTCATTGAGGGTGCTGCAAATAAACTGCACGCCCAGACAGGAAAACACACACAGGTGGACACAAACACACTCAAAGGCAAACAGATGTACAGAGAAACCCGGAATGTATATGTGGGGGGCGAAGATAGACAAAGAAAACACACAAACACACACACACACACACCTGTCCATCAGTCCCTATGGTTCCTCCACAGTCAGTGAGCAGCTCAGACATGTGGTAGTAGCTGGTGAACTCCCACAGACAGGCCTCTAGGTTGAGGTTCCTGTAGAAGCGCAACGTGTTGTTCCCTCGCAGAGGACCGCTGAACTGATACGGCGCAGAGTCGCCCATGCTCTCAGGGCTACGTGTCAAGGCGGTGATGAAGCTGTGACCTGTGGTGACCTCATTGTAGTCCAGCAAGTTGGAGCAGCGGTGGTTTCCCACCCGGGTTCCGTCAGGACTGAGAATCAGTTCGAAGTTCATGAGATGGCGTGTGGAGACCACTGGAAGCATACCTGCAAGAGGCAAAGAGATGATTCTGAGTTTGTCGGACTATCTTTGATACTTGCGCTGGGGGAAATGATTGTTTAAAACATGCAGTGGAAAGAAACAGTTGAGAGAAGAGGGAAAAAGGCATGAAAAGAAAAGGGGTGGAGGGAGAAAGAAGGAAGAAGGAATCCTGGAAGAGACGAAGCAGAAGGAAACTGATTAAAAATCAAGAAGGGAATGCTAAGTAGTGGGGGAGCTGGAGGGTTTCTACAGCAGGGTTCGATGCAACACGGCAAGATCTATATTCTAGCTGTCATGCTCCTGAGGATCCCTAGACGTGAATATTACACACACTACATTACACTCCACTTCATCTGCGGCACGAGTCCTGCCTCCAGCTCCTACCTACCATCTATGTGAGGCATGGTGACAGTCACTTTGATGAGGTTGGGGTGTTTCGGGTCGTCTGCTCCAGTGTAGCGGAGCTTGGCAGAGAAGGGCTCAGCGCCAACCGTCCCCATTTTACGTGGTTGACACATACCTTTTCATGACAGAGAAGAAGAAGAAAACAAAATCCCAAAGACACGGACAGGCAGATAAATATCAGGGGGAACAAGACGGAGCAACTGGCTATACTCGTGTCTACCACTAATTACTTCTGTAATCGCACATAAGAGGCAGCAAACACAAGCAGTTATTTTTACATATATGTACGATAAACAGTTTTCTCTTAACCTGTTCTGAACTACTCTTGAGTGAAGGAGTGATTTCCACATTTCCAAGAATATCTTGCGACCACCCTGAGAGAGCAAGTCTGAACTTGTTGCATTCAGAGTGTGTAGGTGGAATGAGGGCTGCATAAGTGATAGCGTAGCAACAGCAAAGGAATGATTTAGTATTTGAATTTGAGAAATGAGTTAAGGCTCTGATCCATTTTCATAACCCATACAGTAGTTTGCAAAAGCATCGGATCACGGTATAATTGGCCTGGTGTTAGAATGCTGTATTAGACTGATCTTATGAAACAAAATAGACAGGCTTGTTCAGAATTAATAATCCAATGTACTTATCATGACTACTGCGATACTCACAGTACATACTTTTCTGCCTCGGGCACTAATGCTTAGAAAGTAATGTGTTATCATTACCCCATGAAGCATCGCTTCAAGTGCAGTTCTGTTGCTTTTCTGTTATGAAACATCTTTGCATTGTCAAATTTTTACTGGCAGTTCAGCATATGAATACATCATCACTATTGTTATTGCCAATTTAATTCAGATGTCTTGAAAAGCTGAAAGCAATACAAACATAAAAAAGGGACCCAAATGCGACTTTGTCAATAATGAAACGTTGTCATTGTTTTTCATGTGGGTGTAATACATAATGCATTCTGTTCGTTCAGCGATTCCTGAACATTCAGGACACTTGGAGAACAAAGCTCTATTTTAGTCTCAGCATTGGGCCAAATCCTTGTTTAATTCTGTCTAGTAATGCCGGAACTGTAAAAATATCGAGGCGCATGCCTCCCGGCATTGAGTCCTCCCGGCATTGAGTCCTCACCTTCCTCCTGGCTGACTGTGACAATGGGGCTGCTGAGCTCTAGGCCCTCATCCCCATTTGAATTAACAGCCCTCGCGGCACACTGGACCCTGGAGCCTGCTTGGAAGTAGACGGAGTCCAACGTGATCATCTTGGAAGACGTAAAGAATGTGTCAAAGTCCACCTCCCTCATGGGACTGGTGACGCCATCGGGGCCAGCCGGGGCACTGATGAGCCAGCGGTAGCGGGTCAAGGTGTTGTTGATGCTCTCGCTGACACAGATAGAGCCCGTCTTGTCGTAGTCCGGGTATTTTGTGTTGCAGGCCTGGAGGATGGAAAGGGAATTTAGTGGGAGTGAGTGGGCAGGCAGGGACAGCAGAGAGATGGGAAAGACACAGTGGATGCCGGAGGACAGGAGGAGATCGAGGTAGAAAATACAAACAAGTCGGTGCCAAGAAAGTCCAGATGTTTCAGTATGGTTGTGTTTTCATATTTGGCTTCTTAAAAATGGCTTTTTTCCCAATTACAAAAATAGAGATATTGAATGGAGGCCTAGGATTTCAAATACGCCTTTGGATTTCCTTTTAAAATTGTTGACACGGAGCCTCCTACGGCAGCACTCAACACTTCAATTTTGACAAGATTACTTCATTTCTCCCCCCAGGGAACCTCCGGTGCAGCTGACCACAACGCAGGGAAATAAACACAGGGTCACTCTGGCTCTCCTGCACACAAACACACACTTTTCGGCCTCATGCAGGAGTCACCTGAGGAGCAAATGACTTAACACATGACGAGAATCCATTTAAGTGCCTCACTGAGCCTGTTTTCAAGAGTGGAAGTGTTTCCCCCCGTGTATGAGAGCATGTGGAGCGAGGCCCGCGAAACTGTTTAATGTGTCTTTTGAGGACGGAGCCAACTTCTGGAGGACAATTTACCTTTGGATGAAGAAGAGTAAGTGCCGTGGTTGAGAGTGACGTTTACTTTCCCGCTGGGCAGGATGGGCGCTAATTCAGGCTTTGATTGAGAATACTTTGTATAAAATGTTTTAACAGCTAAAATAGCTGAAAATAAATAAATAAACACCCCTGAAAGATCAAAACTACTGTAAAAGGTCAGCATTTCACAACTGAAATGGCTAAAATTGGTAGAAACTACGAAGATTGTAAAAGCTACCACATTCAAATTGTTAAAACCTAATCATTCTAAAACTGCAGAAAAAGGGAAAATAGATAAAAAAAAATAGCTAAAGTGGTTAAAATAGCAGCTCGAACAAAAGCAAAAAAAACATCAACAAACTACTAAAACACCTGAATGTCTATATTTAGTTAAAGAGGAAACAAATTATCAAATTATCTAAAAGAGTCAAAATAGCTAAAATAGTTGCAAATCCAATAAAGAAATGCGAAAAAAAGAGTAAATAACTAAAATGGACACAAAAAGCCAAAACGATACAAATCTCAAAAAAAATTTCACATTATAAACTGTAATCATAAAAGTTTAGAAATGTTGCCAAGGACACAGTTTTTGTATGTACTGCAAAACCATAAATACAACTTTTTGGTTCCAAATGAATTTCATTCAGTGGAAAGTGGCAAAAATATCTGTAAAGATCATAAAAGTTCCAGGTTCTCCTAATGTCACATTAAGAAAGATGGTGACGCATTAAGTGGCCACAGACATCAAACATCCACGTTGCTGCTCGGAAAAGCAAGAGAACATTTAAGATGAATGGCTCCAAAATAGCACACCCGAAGACCCATCGATAAAACAAGATTTGAGCAAAGGGTTGGGCAACTAAGTTGATTTAAAAGCATCTGCTGACATAAACTTCACAAAAAGACTTCACCTGTTTAAATTTTGTACAATTTGAATATCAAAATATATATAAAAAATAAGAATAAAGCAGTGCACACAAACATAAAAACATCCTGATCAAGATGAAGTACGGAGGAGGGAGCAATTTGATTTGGACTGCTGTGCTGCCTCCAGGCTTTCTCACCATCTGGAGGGGAGTGAATTCCCAAATGTATCAAGATATCCTACAGGATAATGTCAGGGTGGCCGCCTGCCAGCTGAAGCTCTGGAGGAGTCGGCTGATGCAGCACAGCAATGACCCTAAACACGGAAGTGAATTTACAAGAGAACACTCCCAAAGAAATCCTCAGTTTGAAGAGGCCTGGATCGAGCCAAGACCTAAATCCAGAGATGTTGTGGAATGAGCTCAGAGAGGCATACACAGCAGACACACATCCTGAGAATATGACTGAGCTGACACTTTTCTTTCAGAAAGAATTGCTCCAACATTTCCTGTATTTGCAGATCTGTTCAGCAGCTATTGGAAGGACTTAGTGAAGATTGTGACTGCAGATGAAAAAGTTTGATCTATTATTACATTTGTTTAAAGTTTGTTCTCCCGGTGCCTGCATGGGTTTTACTCTGGTTTCTACCCACATTCCATTACTGGTGACTATGTATTGCCTGTTAGTGTGACTATGAGTGTGTACTTGGCTTGTGGCTTTACCAATCATTTCCATTCAGTTTCAAGAGATTTGGATACTTTTTCAGTATAGCTCAGACCACTTGTGTCCATAATTGTCATTCGGATTTCACTCACTGTGACACATATGACTGGGTAGCCGGCTGGCGGGTGGAGGTTTTCCGCTGTCATGGCGACGTCGTCATAATGGAGCAGCGACACCACATGAGGCAGGGAGGGAAAGGTGACGTCAGCCATGCTGTTCGTCTCCTCAATGTACACGATCACTTTAGTCACCTGTTATCAGAGAGAATCACTAATGAGGACTGCTCACATGCAGATGTTTGTGAATCAAGGCTGTAATGATTACAGGATGTATTTGTCGAGCCAGCCTATTCCTCGCCTCCCTGTAAATGTCCTTTTTCTTTTATTTCTCTCAGCCTCTCTATGCATCTTCTCTTCTGCTCCTTGTTTTCATTCTCAGATAATCTATTATTTATTGCAAAATGTTTTCATTTCTCGCTTGTCTGCAGCGACAGCAAAGTGCCGCTGTTGTCTGACCAGGACATCCTTGAAAAACAGATCCCTGCTCTCGGTGGGACTGACCTGGATAAATACAGGTCACGTCAAAGTTCTTCAACTCTTTACTTTTTCCATCAAATGGAAATCTGTTTGGATTTTGTGTGATTCTATGGCGATGGCCGCGCATGAGGACGCTCTCTGACCTGAGTTTCGGCGACCATGTTTTCGTCGGGCTTCAGGTGGAGAGTGAACGCTTCCCTCATTTCTCGGACTCCGTCGAACAGCACCTCCACCTCCACCACATGTTGTTTATCCCCCTGTTTGAACTCAATGTCTGCACGCACGCACACACACACACACACACACACACACACACACACACACACACACACACACACACACACACACACACACACACACACACACACACACACACACACACACACACAAACAGCGGGGAAGCAGTTTTAATTGCGTCCTCGTAACCGTAGTTAAAGCAAACAGACTGTTAATGGTGCGGCACTTTAATCGCTGTTCAGTTTATGTTGACAATGATTTTCCATGAGAGTAAAAAATAGAATTGATGAATTAAGATTTTCACCTAAAATAAAAGAGGCAGACAGTTTAATCCAGTTCATATTTTATTGCCTTGTAGGAATGTATCACTTAGTTCGAAAGCCCCGCAGTTTTCTATTTGAATAATGCCAAAGGTGGTCCATCTCCTTGCAAGGCAAGTGATAGAGCTGTGCATTGGAAATGTACCGCAGTTAAAAAAAATAGTGCAAAATAAAAAATTCACCGCTATATAATTCAAAACTGCTGGGAAATTTGAACAGTGGGTAGACAAGTATGATTTGAATAGACTGTGTTCATATAATTTTTTCAAGCTTTGATTAAAATAAGAAAGGTTCACTGCTCTAAAAGCTCAATGGATCGAAGGAAGGATTACTCCTTGCTGACAAAGGATGAAGTATACTGAAAATCTATTAAAAATTACATGACCCTCCACTGGACTATTGCAAACGTTACCTTTTCCCATTTGGGATGAAATTAGAAATTAATGACCCGTAGCCAAATAAACCCCTACACACACTTTCATTACATCCACACAGCTTCTATAGGGAGGTTTGTTTCACACTTGTCAAAACTTCTTTCATTACCTGATGCAAATGCCTAATAGAAATAAATAGAGTATTTGAGAACAAGAGCTAAGAGAGTGTATTGTATGAAGTCTATACTACTTGCTCATCCAGGATTCAAGCTTTACCTTGAGACACGGGGTAATAGTCCTCTCCCGACACAGCGGACCCGTCTTTTGTGTGAACGCGAACGACTGACACTTTTGAAGTGTCACCCACCCGAGCCACGGGGATCCTCACCGTTGCCACACTGCCAGTTTCTTTGGGTTCACTGACACTGAACTTGGGTTCCAAAAACCGAATGATGGGCTCTAAGGAGAGGAAAATACAATAATAAACTGCAAATACAACAGTGACTTATGGACATAGATCCTTTAATCATAAGACGTGTTGGTGACATTTGTAGAAATTAGTTCCGCTGTAGCACCATAACTTTATTGAACGAATGATCCACTTTTCATTTCAGCAACTTTTATCGCTGCCTCTGTCTCCCCTGTCCTTATTTCACTTACTGTCAGCCGTGTCCTTGATTTTCACCAGAGTCTCGTTCAGAGCTCCTACTGATGCACCAAACTGTGAGTTGCTCCTCGGGTTCCCTAAAACCAGCCGAAGCTCCTCTCCTTCCTCGTACAGTGTGTCATCAACCAGTGACAGGGTACATGGCTTCTCCGCCTCACCTGCAGCACACAGCATGACGGTTGACAGGACACGTCAAAAAATTTGTAGAGGAAGAAAGAACAGAAGAATTTCTACAATACGTTTTACAGCATGCAACATATGTGACTATTCTCTCTATTTGGCAGGTTCTCCATAGTCCCAGAATGGAAGAAGCAGCAGGTATCGAGAGCACAGCTATTAATCAAAAAAACTGCGAGGAAAGGTTTATTTAATTGGAAAAGGTGGCAGCTATCATGGCACAGGATGCAATTAAAAAGAGCGCGCGAGAGAGAAATGTGTTATGTGTAATTACTAAAGTACCTGAAAGGAAACTGATGATAGATGCATCTGTGTTGGGACGCTCATCAAAGTCGGAGGCGACCTGCGCGGAGCCCTGACGGGTGTAGCAGCGGACAGAAGATTGGTGTCTGATGTCGCCGCTGCGGTAAACCGTGGCAGTGATCTGACCATCGCCTTCTTCTCCGGAGTACGCCGGCTCGCGGAACTGGACTTTCGGCACTGTTCGTCAAAAGAAATAGAATGTCTCCCGCACCGATATTCAAAGCAGATCAAATAGTAGCGCTGTCATCGAAAAACCTTTCTCTGAGGGGAACACTGCTAATGAAGGATACTGTGAAATCATGAATACGTCGCAAAATAAAAATGACAAATTAATTGTTAGCTTGCATTTTGTGAAGCATTCAAACTGAAGCTTAAATAAGATGTTGTGACAAGCTTGAAAAACACATTTCTCGGGCATAAAAGTAGTTTTTAAGAAGTTAATGTGGTTTTTAAGTACTCGAGAAGCCACTCTATTCATTAAGAACAATAAAGTTGATTATTTAAAACATTTAATGGAAAATAAGATACCATTCAAATGGAGATGTTGTAAATCAACATGGCAGTATTATAAATGGCAGCTCTGTGAACTACATGTGGTCGCACAAAAGAAAATAGTACAGGTGAGGCTGACAGGAATATCACACGGCAATAATTTGGCAAATTAAAATTTGCATCCAGTCAAAGATTAGCAGAGTTAGAGGGTGCACAAAAATACTCATTATTGTTCAAGGTTCTGCTGGCATCAGAGAATTGGATTATAACTAAGATTATCATACTGAATTGGATTTATGATCAGAGTGTCATGTACAAGTGTAAAAAAATAATTTGCAAAGAAAAATCTAATTACTTACAGTCTGATACAGAGTCATTGATGAAGACTGTGGCCTTTGCAGGTTCTCCCAGGATGCCATTTATTGGCATCCGCAAGACCAGCTCAAAGCTCTCAACCCCCTCCAGCTCTGGCTGTCCCAAGTCATCCAGAATAGTGACTCTGAACGTCTGCATGCTTACGCCTGGGGCAAAGTCCAAGTTATGACTGATGCCCACATAGTCAATACCAGCTGGAGGAAGGAGAGAGTGCAGAGTGAAGGATTAATACAAGTGATGTGACACTGAGAAGCAATGCAACTACTGGCTCAGGCACATTTTTGAGTGACTGCGAGCTCACCTTCTGCAGAGACGGGGTCTGCCTTTCGAGAGCGAACCGTGACAGTCCCAGTCCTCGATAGATCGGTTCCTGTCCTCCACACTCGGATCTCCACATAACCATCACTCTCATCCACATGATACTCCACCTCTCCGAAGTAAAACACTGGAGCTGTGAATCCGAAAACAAGATTATGAACTGGAAGGGCATGGTATCCCTGCTGTTTCATTTTGTGATCTATGCCGATGGATGTTTTAACTATTGCAGGCACCTTGCAATTCATTTTTAAAACTTTCTGACATAACAAACTCTATTACAGCTTTTCAGATCAATGCAAATTTGACCTTTTCTTTATTCTGTTTGGATCTCAAGTGGCTTGAAAAACATCTCAGTGGAGATTGACGCTTGTGGCTCATTAATTCTCTTTAATGGCTTTCAACAATGTGACCCTCCTTAGAGGCACCATTTGTATGTGCCACTTAGTTACTTTACTTTTTGTTTACTGTTTATCTTACTAATCTTTCCTCCACCTCTGGTAGCCTGGACCTGTCAGCAGCCACCGGAAGCCTGGCATGATGCATTTGTAAAGCCGGTAGCCAGACACAAAGGTCAAAAAGCGACAGCCCATTAGTCTGAAGTTAAACTTCAGGGAAGCGTAACCTTTCAACCTTCCCTGGCCTCTCATCCGGCCTCCTTGTTAATTGTCACCGCTTCCTCTGTCACAAGAATGAAGTACTTTCAACAAATAAGGATGCGGTTAGCACTGAAAACATTGCCCGTGTGTATGTTTGTGTCTTTTTCTCTGACTGTTGAGTGGAACGATGTGGAGACAGAGAGAAAGCGGCCCCCCAGACTGCTCAAAGGCTTGTTTGAACTGGCATTGTTTCCTGAGGCAGCAAAGTGGAGGCAGTCCAGTGTGTATTTGACAGCTTCATCTCTCGCAAGCCCCCCCCCCTCCCCCTCTGCCGAGCCCCGGATAAAAACCTGACAGAATAAAAGTTCTTCCGTCTCTGTTTTAAGATGCCACTCGTTCTCACTTGGCTTGTATTTCCTGGCACATAATCCAAAAATAGCATGCATACAACCTTTTTTGTGTCATGATCAAACTCTTAACAGTCCAGAGATGCTTACTTACTTTATTAATATATGAGCTTTCATTATTTATTTTTATGCTTTAACTGGGCCAGGTAACAAAAGCTGCGCATAGTGTACGTGAGAAAGGGATCAAGAAATATTACTGCAGTTACATGCTGGCTCTCTACTTGACAGGATAAATGACAGCTCAGGGCAACAATATCCAGCGAGTATCACACATCAAGGCCTTCCTCTCTATCTCAAATCTTCTTTCCTCAATGCATCTGTCTTTCTTGTTTACCTTTTCCTCCTACATTCCTGCCTTCAACTAACAGACGTGGCACTGGTTCGTAATGCAAATATAATTTCTAGATTTGCACAATGGCACAGTAGATTAAAAAATGATTGTGTGGGTGGGAGAAAAATATGTGGGTGAAAACATCTGACCAAAATCCACTCATAAAACAAAGAGTGGGGGTGGGGGGGCTGTTGTGAGCTTTATGATAACATTTATGTAACCACATGCCCAAATAACAGTGGAAACATGTCACATATCTGCAAACACTGGCTTATCTCTCCAGCTTACACCTCTGCTCATAATTAAATATACATGGATGCATTCACACATGCCTTGACTGCACACAACTTAACACCACAAGAGGGAGTTGAGTGATGACTGATGAATGAGAAGGACATCCTCTCTTCCCGATGGAGCCCCGCTTGAGTTATAGCACCCTGAAATGTGCGTGAAAGCTTGTGGAAGGTGTAAAGGCAAATTGTGATAATTACTACTGTGTGGGCGTCTAGTCGTTTGTGTGTCACTGCACCTTTAAATACAGTTTATAGAGCGTTCCCAGCTGTCCTCTGAAAAACTTCCCCATCCTTTCGGAAGAACGTTGGGTGAAAAGATCTTAAAAAAATCTGCCTGTAAATATCAATTTGGGACCAGAGGGGATTTCCTTTATGTAACGGTGTAAACATTAACATCAGTGTTTGGGATTAAAATGAATTAAATTGCGGATGGGATCTCCTAAAATGCTGTTTAGATGCATGTTTAACTTGAGAGACTCTCTTTACTTTTCTATATGGAATGTTTTTTTAATACTTTAGGCCTTCAAAAATGCTGAAAACATAAAAAGAAACATCATAAGCAACATTATAGGTAGCACGGAAATAAATACAGCTTCATTCTGAAAATGCGCATACAGTCATTGAGTTCAAAAGTCTTCTGTTTAGATTTACTAAACACACTTGCTGACGTTCAAATTTACAAGATTTACAGAAACCTACATCTATTCATATCGCCTTGTCCAACTCCAGAGTGAATCCAAAACACACAGAGTCAGATGATCACACACACTCACATCCACACATATTAAACATGTTTTCAGATTTAGTTAGAAAGGCAAGGTAAGGTACACTGTGGGTAAATCCATCACAGGACAAAGAGACAGAAAACCACATGATCTCAAATTCACACCAACAGTCAATTTGAAGTCACCAATTAGCCTCATCTGCACGTTTTTGGAAACTCGAAGGAAGCCAGAGCACGCTGAGAAAACACTGCATGTGCCGGGAGAACATGCAAACTCATCAAGTTCAAAGCTGAAACGGGACGGCCACCACACCGCCACACAACCCCGAAAGCAACATTAAGAGAAAAAAAAAAAAATACACAAAAAAGGGAGAGAAGGGGCTCGTCACGATTTACTGCCTACATGGGATTTGTGCAGGAAAATGTCATGCTTTTGTAGTAGCAAATTGTTAGAATAATTTAAAAGAAATGGGTTTGAATTTAAATCCCTCCTGTTCTAAGTGCACAGCAATCCACCTCCTCAAGTGGAAAATAACTGCACTTTTCCCCCTTCAAGTGAGGTCATATAAACTAGCTGGCAAAACTGCTGCCTCGGTGTGACCAACGGTAAGGCTACCCCTCATATTGAAATCAAGGACTGAGTTTCCAAGAAATACTCTGAGCTAATCTAAAATTCTACAAACTCAGCTGTAGCCATATGCACCCAAGCGAAAAGTCTGAGTGTCCTCTCTCCTTGGCAGAGTACAAGGAGATGACAACACTCACTTTAAGTCAAAGTGTGCAGCCATGCAGAGCACAACACTCAGGGAGACAGGTACTGTAGAGTTTAATCTGATAAAGTACTAAATCGAGCAGACATCCCTGGGCCCTTCTTTTGCGGCTGAGAGAGAGAGAGAGAGAGAAAGTGTGCAAGAAAGAGAGAGAGACAGAAAGAGAGGAGAGTGTGGAGGTAGTGGAGAAATAGATGGAATGAGAGCACCGGACTGAACTTTCCTTTGACCTGGGGGAACGGAAAATGCGGCTTGTGAAGGGCACTAACTGTCACACCTCACAGTTCTGCAAGTGGTTTTCTCTCCACTTACCTTTGATGCAGAATTTTTGGGTCCGATGTTGACTTGATGTTGTCACAAAAACACCCATTCAGATGCTGGGAACCACGCACACAAGTAAAAACACACGCCATCGCACCTCTTGTCTCTTTTTTTTTTTCCTTGGCGATTTAAGGTTGCGCTAAAGAGAAGGAGGCTGCCGCTTGTCTGCCTGGGTGCAGGTATTAGAGCATTAGACCGTCAGATGGTGCATTATCCTGCGGGAGGCTAGGAATGACACATCATCTCTGGAGTTGGGCTTTCGCAAGCACATTTCCATTCCTTTGAACTCCAAGACTCGGAGCACCAAGACTGAAGTCTTCTGACAATTTACTAACAATGAGATATTGTGTCGTGTTTCTTGTTAACTAGCCCGCAGATGCCCCCCCACACACATACACACATTCAATTTGGCACAGTTTTTCGTATCCATAAATGAGCCCTCCATTGTGAATTGCCATTGTTTTATTTGTCTTAATCTGCAGGTTGGAAACACATTCTACGGGCTGCGTCACTATTGTCCTTATCACAAAAAGACTCACTGGTTTCATGATGAAATGAAACTTCCAGCAACATCGAGGAAGACTGGAGATTCTACTGAAAGGAACAAAAAAATCTGTGAAATAATGCTAACTTCTGCTAAACTTTAATCTTGACCTGGCCTATGTGCAGCAGGCAATGTGTTTTCAGCCTTCAAACTTGAGCAAAAGCAAGATCTTTTATAGTTGGCTTTAATATTACATGATCCAGTATTGTCTGCATGAAGTGCTTTTATTATTTTCACCTTTGTGAGAATTCTGTATCGTCAAACCGTCACAAAGTTAACTCGAACAAATGCCTCTGTTCGTCTTTTTATAGTTGTTTTATGACAAAAAATATAACCATTTGTTTGGGAATCTATTCTCAGAAGATGATGAACAATACCTTCTATTTCTACAACACTAAAATGAAAAATGCCATTTTTATTGTTTTTCGTCAGGGAAAAACAATCACTTGGACTCAGCTGGACGACGTGTAGGTCGGCTGAACTGTCTCTCTTATTTGTTGGTGCATTTTTCCGAGAACTCACCCAAAAAAATATAGACTGTCATTGTGCACCTCTCTTATATTTATCTTTTGAGATGCCACAAGACACGACAAGACTGCGTGAAAACTCTCCTTATAACCACGACCATACAGAGTCAAATTTTCCATCTATTTCAGTGAGATCCATCTCAAATTCAGCAGCGCTCCTCCGTCTCTAAAAAAAACAGATTAAAAGGTATAATTTTTACTGGAATAATCCATAGTCTGACATTTAGCAAGAAACTACAAGCGTAGACATCAATATGTCCGTAGAGTAAATCAATACTGAAGGGTAAGACAAGGGGGGGGGGGGGGGGGGGGGGGGGGGGGGGTTGTAGATTGGAATAGGTATTTCCCAACAGACCTGACAGTCCCCAGATAAATTTCCAACTCAGTTTTCTGCCTCTCAGAATATGTAATCTATTTGTCCATATGATGCGGTAACTGGATGAAAGCAGACAAGGGACATGTGTGATAATTTTGTCCCACCGGACTCCCGTGTGACTCTCGACTGTAATTAAAAACTGTCGGTAAAACGACGAGACAGGAGCGTGCTCCATCTGTCTGCCGCCAGCGGAGGTCTGTGTCGGGGTGTTTCCAGATCTCTGCTGCATGCTTCGACACTCAGAAAGTTGGTAAACAAGTTTAATTAGGAGAAATTGTCTGATGCAAAGGCTCTGAAAACAATTCAGAGCGCTGCAGTACAACTTCTGTCACTGTGAACTCAAACCCACGCCGCCGGTTTAAATGTGCATGTAAATAAGCATATAGTCTTCAACTTTAAAGCAAAGAAGAAATACACTAGCCTGGCAACTGACACCAAAACCTTTACATAGGTTCTCTAACTCTATTTTAAATGAGGTTTTAGATTCATCACGTTTGACAACAATTCAAATTTAAAGTTCACTCCAAAAGATCACTCGAGTCATCACAATGCGAGAGTAGGCAAAAGACACATATATCAGCTTTATGTGTGAATGACTTACCATCATCCATGTCTTCTAAGATATTGATCTTGGTAGTCGAGTAATGCTTTCCCAGCCGGCCCCCGACAGGCAGTGACAGGCTGACGTTGAAGCTCTCTTCTCCTTCGTACAGGGAGTCGTCGATGACCACCACGTGACACTGCTTCTCCCGCTCACCCTTGTCGAAGTGAAGGAGACTCCCATGCTCCTCCGGGCGGGAGATGTAGTCCGAGTAAGACAGCACAGTGGTGGGAACTGTCCCGCTGGCAGAACCTTCACATGGGTTGGAAAAGTAGATGGACAGATTAAGATAATTGACACTATTGACCATAAATGACACCAGACAAACATTGCATTTGTAAATAGCCTCACAAAACTATAATCAAGACTTTCAACAGTATCCATTCATCATGGATTTACAGCATTTTTCCAAGAGAGATCGACAACCACACACTCACATTCACATTTCAAAACAATATTTTTAGAATGTTGGAGGAGTTCAGAGTTGCACAGGGAGCACATGCAAACTGCACACATGAAGGTTGACCCAGGGGTATTCTCACTGTGACGTTAGTGTGCGAACCACTAAAATGATCCGATATCTTCCTATAAAGGATTGCAAATATGATTATAAGTGTCACACCTTTGTGAAGTGGTTAACACTACTGTCCCACAACGAGAGTGCTCCTGGTTTGAAGCCGCTGGCTGACAGGATCTTTTATTCAGTGTTTGTGGTAAATTATGCAGGACATGCAATGTCTTTCACCCAATGTCAGATGGGATAAACTCTGCAACTCTAGTCTGGAGAAACATTTTAAATAGGATAAGTGAATATCAATTTTTTGCCAAATCTATTGTAATAAGTAGCATAAAGGAGAGGGAAAAGAGCCATTACAGAAAATGGTTGAGGATAAATATGAGGATGGACATTAAAGAGAACATGTATAGGATGGAAAACATATGTCGACTTTATCCTTTCCAAGATTTGTTTGTATCACATTGGAAAATTGGTGTAATATATGTGAATATGTGTGTACTTTATATGATAATTAAAATATGTTCGCTCCTTATGTGTCCATACATTATGCAGTTTTTTTTCATTTGCTTTGATTTTGTTTCAACATTTTGTTCTCTCTCTTTTTTCAAAAAAAGGAAATTAAACCCCGTTAAATTAATAAGTGGATGCGCAATCTTGTGTTTGTCTCGGATTTCCAGTAAAAAGTACATTAAAGAAACTTAAGAAAAAAATAAAGGTAAAAAAAATGCTATTAATGATCATAAATTGATTTACTTTATTTTTTGCCTATTAATTCTTGTCTAAGTTAATGAAATTAAAAGGCAGCCAAACCAATCAGGTCCATTGGAAAACTGTAAAAGCTTTAAAGAGGTAAAACCTGTCCCTTTAGTTGTGTCATCCTGACACATGTGGTTTCACTACCTTGAGTTTTTTTTTTTTTTTTTTGAAAACGCACCTTTATAGACCTATTGGCTGTTAAACAGTTGAGATGCTGGAGAAGAGCCAAGATGCTCCAGCTCTGCAAGTTTTTTTTGTCATAACGTGTCAACAACTCTTCACACATCACCGGTGACAGAGAGTAATTGATGGGAGGTTCAGATTGACACAAAATAAGAAGCTGTGGTTGGGGGATGTTGGGGGAATTCAAACAAACTGCTTCAGAAAACAAACTTGATGAACCATTAAGTGTGATACTTCTGAGCTTATGGTGCTATATGCAACCTGTGAAAATGCAAATCTGTTTGAAAACAGTTTTTCTTCCGGTAAGTTCACTGCTTTAGAACAGATTTTTGCTGTTACTGTCAAAACAGCCTAACACTCCACCTACACATTTATATATTAACATTGCATTAAAAAAGAAAAGCGAAAAAAAAAAAAGGAATACGAGAGCTGGCTTTAAAGGTTTTGTCTTCTACTATACTAGAAAGTAGCCACTTCTGACGGTGTCTCTGCTTCAGGAGGGGCTTGACACCAGGAATGACCCATTTCCTGAGTCTATCTCAGGTAAATCCAGCCACAGCAAACTGGAGATGGGAGCACACGTTCTTCAACCGCTGTGCACCTTTCTCTATCACTCTTCGGCCTTTCAGTCAACTGTCAACTTCACCCGAGTCTGCTTTGATCCAGCACTCAATGAACCGACAGCCCTTTTGGCACTGCTTTTCCGTGGCTTCCCCCCTCGTGGCGGGTGTCCTCAAGTGTATTTTGGACAAATGTCAGGTGAGCTGTCATCACCATGATTGTGTTAATGTGTACTTTGCACGGGATTGTGGTGTTTACGCTTTCAGTCACAATTATCCAATTTATAATCGAGGAGAAATGCTTTCAAAGGCATTTCCATTTGCATCCACATTGTCTAAGATTGTCTAAATGTTTCCATGATAGCAGGTTTATGCTCATGATATTTTAGAAGCATCTGCATACAGCAAATGTAATAAAACATATTATTTGGACCCCAAGTTATAGCCTTCATCAAAACTGATTCAAGCAGTGTGTCCAACAATGTTGGAGGCAGGCAGAGAACACTGAGGGTAAATGAGGTGAAAATGGCTGGTCCATACCCTGCTGTGTGTAGCAGATCACCATGAGCTCCTCACTGATGTCTCCACTGCGGTGCACCGGGATGAAAAGCTCTCCAACGTCTTCTTCCACTGAGAGAATCTGTTCAGGGAAGAATACCGTCGACTCTGTTTGGGAGGGAAACAAAACGAGTGAAAGGTGTCAAGAAGAAAGGGTAATAATTTGGATAACAATCTACAAAAAAAATCCACAGTCCATTATGCCGTGGAGGACTGATGCAGGTTTTTGTTCTGGCTCTGCATTAGTAAGCTGCAGCTAACATTTTTTTAACGTATTGAAGTGGTGGTCCTGCGGTGTGCTTATTCATATTCAAAAATAACTCTCCATCACAGTTTTCAGCTTGACGCAACTAGAGGTGCTCTTCAAAGAGACCCCTCCGGAAGTTTTTCTCACCTCCTCATGGGTCGTAGACAATTCCCCATGTAGGCCTCTGAGTTTATTCAACAGAGGGAATCAGCTGGGAGTTTCACACAATGACTCCTCTATACGCACAAGGGTCAAACCATCTCTCATTTTGTTTTCCTCTCCCTCACTTTCCCCCCCACTTTTCTCCATCCCTGACAGTAGCGTGTGATTGAGAGCGAGACTCGCAGCCAGTGAAAGCATCATCTATCAAAGCAAAGAACTTACTGCCATTATAGAAACAATAAATGTAGAAGCTATTTTCCTCAGACGCACTGGGACCAATAAAAACACTAACGGAGTGGACTAAGTTGCAGCATGTTCTTCTTGTTCTTGCATTGCTTTCTTTGACCGCCACACTCTGAGAGAATACATGAGCGAATGATGGGAATTGAATAAAAACACTTCTGCAACAAAAACTCCAATTAAAATGGTGATTGCAACCGTGAAATATCAGTAGATCTATATAGATATATGATTGTGACGCCAAGCGTAAAAAGAGATCAACACCTGAGACGACTCCTGGGGATGAAGTCATCACCATAAGACAATCTCGCAAACAGCAGGGGGTCAAACATTTCTCTTCTTTAACGATAACCCCCGATAAATCGTTCTGTCTACCCTCAATCATAATCCCTCTCCATCATTTCACGTTTCTATCGCGGCCCACAATCTGCCACTCCCCAGGGGGGAGACGAGGACTCATAGCAGGAGATTGGGGTTCACTGCTTACCTAGTCTACACACACACACACACACACACACACACACACACACACACACACACACACACACACACACACACACACACACACACACACACACACACACACACACACACACACACACACACACACACACACAGCGTTCTGATTATTTGATCCTCCCTCCGCACATACTGAATACTGCACCCTTCTCACAGTTCTTACATTTCACCCCACCCTCACTCTCTAGCGCCTCCATTGCTTAAATCTAAGGCAAATTTCACCTGAGCAGGTCAAGTTCACCTCCTGGTGTAAAATCACACAGTCAGTTTAAAACATATACTTTCACAGAAGTGTTAAAGTTGGATGCTGAGAAACTTCTTTTCTTGCTATTGTCAAATTGTATTGTTTATTATTCCCAGAGTAGAGGAAGAAAAGATCAACACCAAGCCAGAGTTCAAGGCAAGACCAACCTTGTATGATGCATTTTTGCTCTGTGTGCCATGCATTAGTCAAGAGATGAACCACCTGAGTCGAAACTCTCACAAATACAAAAGAATGTGCGTGGTCACACTTGACCTTGTGTTTCAAGACAAAAAGATTACTACAAGCGCAGAAACAGTTCATCATCATTTTGAAGGAATGACCTCGACGCAAAGTGTGGGAGAGTAAAAGATCTACTGATAAATGGCGTCCTTTTCAGTATAGGAAACAAGAAAGTAATCACCACCTGTGCCAAGCTGCTGTTGTTTGCGTGCGGGCAAACAGCAGGCTGCTACCTTCATCTTCACGCAGCACAGTGCATGGATAATATATGAAAGAAAGTTATAAAGTTTTGGAGGAGAAAAAGCTCTGTGATCACACAGATAAACCACAGGCAAATGCACTACAGGATAAGCCCACTCCTTGGTATTAATCAAAGCAACAACAGGCTAATGGAGACAGTTGGGGGGGAAAAGTATGCATTCTTAAAACAGAAGGCAGCATAAAAAAAATATATAGAATTGCTCCAGGCATTTGTAGGGACACGCAGAGATTGCTCATGCTGCTAAAGCAAACTCCACTTGTTATACACTCCCTAATTTTGGAAGACTTTTAGTTAAAGCTTAGCAATCCTCTCTACCCCTCTCAAGCCGATATTAACCAAGCTGACGCGTCCTCCAGGGAGAGAATATCCCGGCTAACCAGAAGACCAGACAAAGCCAGTTTTCATCATTAGAGAGAGAAGCTGGAGTGCAGCTAACGCCACAGGCATAGCTAAAGCTTCGCCGGCCCATTAGAGTACGAGTGGCATGTCTCTGTCACATTAGACGGTCCCCGGAGACGATGGAAAACAAACCAGCCCGTGCCCTCAACACACACCATAATTAACCCACTGGGGAGGATAGACTGGGAGAGGGGGGGGGGGGGGGGAAGACAAATGAGAGAGAGGGATGAGAGCGACTGTTATGAGTCACCACAATGATGACTGTAGTGTTTTCATTTTTATTTCTTTTTTGGTTGGGGGGGGGGTCAGTCCACGATTACCTCCATGTTGTATTTGTGAAGGTAAGTGTGCACACAAAAAACTGAGTGTGCATGACGAAGCCTTCATGGAGCAAATAAGCCTGTTTGTCACACATTCCATATTCCATTAACGCTTCAATTTGCTTAAAATACAAAGAAACAAATAAGCAGGGGAGTGAAAAACGCCAGATTAATAACTGCTTAAAGGAGGGAGTGAAAGGGCTGATGTTTTATGTACATGCTTGTGTGGCACAAGACATTTATGACAAGGTTTTAAGAAGGGAACATTATGATCAGTGTTTCCAGTGACTATCAAAACCACCATACTTGTAAAAAATGAACCCTACCTATAACAAATCTCTGCTGACTATCATGTCAAAACTGTATTTCTTTTCTTTGCCTGTGGGCAAATCCTACAAGAGTCCATATCTACAGTAAACAATGTTTATATTGACAATTTTTCATTCCGTGTGCGTCAAGCTTGTAGACACCTTACGTAATGTGTTCTATAGTAAAATGTGGGGTATTCTTCCATTGTGGTGTGAGGACAATACTCAAGGTTGTTCCGGTGCAAAATTGGTGCACTTTCACGCCCATTCACATAGATGAACTCTACTGATTTTAATGAGTTTTATTAAAGTAGAGCTCAAATCTAATCAAAAAATCGAAGATGGAGTTTGATTCGCATTGGTATTATTGTGATTGGAATATAGAGGAATAAGAAGTAAAGGGAGGTATTTATTATGAATGAAGTATGAATGATAGTTAATCCAATACAGTTATTGGGTGTTTGTTAATACTATAAATAATCACTGTGATACCATTTAATTGGCAGGAGCACATTTACTGACACGTATTACAGACATCTATTTATAGTCACACAACGCCAACACTTCAAAATCAATATGTGTATTCAGCACCACGTTGTTTTGAAGATATTCAGATTATTCTAAATAAATATATAACCTTCAGGCTATTCCTTTAGAACGAAAATAGTTTTTCTTTTAGGTGTTTCAATTTATTTTGTCCTTCGACTTCCCACTGTAACAAAAAAAGCAAGTGTGAGCTCGGCTTCAAGCATTTTCAGTTAGTCTTTTTTCACTGGCATCTATGAATAAATATAGTTGTGGTTGTATTTTGGCTTTGGGAATAGATTTCCCTATTCCATTATTTGTAGAAGCCTGTTTATCTGTTTGTACTGCCAGAAGATATAATAACGCATGCTGTAATTAAATCTTTTAAAATAAAAAATAATAATGTTATGACTAATTTTGAGCCTTTGTCATCTGCTGAGCTGAAACTATGAAAACAACACTTTCATCATGCTATATTTTTGCCTCTTACTTTAATCCATTAAAAGTGAAATCTTTAACTATAAATATTACATTTATATCTAAGAGCTTTCTCAGGCTGTCAATAAAAATTTCTTTAACACATGTCATATGTCAGCGAAGACATGCTTAGAATTACTGATTTAAACTCCAGTCAATAACCACAACATTGTTTATTTACACCCTAAACTTTGACATGAAACACAAAACTCTGCTGGTTTCATCCGTTACCTTATCTGTATTTTTATTTATTTTGAACGGTGAATTTACCTTTCATAAGACAGCTTAGTTCTTCATAATATCCTCATATCGATTGATTCAGTTTAGTATGCAAAGTAACTCTTGAATATGCTGCAAATAAATGCATCAAACCTAATCCAAGCTTTGCTTTTCTCATCCAAACAGATGCCACTGACGCCAGGACTTGCAGAACAGCTTGGTCTCCTTATGTACATTTTCTTAAATTCACAAAATGTAAAAATGGAACATATTTGTTATGAAACACATCGATGGAGAGCTGGTGATTACTACCTGTATGTGTCTTTGCAGTAATCATTTTGCAGTTACTAAGGACAGGGATACACGGATGATTGCTGAATGGGCTGCTAATTCTTTATTGTCATAATATTCAGACACATGGGACATTATTTCCAACTCTAGGCACCATAAGTTAAGCTTGTTATATTATTGTTAATTAATATTCAGCCAGTTTATGATTCCAATGCTGCACCTCTACTTTTAGTTTCAGAATTAGTCTCAGACACTCTCCAAAACATGAGTAGGGATTACAGTTTATTCTATTGCAGCTAATTTAAATACACTTATGGTACTGTATTTGAGCAAACACGCTTTATCACTTCTCACTGTTCACTGTGAGAGGATGATAGGATGTGGGTGTGCACTGAATGCGGGTTATAATGTTTGCTTGAGCAGCACTGACCATCACTGGGATCCAAGATCTCAACCGTTGTTGTGTCAGGGAACTCCATCACTCCCATCACCGGCTCCGACAGCAGAATCTGGAAGGTCTCCATCTGTTCGTACTTCCCATCAGTCAGGATCCGGACACGCCAAGTGGCTCTGGTCTGTCCAGGGTTGAACTGGACCTGCTTCTGCGACTTACCCTTGAAGTCCTCATCCTTCTTCGCACTACCATCCTGGGTGCCAATGCCTGAAAAATACAGACAGTAAAGGGCATTGAAAAAGAAGATGAGGAATGCCTATTAGTTTGAAAAAGAGAAAGAAGTGGAGACAAAACAAACAAAAATGTCCATGAAAGGGTGACGAGCAGGAGAGGCAAACAGATGAAAAGCAGATTAGATATTCACACCCTTTAATGTCGTTCAGAGTGGTGAGAAAAAGAGTGTTGCATCTATTTTTCCAGAGCCTCAGGAATGTGTGAAATGAATTTGTGACTGAAGCATTTAAATAAGCATATTCTACCTTACCGAGAAGGATTAGCTGCAAAGTTATGTGAGTGTGTGTTAGTGTGTGTCTCATCTTTTCCTACTTCAAATGTCTCCTTGTTCATTTATAACAAGTATTTCAAATGAAACTAACACTTCTTCTCACTGAGACAGCTTATTCGAAGGTAAAAGGAGCACAATGGTAACACTGTGTTTCACATTAAACACCAGTCAAGGAACACGGGTGGCATACGTCATCAAACAAAGCATCACATTTAGAATATATAGTGTTCATTTCCTATTGTCTACATTCATTGGGTCTCATGAGAACAGGGCGAGCAGAGCCACGCCAAGCAGACACATGTGTCTGTACATAAAAAGGATTTGTTGTCTTTATTCAAACACTCAAGCGGCTGCACAAACAAGTGAAAAAAAAATAACCCCAAGAAGGAAACAAACACATGCAGATGAGTCTGGATACATTAGATCATACTCACAGTGCGATCTGAGAGGTTGGAATTGTATGCAAAAAATTTCTGCTGAAAATAAACCCACATGCTCACAGTCTCACTCGTTCATGTTGCTGCACCTGTGAGGACCTTTGCTGGTTATATACATTCCCAAACCCTAATACTGGGATAAATGATTTAAAAGCGTTTGTATTTCTGGAATTGTTTTTTGTTTGTTTTCTACGCCGCATTTTGCCAAAACATCAGTCCAGCAAATATGTTTCTCACAGCTCAGTGTTTTGGATGAATCCCCAAAATAAAATGGAGAGGAGTGAAGAGAAACCAATTTTTACCTTAATAGTCACCCAAGCAATGTTCCGCTGTCTCATTCTCAACCTGATCTGTAGCCACCAGCACATTAAATATAACACCCTCTGTTGCTGCAATTTTGTCAACAACCCAGCATGGCACACCAGGCCACTCGGCTTTCTCTTTTCCTCGGCTTTTTCGACACGGGAAAAGCCAAGGATGGAGCCATTACTTGGTGCAGCTGAACTAATGCAACATGAAAAATCTACTTCTCTGGGGGCATGTTGAAAGTCTTTTTGGGAAAACTAAGACATGACTAATGGAAGTTCCGTCAGAATGACTCAGTTCGCTCGATCACCTCGCTTCAGGTCAAGCAGAGTCGTGTCTCTTCCGATGACTAAGTCACTTGTGAGAGAAATGTGGATGAATAACAATACTATTATGAAAATACAAACCTAGTTAATCCAGACCGTGTGCTTTAAGCAGCATGAGCAATAGTAGTAGAGTAGAATGACATTTACACTAATGCTAAAAATTTCAACCAAATTCTAACTTCTTGGTGGCTTTATTCAAATGGAATTAAACGACCCTGTATAAAATATAGTACAATTTATGTTTTGTAATAGAATTGCTGCCAAAAAGGTCACATATCTTTGTCAGGACAGACATTCATTGGCAAACAATTTGGTTTGAAGAAAATGACAAATACAAAATTTGGTTGAAATCTTAAAAATGCTAGTTAATCTACAACAATCAATAACTAAATCAGGAGAGTCCAAGCTTTTTTCACTGAGGCCATAACCAGGAAACTATTCACATATGCATTGTGAAAATGAAATTGTCACATTTTCTACACGAGTTGTTCCATTTTGGATCGCCAGCAACAATCATTTTCTCTATTTCGACTTGTTTTTGTTGAGAAGAGAAATCAGAGCCATCATTTTCTAAAAACAGTGCTCAGGGTTAGTACAAACAATATACTTTGAAACTTTAAGAAGTTGGTGATTATTTGGCATTTCGTATTCTTGTTGGCTTTGAATGAACTCTTGTTTCATGTTAATGGCCTCTGGGCTGTTATATTCAATCTCTGCAAAACTCGGTGTTCGTGTGTGGGACCTATTCTGTGATAGTTTTCCAACTTTATAACAAAAATTAACATCAGGCTGCAGGTGGCCCGCAGGCAAAAGCCTGCACACCTCTGTACTTAGTATTATTGTAGATTACAATGCCAGCATTACGCAGCGCATTGATAACGGCTGTGTGAGGCATTATAAAGGAGAACAGAGTGTAACAAGATTCTACATGCTATTTAGCTCCCTGCAGCCAGGCAGCTGATAAGCTATCAAACTTTCCAAATTAAGTTGTCAAAGAAATGTCCCTTCATAAATGTTTGCTTGGTGACATCTTAGCAAACTAAGGTGCAGGTAACAATTTTTTTTTCCAAGTTAGATGGAGATGAGAAGTCGTGCATTCATAGCACGAAAGCTAATTTCGGTCGCTGTTCCCTTGTCCATAGTCGTGTCGTTGGTCTGCTGTGTAAAGTGAAACACTGATAAAGGGGATTCTGATTAAACTGAGCCAGTGGGTTCTTTCTTTCTTGTTTGTGACTTATTTTCTCAGGACACATTTATAGAGCAAAGCTTCAAAAGGCAAAACAAAGCCAATTAAATTTAATCTGAATTTAAGGTGTGCTTTTAAAAAAAAAAAGAAACTTCTCAGTGAGCTTCTGATGAAAGATCACTCGTCCATTCATCAATTATACTACCGGTTTTAAACAGAAGGAAGGACAGGCCCTCTCCACCTAACCATTGAGCCACCTTTGAATTAAGAATGAAACATTTGAGCTATATATCTGTAAAGCAGAGCTCCTCTTGCTATACTTTAATGGAGTTTCACTCGTCACAACAAAGGTATTGATCACGTAGACTGCTGAGCCCACACCAAGCCGCTGCTCTGTCTGAAATGCAACACATGTAGTGTACCTGTTTACAGCACAGAACAGATGGCTGCACTTTTGATGAAGAGAACTAAGGAGGCAGGCAGCAGTGCTGTCGGAAAAAACTCTGCTGATGCCATGACCGGACCGGTTGTCTTGTACATTACGAGAGAGATTTGCACGCTCTGGGTTCGCTCTTCTGATGTTAAACTGATCCACTCACGTACTCGGATAAGAAAGGATTATTTCTTGTGAAATTTTTGGCCGGATCCAACTTGAATTCCATACGAGGAATTTAAACTTCATTTGTTACCAGGATAATGACGACACAGAGAGCAAATACTTGTATGCAAATACTTGTATGTAATGAAGGATTATAACTCTTAAGACAGGAAACCTATTGAATGTGTGTCTCTAACTGATGATTTCTATATTATCTTTCTGTCCAGATCAGTTGATCCACATCAAACGAAGTAAATATACACCACAACGTGCCGACAGAGAGGAGGAGGTGTTGATCTTAAAAGGTGGAGCCTGGTTGTGCCACCCTTTGCAGCACCCCTCGTGGGAACAGACACTCCTTTCCCGGGGCCACACCAGGGTTCCTTCACAGCAGGAGGACAAATACCTTCCTGAGGGCTTCTGATCTACACTGTTCCTCGGAGCAACAGTAGGAGCTAAACATTCCAAGAGTTGCGCAAAAACACACCGAAAAATTCTTTTTTTTATACATATAGTTCTTTAATTTGAATTCTTTTGAAATCATTGTTTCTGTTTGTTTGGAACAGATATTGCAGTAACCTGAGCTTCACTCAAAGTATAAGACTCACCGTCAAACAATTGTTAATTACGTGTTCAGAATAACATGAAGGTGATTTTAAATCAAGGCTACAGAGGTGTGGATCTGAAGAAAAAGGTTTAGGGCGAGGATCAGCTCCTATTAGTTGCTTGGCAACAGAAAATAGGGCTGGACTATACAATCCCACAGGAGGTGATATAGCCTAACCTGGCAAAAGTACACATCTTTACCAATTCTCAATTGTCAAAGCAAGGATGGACAGGATGAGGACAGTCCATAAAATGAAAGAGTAGTCTTCAAGAAGTGACTTCTGCAAGGAGCAAAAAAGAAGAATGGGGATTCAATTCCATCATGTTTCTCCATGGGGTTCTTAATATTGCGCACAGACCGAAAAGGAAAGGGTGAAAATTGTAAAAAAAAAAAAAAAAAGAAGAAGAAGAAGAAAGAAAAGAAGGAAAGGAAAGGAAATGAATAGAAAGGAAAGGAAAGAAAAAAGGAAGCGAAATGTGTGAAAACACAAGGTGAGGAAAGTAAAGGTGTGCAGAAGGTGGGACTCTGAGAATAAAGAGTTTTATGAAGTTAACAGAGGGACCAGATGTGACAAAGTAAAGATAGAAACCTGCAGGGATGCAACGCAAAGAGTAACAACAAACTACAGGATTCAAACAGAGAAATAAAAAAAAAAAAACAGGTCGGAGCAAGAACAAACAGTGAATGTGCTGAATGTGAGAGAGAAACAGGGACAAGAAGGCAGAAAACATACAACACATAGACATTAGAGGTATAATATAAGACAAAGCCAGTGGCGGCGACCTTTGGCTGTAAGGCAATGAGGGAGTAAGAAGACGAGAGGTGGTGTCTTTTGATGCGTAAGAGCAGGTTAGGAGTAAAAGGACCTCTTCACAGTGTGATGAGGTGGAGAGAGATTACAGATGAAAGGAGAAGAAGGTGAGACGAGTTAACTGAGTTGACAAGTCAGTGGGACGGGTGTCACAGGAGAGAGGAAAACGTGATGAAATTCAATTAGCAGTTGAGGCTGAGGACACGAGTCCATGAGGATTTAGGCTGAACGTTTACATCTTGGATTTATCTTCTTTTTTTTTTTTTTTTTTGTCAGAGGTGAAAATCAAGGCATACGTTTGAAAACCGCAGTGAAAAAAAAGCCTATCTAATCCCGCTGCTCTTGTCCAGTCCTGCTCTGCTTTGCGGGAGCATCTTTGAACCTTGATCTTATCTCGGTGTTCCACCTTCATTGATCCTCTCTACCTGCACGTCCTGTTGTGACGGACCATGTGTAACAGCTCTCTTCCACTGTTGCCTGGCAC
Organism: Lipophrys pholis; assembly: GCF_963383615.2. Lineage (NCBI taxonomy): Eukaryota > Metazoa > Chordata > Actinopteri > Blenniiformes > Blenniidae > Lipophrys > Lipophrys pholis. The sequence goes on from NC_137634.1 coordinate 15,774,270, forward strand.
CACACCAGCTTTCATCAGCTAACCCTGTGCAACAGCAGCAAGCCTCTGAAAACATCGCTGTGTGTCCTCTCCCCTGCTTTCTCATTCCCGACACACTCCAAGTCTAATCTAATGTAATTTATCTGTCTGTCTGCACATACGCTGTCTACTTTCATCAGGACTTCCCGTGCGTCCTTTTATTTGTCTGTTCTTTTCCTTATTTTTTTTTATTCCTTATTATTTAGTGTTCCTCTGTCATCTATTTGTTATCTATCATTATTTTTTTTTGTTTGTTTCAATTGCAGGTTTGGTTTTGTTGTGATCTTTGATCTTTTGTTGCCACTTTCCCAAATCCCTCATTAGTACACCGCACATATGCCAACAAGTACCCAAAGAGGGATGGTTTTGAATGATTTGGTCATCTTCACGACAATAGTTTTGAACTGAAACATTCTCAAATTGTTTAGATTGACGCCTTTTCGCTTCTCATGTATAATGATTTGATTTCTCTGATAACTGCAACTTTAAGTCATCCAGCAGCTGACCCCAGTCCAACTGATGATTTGTTATTATTATCATTTTTATTTTTTGGGTATTTTTTCACAGCACAAAGGAAATCACAGTAAATTGTCTGCATGGTATCTTTTGTCAACATGTCTGGACACCACCTGCAAACGATTAACAACCAGATGAAAGGATATTTTGTATACATGATGAATTGTCACTGAAGCATGGAATAGACTGACTTAATGAAGCTTTTGACACTTTAACCTGGTAATTACTATGGTACATAAAACTACAAGTCCTGAAAAACATGTAATAACACGTTCTGATTGCACAGTATCATCGTTGTCTGAATTATACCAGTGATTCCACTGTGACGGCTCATATAACATAACATATTAGATGTTTGATTATTCAAGTTGCTTTTGTAGCTTTGATCCTGTTGATGCGAGTTACCATGGTAACTTTCTGTTTTTGTTGTTTCCTCGATGCCCCGTAAATCAACATTTCCAAGGCAATGAATGACACAAGGGACTCACATTGTTACTGGAGTACCATCAGCGATGTTTGTCAGCTAACTGACAATCACCAATATCAAGGGAAAATGAGGCCGGCGAAGCGCATCCTTCACGAACACAGTGAAACTGCACTGCGGCATGGAGGAACTCTCAGAAATCATTCAGACACGGGCCAAACACTTGCAAGCCAAATTAGCCAAGAGGAGTCAAGAGGAACACGAGTTGGTTCGTTCGCTCGGTTCAAACTGAAATCTATGAAGGTTATTACATTGACCACATCAACATTTTTTAATGCTGTGTTTCCCTGAAAGGAACCAAAATTCACTATCAGAGTGTGAGCAGACCAAAACTGTCACACGGCATCACAGAAACATGAAATTTATACATGCTTTATGCAAAACAGCATTTATATGTTTCCTAGATGAAATTTTTGAGTCACAAGGTTAAATATTTTTGCGAGACTGACTTAAGATTATTGCTGTGAAGTTAGATGCACTTATTTTCCTAAGGCTACAATAAATATTCATTTTCCTTAATCTCACTTCAAACCATTCACTTGTGCAGAAAATACACCGGTTAAACATGTTGTACCTACATCAGAGTACATGAAAAGCACTTTTACATCGATTCATTCTCGCTCCACATTAACATACCGTATTAAACGTTATTTTCAAAGGGCTTATTTAAAAATGTATGATATGCGTGAGTACGATGCGCATGTGGTCAGAGATAACCGCGCGCTCGCACATCAGAAAGCGAGCTGTCGTGTGTGCCAAAGAGATACGCAAGGAACCTTCTCAGGAGGAATCAAAGATACACAAATGCCCACACATCAGGACACGCACAGGTAGATAAGTCATGAGGCACACATTAACTGCCGCACTGTGATGCAAACACCAAACCTTGTGATTAAAAGGTGTCAGAAAATGATGATGAGAGGTGAGAGAGAGTGAAAGACGCTTACAGCTGCTTCGCCTCCCCGGAGCCACCAAGGTGAAGAAAGACAAAATTGGTGCTGAGAAGGGCGTTCAGGGTCAACCTCTTAACCTCCGAACCAGCACAAACACTCAATGCATTAGCACAAAAATAGACTGGGGATCTGTCCAAAATGAAACCATTTCCATCTGCTGGTCAAGAAGCTTATGAAAAACTGGCATTGACGTTTGTGTAGCTGTCAGGATTTCAGTCTTGAGCAACAAAGAGCAACGTGCTCTCTGCCCACTCTGTGTTTTGTATGCGGCTGAGTAATGCAGGCTGAAAAAAAAAATGCTCACTTTAAGTTTTTTCCTGTGATTGACTTATTGTCAGTCTCTTTTATTGAGGTGAAATGTGCTTTGTGTCGGCTGTCGGCTGCTGTGACAAGACGCTTCACAGATTAAACTGGCTAAAAGACGGAGAGCGGTTATTCAAATTCTTCATCCATTAGGTTGGAAGAAAAAACTACATTATAATAGGAGAGCAGGTCTAATTTGAATCAAAAAATATATATAAAAACAAATATTCTCACTGTGAAAATTCCTTCTTCGGGGAAGATTTTGACGGGCAAGTGTCCTAAAGTACCTTTCAACATATTCTTAAGTGGGTTAGACAGCGGGGAAGCACATGCAGTGGTTATGTGCTGGAGTCTTTTATGTATAGAGGTTTGTGTGGTCTGAGAATTCTTCAAGGTAGGTTGGTTACCTTGAATGACTCTAGTTCAGCGTGTGAACGAGTGTGTGGGAGACTTTCTGTCTGAGTGTGTTAGCCCTGAGATGGACCATTGGCCTGTCCAGGCTGTAGCCGGTCTTATCATTTATAGTCTACAGGGACGTCGTCCTGTCTCTCACAACCCTGAGTGGCCCAATCCCAGCTAAAGCAGCCTCTACAGCCCAGAACCCTAAGTTAGATAAAATGGATATAAAAGACGGATTGATGGGCACCATATCGGAGGCAGAGGCACAAAAGAGATTAGATTTCTCTGTTTCTCACCACTGTGAGTGTGATTTAATGATATCATATAAAGCAATCTAACTGAGCTCAGACAAAAAGAACTAAGAATTGAGGGAATATGTGTGAACGCATATTCACACATATTTGTCAGTTTTGCATTAAGAAAATGACAACATAGATAATCACTGAGAAATAATTCTGAGGAGGTGTGAAATTGAGGTGTCTTAAATAACCCCCAGTAAAAAAGAGTCAACAATCTTTGTCAAGCTGTATTATTAATAAATTATGGACTGTAATACCGCACTGTAAAGACGAGGGGAGCTTGATGTGTCATTCTCTCATATCGATAGCTTTGATTTACTTAAGAGCTGATCCTGACATTGAAACATTTCCGTCCACTGTAATGATATTGATGTTAGTGATGATATTTCACAGTAACTCAATATAACCTCAGTAGTTACACGAGTATTTATGGCGTTCGCTTCTTTCTGAAGCATTTCTCATGCCTGCCTGGTTAATGCAGTACACTTTCTCTTATTGCTTCTTGATATTCACTTGTTTTGATGTTTATTTCATGTCTTCGCTTGAAAATCTGGGGCAACTAAGATTGAACTTTGAACATCAGGGAAATAGTCCCAGAAATCTTTGTGAAGCTACACAAGGCTGCTTGACTTTGTTGTCTTGTGTGTGCTGGAAAAATAAAGCGAAGCATCTCTGCACTACACTGACCCACACCTAACTCATCTTACTTCACTCAGCTCAGAACAGAAAGTTATTTTTCAAAACTCTAAATTGGCTCAAGGCCATACAAAATGACAATGACTTAGTGGATAAGTCTCCTCGCAATGACAGTTGAAAGACTATATGGCAATTTCTTTTTTGGCTTCAATTGGTGAGTTGGTTTCTAACAAAACACAAAATAAAAAATACTGTGCATTTCAGTGTGAAATGCAACAACTGTAGAAAAGAAAGCTGTTTTGGCCATAAATGACCATACAATAAATATGAAATGGACGTTTAAAAATATAGCTCCACATTCTTCCACTCGATTCACCAATCAAAGAGTGTTTAACTGGACACCATGAGTATGATTTCGATCCTGCATGAAGCCTATTAAATTGCACGTTCACAGTGCTTTCAGTTTGGATGCATCAACTTCCTCGAAGAAGAGTAATAGAAGAATAACACTATGAAGGACATTATGCACAAGCATGCGTATTCAGAGGAGGGTTTTACATGTTTACATGAGAATAATCTGCTGGAAATGCCACAGTTTCAGCATTCGTTTGCTCGCGTTCACCATGGATTGATTGGATGGAGTGCTGAGGCCCCACAAGCACAAAAAGAAATGCGATACCATGGAGTTGGACTTCTTGGCGGAGGAAGTTATCAAACATATCAGAGGGCTACAACAAATAAATCTGGACTTGAGTGAAAATGAAAAAAATGTGAGCCTGAGGATGATTTGTCGCAAAGTTAAAGCACTGGAGAAAAAGTAAAGCAACAGAAGAGATTCAGAAAAGTTTGCGAGACATAAAACTGGGTGAAATATGGAAAATATTTGAGAATAAAATCTGTTATTCTGCACGTTTGTCAGACATACTCCTCAGTGAGTCCCATTAGTAGATCAGCTCCCACATGTATTTGTGCAATATCAAGATTGTTCCCAGTTTTATGAGCAAACACTCTGAGTGGACCTCTTAAGTGTTTCTCAATTGTGGCCAGAAAATCAAGACTCTAGACCGTACTAAATTGCTACGACCGCCACAGAGCTTTTTTTTTTTAATACCAATGTCAAATAAACAAATACTTACACCTTCAGCATACAAAGGCAAGATATATTGGTAGTAAACTAGTCAGCTGATGATTTGATGAACGTCCCTTTTTGAAAAGTCAGCACACAGTTAACTACGTACCACAGTTCGTCATTGCATAAGAGAAAAGTCAGGATTTTTTTCTTTCACGGAAGGTTCTGATAATTGGTCCGCGCAACCGTTCCTGTAACAAGTGACATATTTCGATCATCAACCCTTGATCCATCACACTGGCATGGCTAAAATATAAAAGAAGTGCAATTGTATTTGCAAGTTAGAAACTGCGATAACCATAATTCATGACTCCGTTTCCATGCTGATGAAACTGCAAGGACAGTGATGGTCAGGATTGAATGATGTTAGCACTTAGATAAATGAAGTGTTACTCAATTACAGTTTATTAATCACACAGAGGCTAACTGATGTCCTGAACTCCACCTGCCACTTCTGCTGATCAAATTCGTAATAAAACTTCAAGTTCACTCGGATGCAATAAATGCAAGAACACCCTGGACTTTAAACAGCGTAACCGTGATTAATAAGTAATTCATGTCATCTTTCACATCACAAAAAGGACACAGTGAGATAATGACAAATGGACTCACCAATGAAAGACGTCTCTCCCAGGTACCCTCTCCGTCTGAGCACAATGTCCAGGAACTTGTCCTCCTCGTCCACCACATAGTACTCCTTCTCCAATGAGATCCAGGCCCAATCCAGGCGGAACTGTTGTTCTTTAAGCTTATTCCCACCTAGACAAATAATATGAAGTTAGAGGAGCTCTTTAATCTTGGCTCTGACCAGCCTTGATGATCAGTTTCTATTCATACGTTTCATTCAAACTGGTAGAAAAAGGTATCTATTTTTCAACTTGAATCAGTGGTTTATTGTTCCTATTGGTCTAAGTGTCAGCATGCAGTGTATCTAAAGTCTCTGTGGAAATAAAATATTATGTGCAACGAGGTGGGGGACCATTTATTTCTCTTGACTTAACGGCCAAAGGCCGCATTCAATACTCTGAAAATAGAGGAGGAAACCATGAGAGAAATTCTGTGACCCAAGACGATGATTACTGTAAAGCTGTAATAAAGAAAAAGTGTTTTAATTATATTCAGCGTGCAGCCCAATGCGTCTGCAGCAGACCATGTACAGAATAGTGAATGATGAAAATGAAGGTATATCTTTCTATATCAAATCATCAATCGGTCAATTACCTCATTCTAAACTATCTTTTATTTCCTCTACATCATACTGATTGTGTGAAGCACGCCAGAAAAATCCTAAAAAAGGAAGAGTTTGTTCGTTGAATTGTGGCTTTAGAGACAGGTTCTAAAACTAGTCAATAGCTGCCACATCAACAAGTGGACAGGAAGGATGCTGCTTTGTGTGGGTAATTTAGCCATAGCCTCCCCGGGGGAAAAGGTTGCTGCTTAGCAATACTGAATGGAATTAATGAAGAAATCACTGTAAAAGTAGAAGAACTGAATGAAGCAGAGGAAAAGAAGAAGCAGAGGAAGAATCGTTTGTTTTCCCTGCCTTTGTGTGGCGATGAACAATGCCTAACGCTGCATGTCACTCCAGTAAGCACTATAATAAATATCCGAGTGTGTGTTTTACTGGTGGAAGAAATAACACAGAGAGGGAGGCCTCTTGGAGGAAATCGGTATGTGTGGGCTGTCAGGACAGAATTCTTATTTTCTTCTACTGGAGACAATTTAAAAGCTGTTTGTTCATTCACATCATTTGTGCATCTTACAGGCGGAAAAGCGTGACTGGTGTAAGCGTACAAATCATAGCACTTCACCCACACCATCAAAGACAGCAGCAGGTAGCATTGTTGCTCAAATACCCCTGTGCAACAAAGGCAGCGTTGCTCCGTGATTAATCCTGCACTGTGACACTAACTGACAAAATAAGTCGGTTTCCCTCATGTAATATGAAATCATTCGTAATGCTGCGAAGAGCCGGGATGACTGCTTCTTCCTCCGCACTTTCACGTTCAGCTCTCTGTTACATTAGGCTCTCACCTGGTTTTCAGAAATGGTGTTAAAACGCCGCGAAGGTGAAAAGTTCAACACTTCCCAGCTTGGCAAACACTGTAGTATGCTAAGGTGAGGCGACAGCTAATATAATTAGACTTCATGTAGAAAACCTTGAGGGTACGTTCAAGCTCCACTGAGTGTGTGTGTGTGTGTGTCAAGGTTTACCTAAGATTACCGGGTTAGGCAAGTTGTAGTTACAGTAAGTCTGCAGGGAAATACTGTGTTTTGCATGCGCGTGTGTATTCGTGTGTTTGTGCACAAGTTCTGCTGTGTGACCTCTTGCCGGGGTGAGGAGCGTAGGACCGGGACAATGAGGATCTGAGTCCATGGACTTCAAACTGTCTCATTCCTCCAGCCTCTTAGAAGGATAAAAGACCTCTCACATGTGCTGACCATACAAAAAAGCAGCTTTGAAATCATCCTCAATAGAGCCAAATTCACTTTCCACCCCCCCATCAAAGACTTTTCTAAGAAAAACTCTGAGCAGGATTTTTTTTTTTTTTCTTTACCAATTAGGAGTCATAGATTCTGTACAACAAATTTCAAGGATCAGAGCACTCTGAGAAAACCTGGAGAGGAAAAACTTTGATGCTTATGTGCTCCACTTCTGCTGTTGGCTTGTGATGTGGGATCTACTTGACGGAGTAATCAGTGAGAGCTGCCAGGGCAGATGATTATTATTTAACCATGAGGCCCTAATATCAGTTTCATGGAGGCGTATTAGCGAAACGAAGAGGGTATTTTCTTTTGTCAATTCGATGGATGGATGGATGGATGGATGGATGGATGGATGGATGGATGGATGGATGGATATTAACGAAAGCTGCCTACACTTGAGGAGGCTATTTGTCCTTCCTTGCAATAGAAAATGCTGACACAGTATCCCCTGCATTCTGCACACATCACACTACTTTAACACAAAATTGTGGTGGTGTGAGAAAAGTTGAACAAGGAGACCGTTTCAAGGATCCAAGTATTCCTCTGAGATACTAGAGATCTAATATATTTCATCTATTATATTTCGTCCATCTACGTCATCTATACGATCAATACTCATATTGTATTGTTTTTTTGTTGTTGTACTATGATATTAACAATATCCTTGCTGTTTGCCGTTCTGCCTTTGTCATTTCCTAATGAATGAATAATAAAGAATGAGTAAATTCTGCTGAATACTCTTCTGATGGTTTGCCAAGATGTCACCCATATCATTTTTGATATGATGAGGGGTTTTTATTCCTCATTTATTTTTTGGGGGGAAAAGGATGAAAAACATTTACAACCTTTCTGAATTCCCTCGCGGCTGGCCTTGAAAGTGACATTTTATATACAATTAAAAACTGCAGTGCAATTACAGACCAAGTACTGTGTAGGTTGTTTTGAAAGCAAAACAATGTAAGTGCCTCATCTATTTCCCATCAAATGAAATGCCTTTCAATACAAAAAGTGTCAGCACAAGCTCTTATCTCAGAGTAAGCCACACTTTGCATTTCTCTCCAACCTTCTACCTCGAAAGATATTTACACCCTCAACCTCTAAAGGAAACTTTGTGAAAGTAGAATTATTTATTTAGAAGGGCATAAAAACAAGTGCTACAATCCACGGGAATGAATATCTGCTTTGGCTCTTGTGTATGCTGCAGGGACCGGCTGAAATTCTTACACTTTGCCCTCCTGTAGTTTTTCAAGTCATAAAACCTGAGGTTTTGTAAAATAAATAAAAAAAATATCAGTGTTGAAGCTTAAGTGTGGTTGAGAGTATTTTCTATTTTACGACCAAACTTTCAAGTTTTATTTGAGGCTATAGTTCTACATATTTTCTATTCAGCTTATTGCAGACAGTTTATAGAAATAGATATCTTAACAATAACACACCTGATCGTGTAATCTAGAAGAGAAACTGCTGTTTAATAATACGAAATGCAAAATGTATCGCTCCGTTTGCTTATCAGCTGCCACCGCTACGTACAGCAAACATGGACAGAGCGATAATCCTGCTACCTGACTGTGACCATGATCTCATAATTGGAATATTAAATATTCAAGTCAGATTCCATGAAAATACTTATTTGGATTCCTTTCCATCACAGCCTGTCAAATAAACATAGCTCACAGCAGTATAGCAAACACACATAAAAGTGGGACTATCATTTACAGGTTTTTCGGGGATGTGTGAAGCAAGTGTTAACACGCATGTGTGTGAGAGCGTCCCGGCTTGTGCTGGACTGCTTGTGCTTTTGATAAGAGAGGATGCTTCAGCCTGTGTTGTAACAGTTGACGCTGTATATTAATTTCACATCGAGAGTTGTCTCAACCACACAAAGACATGGATTTTCATTACAAAAATCTGTACAAATCTGAAATTTAGCTCCATCGTCACTCTATTGAGTTTCTGTGTGTATGCATGTATGAGATTTTTGCACTAATTCAAAGGAAATATCGCACAGCAAGACGATTCAGTCTGCAGCACAGTGCATTATTTCTGCTGCTGGCAGTGTGGCCTTATCCTCAGAGTTTCATCTCCATCTGCCTACTGCAACTTCTTTGTGTGCGAGCTCCCCGACTCCCAGTGCAACGCACAAACAAAAAGCCATATGAACTAACAAACCCAATGATCTCTCTGACCAAGGAAAACTCTCAAGGAACATCGGGCTACGAATGCTAAATCTTCTATTTATTCTGTTGGCAACATTTTCCATTTGACAAGTACTGTGGCACTCTCAAAAATAGACCACGAGTAACATTTCAGTAGTAATAGGAGCCCACGCACCATCCATCTAACAGTGCTATGCCACAAAAAAAAAAATACAAAAAATCAGATGGTTGACAAAGTACAAAGAGCTCACTCCCCCTCAGGACAATTCAAAACCTTTTTGGTTTTATCCCGACAGGTGTGAAGTAGTCACTGTTCTGAGAATCTTGGCATGGGTGCAACTCGAAGCTATGAGGATCACAAAGACTGTGGTGGGTTCTGCACTCAGCTGTTTCTTTCTTCTGCAACGTGCGTGTGTGTGTGTGTGTGTGTGTGTGTGTGTGTGTGTGTGTGTGTGTGTGTGTGTGTGTGTGCGTGCGTGTGTGTGTGTGCATGCGATGGAGCACACATTTTACACAGTGAAAGCATTTTACAAATCGTTTAGCAGAACAATCAATGGTCTGACGTACCTGTGTGTTTATTCAACATGTGTTGTCCATGTGCATTGCTCAGAGCAAACAACATGGCAACAATCATCTCTTGTTAATCATCAGTCGGCTAATGCAGGTTTCATAGCTCTGGGATGCTCGAGTCACAGTAAATAGACACATGTGCATTTTTATAATCCTCCTCAGTCACATGGCTCAAGTACATTTTGGAATATCACTCCACTCCCGTACAGGAGACTATTGCATTTCTACTAGTTGCTTACATCCTGCCAGCCACTTCACAAGACTTCAAACAAAACCCAAGGATGCAAGGATGGATCTAATGTTGCTGTTTGTGCATCAGAGTACTATTGTGCCTGTGGGCAACAAAGGAATTGAGGTGCACATACATTACCCTCCACCTACAAACGAGAGATAAAAGTTGCGTGCGACAGAATAATGCGTCTTATCCTCCCCTCATCCAATAGCCATTAGGCATGACTGGTACTGCAGAAACACCTTAAGCGACCTTGCACACGAAACCATAAGAAACTGACTTCTGGGGCAGAAAATCCTCTCGTCTTTGATGTTTTTAACACAGTTAATAACCTGTAAGGATTTTCACTGATGTCTACAAAGACAGTCCAATGCTACCCAGGGCATCGCTGTAAGGGAGAAAAGCTTGGGGACAAAGAACCGCAGGCTTCCTTGAGGTGTGTGTGTGTGTGAGTGTGTGTGTGTGTGTGTGTGTCTGTTGTTGAACAGTTCGCACCATGGGTGCACATTTCAGTGTATCTCATAATGCACTACCAGTGTATTTCGACTGTTGTATGAATGAGGGCACCTAAATGCATCTGTTCTCTTTTTGCTTTTGTTCTGTGCTCATCACAGAGGAAGAACCCCGGCACGCACATCTCTCTCTCGCCGCAGCCCAAGTTTGCTTCCAATATAATATTTAACAGAGGGATGAGTGTAATGTATCTCAGGACATTGACAAGCACTCCCGAGAGCAAACTGCGCCTGAGAAACGATAAACTCCCAACTCAATGCTCTGGTTTCTGCTTCCTGCTTGATTCTCTTATGCTCTAATTTCATTCTAATATTTCCTGAAACTCCCTAAAACTAAATTTCCTCTTGCCACAAAGTATTTATCCCTACTTTAATATTACTTACTTTTAGATATATCGTTTTCATAAAGGAGCTTCAAAATACAAATAATAAAACGGAGCTGAGAACAGCTCCCAAGTGTTGTGTACTATGATACTGCGACGTGAGAAGAAAATATAACTTCATTACTTATATGATTTAAATGGAAATTAAAGATCTTTTAGAATCAATGAGAAGGGGAGACATGTACAGAGACGGTAAAATGGAAACTGAAATTTCCATGTGAGCTGGAGTGTCATTCTGTATGGAGATTATTTTTATACCAAGAAAGAAACGGAAAAGGAAATTGTATAGAAATAATTCGAAAGATTAAAAAAAGGAGTAAAAAGAAACAGTGTTAAAAAATGCAACAGAATATCTCTAAATGAGAAAATCCTGTGCGGATAATTGGGAGATGTGTATTAATCTGACCAGAAATTCAAAGAATGACATTCCTATAGCAGAAAAATGCTGAAACGTTTTCGATTTATTCTTGAGATGAGAGGACGTTTGGTCATGTTTGCGTCTCAAGCATCGGCTGTCAAGCTACAGGATGATTAGTAAGATGAGAAGAAGAAAAAAAAAATCCTCTCAGAACCCTCAGAGTCTCACGCTCTCATCTCGAGGTTCTAATGAGATGCAGATCATCGCCAGCAACGCTGCAGAATGTGCTGTAATCTGACAACAGAGACATCCATCAGCATGCTGACACGGAGGCACGGCGGGCGGGGACAGACAGCCGCAAAAGACAGCAAGAGTGTGAAAGTAAAACCAAATCCTGATGACTAAGACCGAGTCGACACTCGTCACAATAAAACCACAACATGCACGGAGATTTAACTCAGCGAGACGGGGAAAGGGAAAATATTAGAACTGCACCTCGACAGGGAAAAGGGGACACTGATAGGTGCCGAGACGGGCAAAAAATATCACTACGGAACAAAATATATGGTGAACACAGATGTTGAGCAGGGAGGAAGAATTGGAAATGAATAAAACACACTGAATAAAGATCTAAAGCTGACAGTGAGAAGGGAGAGATAAAAAGGAGGAAGGGAGGAGAGCCGGGCCTGCATGGGAGAAGTGAGTGACGGTAGATTCCTGAATGCAGACAGATAAAGAGAATTCACTGCTACAGCCAGTGGATGTGTGAGTGTTTACGCTCATGTGTCTGTGTGTGTGTGTGTGTGTGTGGGGGGGGGGGGGGGGGGATATGTGTGTCAATCTGGGCAGCATGCTGACATATTACCTTGAAAATCTGCCCTAATCGGTACATTTATAAAAATACTTATATACCTTTATAAAAAACAAAAAATAACATTGACAACAACAACAAAAATAAGTCAAGGGTTAAATGGTGTGTTTGTGACCATGGTGACGGCCAATTTAAACCAGTTTGCTCTTCAGCTACTCTCTTGTTCGTCTGAATTCAAATTCCAAAGCTGCGGAGACGTATATGAACGAAGGGCTGGGAGGCAATATTATTTTTGGAACAAATGCCAGCTTTCTGAACTTATATTTACATTCGATGTCTTTCTAAATGATTTCAGATGGCTTTGCCAAGAAACAAGCACCCGTTTCCAGTCCCTCCACTACTGAGTTACACAGCTTAAGATGGACAAGTTTTCTTTCATTTGCCAAAAAGAAAATCTGTATGTACATCAATAACTGGCTGTGCTTATCATTGAACAGAGAGGAGGGCAACCCAAAGAGGTCATTTCAAGTGTTGGCACTGCTTTTATGAAAAAAAAAAAAAAAGAGTCTTTCCAAAAGAAGATGTGAGAAAGCTCACAGCGGCTCCACACCCAATCATATATCATCCACAAACAAAACTCATTATAAAGAAACGATGCCTTTGCAGCATATATGGTGATAATTAGTGTGATGGTAAATATTATTCATACTTGCCTCCACAGCATTAGTCTTCCCACAACGGCGAGCAAAAAGTTTCACACAAAGTACTTTGTTTTGATCGAGATAGATGTGTGACGACCAACAAATGCATCAAATGTGTTTAGTGTGGGGCAAAATGTGGGTAACATCCTAAAATGAATGCAGCGGGGGGGGAGGGGGGGGGGGGGGTGTTTTAAGTGAATATATCGTCATTAACTCCAAATAAAGCAGTGGTGTGCCTCGACTGCTTGTGAGCAGTGAGCGGTGAGGACGGGATGAAAGGAGTTTATTGAAACAATCAGTTTCATTTGCAGCGGGAGGAGAAACATGGAGAGAAGAGGCCAGAGTGGAGAACCTCTGTCCTCACTTTTCTTTAACATTTTCCACACACACAATGTTTTCCCTTGTTATTCATTGTGATTAAAAGCAGGTGAATACAAATTTGGTTTAATGCTTGAGAGGATGTTTTTCTATCCAATTTATCAGCTTGCGAGAATCCTGTAAACACTGTCGAGGTAGATTTGTGATAGTAAATCTCTTCTGGTATAATTCAAACCACGGCTCATGATGCTTGTAGGTTTTCTGGAGGAACGGCGTGAATGTCAGTGCGAGAAGCCACAAGCTTCGCATGACGATGATCCACTGATCATAAATAGCAGCATCAAAGCTGATTTTAAAAAGATGCACGTCACAGTTTATATCTTATTTATATTTTGGAGGGTATCACACTTTATTTTTAAGTAAATGGTGCATATGGTGATTTAAGAGACAAATATTCCACAAGCTGGGCATTAAAACCAAAACTGCCTCAGCGGTGAAATATCACTACATTTAGCTGCAATAAATCCTTGTGCGGTAACATTTTATCTTTGTGCTTTTTAAACAAGCTTTTCCAAACAAAACTGGCTCTATATCTGTTTTGTTGACAAAATGATGTGAACATCTGTAAGTTACACCTGTATTTGATTTTTAATGATGTCTTAAATACCACAATAGATCACTCAAATAAGGAAATTGCCCGTGTTGATTTCTATATTATTGGTATTTTGTTTTCAAGATCTTTAAATCTCTCTGTTGAATGAGTCGCTATCTGGTGCTCCACGATAACTCTGTGATCATCCCACAGCTACGGAGAAGCCTGGGAAACAAGCTGCGTTCCAACCAATTACAGTTAACCATAGTGATCCGCGCTGGCGTTAACCTGTGACAGAAGCTCCTTCCTGCCACTCTTCACCTGTAGATGAGCCTGTAATAGGGCCACATAATTACCGGTGGCTGCCTCAGAGCTCTGCCCAACTCAAACGCCCTGGGCTCTCATTACCCACAATGCAGCCTGGGTTCTTAAATATCAAACGCCTCTTTGTGCCGCAGGCCTGACCGTCCCCTCGCCCAGGGCTACCCCTCTATGCTGTGCTGTGCATGCATGTGCGGGATCGTCTGTGGAAGTCAGCATACTCGTGAGAGGAAATTTGTTTAACACATTTTTTTATAGGATGTAGGATTAGCTGACATACATGTTCCTCCATGTATTGGAAAAATAAAAATGTTCACTTCCTCTAAAATGTAGATATTTGACACTTGACAGGGGGGGAGCGCACACGCCATCAAACCTGCGGAGTACGCTTCTGTAAAGTTCTGCGGCCTCACGCCAACAGTTTTGTCCGCGCCCTTTGCGAGTCTCTATCTGGGATCAGTCTGCAGCACCGCTCGCTATCTCGAGAGAGGAGGAAGCCCAAGTGAATCCAGCAAAGTTATGGATTGATAATATACACTCATACTCCAAGTAGAGCTCCTCTTAATAGCCGCAGGCTTTTTCAGTTAAACAAGAGTGTAGCCGAGAGGGAAAAAAGATGAAAAAAAAAAGGAGCATGGAAAATCGATTAGTCAATGCTTCTCCTTTCATGTGCATAAAAGAACTGTTATTCTTTTACGCATTAGCTCTTTCTTTTAAATGAATTAATATCACAGTATGACAAACCTTGGTACAGGGTAATTCACAAAACCATTAATTCATGGTTTTGTACAGAAAGTGTGCAAAGCATAGTTTTATTCTTGTGTGATCTGGAGAGCACAATTAATTTTTGGGCTGTCTGGAGCTGCTACGTACTGGAGTTTAAATCAGCGTCTGAAGAGGGCTGTTACATATCCCGCCCTTAATCAAGGAAATAACCCGTCTTTTTGCGTCGTACGAAACCCTTGGGAAGTAACTTATGGTCTAAGTCTCCTGTGATATAACACAGAGGCAATACATTGTTTATCTTACAAGAGGATGTGTGGTTTTTAATAAACTTCCATCATGTCCAATCATACAGGAGGAAGATGAACAGTAAGAGAGAGCTGAGAGTAGAAATGAAACTTATTCCAGATGTATTCTCTATGTGATCAACTTTCCTCGATGTGACTGTACAATTAAAATTAATCTTCCATAAGAAAGAAAATTAAAAGTGATGAAGGTGTGACTTTGCCGTCTGTCAAATGAAGCCACTTTCACACGATCGAGGAAGTGAGGTGCAATGAATTAATTAACCTGTACGGCAGTAACAGCAGACAGAAAGTTAGTAAACGTGAACAAAAGTAATACATTATATGCATTTAAGTCCACAATCGGACGGTTTCAGAACACTGAGCAAATGGCGGCATAATGACTCATAAACCCTGTTTCACATTGAGTTTTAGTGCAAGGCGCAAGTCGATTCTGAAAATGTTCACATTGAACTATTGTGTTCAAAACTTAATATGAATGATCTGAAATTTCTTGTTATAGATACATCCGAGTTGAAATCCTGCCTGCTGCATTGTTTTCTTCAGATCACATTTTGGCAAAAAGTCACCTTCACTTTCCGCCCTTTGGCTGGACAGTTTTGGCTGTAGGTTTGACAGCCACGTCCTAACGCATTCGTTTTTGTAAATCTGCTTCTGATTTTATGTTTCTCTAAGTGCTTTTGTTCATAACTAACCTATATCGGACTAGTTATGAAGCTACCTATCATTTTTATGAGATGGATAATTGCTTTGTTTTTTTCCTCAAGTTAAGGAAGTGATGCTTTTCAAGGTCTGGACTACGACTCATATCTTATTTGCAGGAGTCCTTCAATTACAGCAAAGCTCCTTAAATGCTGATTCTTCTTTGATATTGAGTTTGTTCCACATAAGCATATTTATATTAGAGTTCATTTCTTGCCTTCTTTCCAGGTCTGTTGGATCCTCATCATATATAGCCAACTGATAATCAATCCTTCACTCATAAAGATTATCTATTCAAGCTTATTAGTCACCTTGTTGATTGCTTACTTTGATGTTGCTTTTGTGAAAGGATGTCACATTCACACACAGGCATATAGATCAAGATGTACTAATTTTTGCAAGATAATTTAATATGCATAAATTAAACAGCAAACGGCAGTTTTTATACATGTGACATTGGGCTCAACAAAAATAAAAAAAGGTGATCAAGTTGTTAAGAGTCACGCTGACTCAACACAAAAACCTTGGCGTAATTCCCTTCACATTGAAAATGTTAATTGCTTTGCTTATTTTTGTCAAACTATTAACAGATATGGACATGAATACTATTTATATGTGTTCATACTGTGTATTGTGTGGTTTGTTTCCACGCATGATGATAGTTTGGCTCACCGTTCTCTCTAAAAGATTTTGAAAAATCAGGCTTATATCAAGATTAAATAATAAGTTATACCACTCGGCATGTCCTCGAGTAATATTAACAAACTATGCAGCAGTTTTATCACCTTTCTGAACAGTATCTTTGATGAACCTGGATTTATTATCAGCATTTGCAGGCGGTATAATACCATGGAGAATCATTTTCAGGGCACAATTACAGCCAGAAAACCTGTGTTGGCAAATGCAGATTTGTTATTAATTGATATTCTGTGCGGTTGCTGTGAATGGCAGATCATATTATGGGCAAATCCTGAAATAAATGAAAAGAGAACAGGAAAAAGGCAAAACACACTTCACTGATCTGTGTATGAAAGCCGAAAGGAGCAATCTACAAAATTACTCTCAACATGAGCAGGAATTCTCGTGCTTGACAGCTGACAAACGAGTCCATCACACTCATGATTGTTGAAGACGCCGAACGAGAAATAAAGCGATTCCCCGAACAAACTGAGGAAACTGGGAAGTTACAAACAAAGCAACTTAAGAAGATTAATGAGGGGAGAAAGAGATTGCTTACCGTTGTCCTCTACAGAGAAATGGAAGAGATCAGTTGTAGCATTTTCTCCAGCCCGCAAAACATAGCAGATGTTCAGGTCATTAATATCAGCTGTAATGGAAAAACAAAACAAAAAAAAGAGCAGAAAAAATTAACTGAAATCCAACACAGAGAAGCATAAAATCAAAATGACCCTTATTAGAAAGAACATTTTCCTTCAACTAATTAAAGTGTTGCTAAAGAGGGATGGTCCCATATTTAGTTTTATGAATACAAAAGTAATAATATTGAGTTAATGTGAGTGATGAAGAGTTTCAGCTCAGTTCGGTTTTCAAGAAGTCAAAACAAGGTGATAGCTACTGTACACACACTGCACATGGAGGAGATATGTCCTTGTCAAGATTTGAAAAAATTAGACTTAGGAAATAATTTGCATTTTAAGATTAAAAAGAAAAACCTCCATGTGATGTTTCATGGTGACTACAGAAAGAGCCTCAAACACACTTTGAAGTTGAGTTACAGCTTTATGGCTCCTTCAAACACTCTCTCTCTCAAATAATTGTTCAAAGATGGAAGCTGTCCCGCTTCAGCACCGTATCAGCTTCGGTAACAGCAGGTCTGGAGTATCACACTGTTTCAGTTCCTTATCAGCACACAGCATGAACAATTTTCTACCAGAGAAAGCATTCTGAAAGTCATGCATCCATAATCCGGGATGATAAGGCCGCAACCGCTAAATCCAAGACAGCTAAAGCTGAACCTACAGAAAACGCTTAAATCTGGAGCCCGCTAACACTCTGTGTCAACAGCCCTGGAAAACCAGGTGACAGTGGATCTTTTAATGACAGACAAGGTAAGAATGTTAAACACAGGATAGTGGCGGGCACATACACTACCACAGCTGTTTCACTAACTTTGCTGAATTACAGGGCTCTGTCTGCATTCTTATTTTACTTTTTCTTCACCATTCCCCACAAACATCTATTACACATATAGAAAAATCATCAGGACTGTGAAAGGCCTTGGCCTCTGCAAACCACCTCCTTCAATAATAGATGTTGGTGGAAGCAGGTTCATAAAAGTATAAACCCCTGACTCTTGGCTGGGACACATTTTAAGCCTCTTAAGCAGTTTCCTCTCGTTGCTGCCACTCCTTTCCCCCTAACACGGAGACAGGGACCGGAAAAAAAAAAAAGAAAAAGAAAAATTCAAACACTATTAAACACGGTTATGAATTATAGAACATATTTTTTACTACAGTATTGTTCTACTTTCAGATAGGCATTCATCTTTCTCCATGAGTGAGTGTGAATCTGATGGTACAGTAAGGAAAGGATCTTTGCTGTGGCGCAGACTTGAACCCGAGGACCTTACAAACACAAAGTCAACACTGTGAACAAGGGGCACACTGTTCATTAAATATTTAAAGAGAGCGCCTCATGGGATGTGCCCTGGAAATAGGATGAGTAAATAAAAGAGCGAGGGATTGTCTCTTTCACCTGACTGATTCCTCTGACGAGCTCGTTTGCTCCTTCTCCCTCCCTCAACCTCTCACGCCCCCTTCCCTCATTCTTTATTTCTCTCATGCCACCTACACCTTCTCCTGCCTCCTTTGCTCTCACTCCCACTTCGCTCGCTCCTTCGTTCCCCTCCTCTGCCCTTTGCTTTGCTTCCCCGCTGCACTCTTGTCTCGTATGTGCCCTTTTTTTTCTTTTTCCCAAAGACTGCAGCCACACAGTGGTTGTAAGAGGTGTCCGTCTCCTGCAGACTCAGATGCTCTTTTTCTCTCTGTGTTCTCAACCCACATCTGTGCTTTTTTTTTTTTTTTTACCAAAGCTGTGGTGCAAGCAGGCGATTACCTTACTTGTTGATTTAGTTGCCCCAGCATGATACAAAATACTACATTGATTGCATCGCTTCACACCTCAATCAAGCCGCATTGTTGCCTTGATTTTGTCTGCAATATCACTAAATACGCATGCAAAAACACAAAAATGTGTTTGGATCCCTGGTTAGGGTGACACATCTTTCGTAGTGTTTTGCGAACGGATGCTGAGACCTTTCAATCTTTTTTCCTTTTTTTTTTTTTTCCCCCATGAGTGTTTAAGACACACAAATGCCAATACATTGATTCAAATTGGTCTGACCTGGTCAAACTAGCAGGATGTGCTACAACTCAAATGCCATCCTGTCACTGAGAGCTCTGCGCTGACCTTTTCACATGATCCTCCACTTCTGTCCTGCTTCATTTAACAAACCACTGTAGAGAACATCAGATGTGAACACTTCCCCGGAGATGCAGAAATAATAAATTATTCATCTCTAACCGTCTACATTTGTGAGGAACATCAGCCTCTTACTTTGGTCTGCTAATTATGATTTGATGAGCAAGGCACATCTAAATCAGGCCCACAAATTAACTATTGAAATTCCCAAGCGAACTCTTGTCACACATATGAATGATTATTACTCCATAAATTAAAATCTTTTTCAGGATGTGTGAGAAACATAAATAATCTAACTTTCTATATTCCCAAAGTATCATGTCGCACCTTTAGAGATGACAACAATTTGTTCAGAATAAAGTTATGAGCGAAACACTGCTAATTATTACAAAGCAAAGCGAATGATTTTACATGGGTTTATAACTGATAGTGTAGAATCTAAAGTAGTTTTGCTCAGCAGGTGATCCTGAAGTTCATTTGACTGACAATGTAATTTGATTATTGCACACACATGCAAAATCTATGCAAAGGTAATTTATTCTAGCAGTTGTGTGTGTGTGTGTGTGTGTGTGTGTGTGTGTGTGTGTGTGTGTGTGTGTGTGTGTGTGTGTGTGTGTGTGTGTGTGTGTGTGTGTGTGTGTGTGTGTGTGTGTGTGTGTGTGTGTGTGTGTGTGTGTGTGAAGGTATTACCTTGACTGAATGTGTTGATGGAGTTGTTCCCTTGTCCCAGGTTAACGATGTAGCCGTGTTTGGGCTGGGCAGTGATGTGGAACACTAGGGAGGACGGGCTGCTGTCTCTGTCCTCCGCCCGCAGCACTTTCGAGTTGATGGGAAATCCAAGATGACCTGTGGCCAAAATCTTTAAAGTGGGGGCACCTTTATTCACCACAATCTGGGGAATGCCATTGTCAATCGATACTATCGTGATCGTCATGATCTGGGCGTGCCTTGTCTCAAAAACTGTGTCGGGGAAAACATAAAAGTCAGCGTGTGTGCCGTCGGTGACGGTGAAGGAGAAAGTGTCCGCTGACGATTCGGTTCCATCGTGTTTGTAGCTGATCAGATTTTCATTCAGGTCTTGTTTTGTGAAGCTGGTGACAGGTGTGGACTGGTTGTAGAGCAGTTTGCCATGAACAGGCAGCTGGGTGACTATAAATTTTATAAGCTTCTCAGCTGTGTCCTGGTCTTCAGCAGTTAGCTCAAATGGCGTAATCAGCTTAAGTTGCCCCTCTGTGACAACTAAGCTGTTTACTGTCACAACGGGCTTCTTATTATCGACATCCACAATGGAGATCCTAAATGTTCTGAAAATAGGATTGTAGCCATCGGTCACTTCAAACTCAAAGCTGTCCATTTTCACCTCATCATCTGAGGTGTGGATGTAGTAAATTTTACTGCCGGCCAGCTGGAGCTGAGTAAAAGCCACAATGGGCATTCCAGGAGTGTCTGTGCACTCCAAGTGGCCCCTGACTGGGGCCCTTGTGACAGTGAAGATCAAGTTCTCATCGGGGCTGTTGAGATCAGTGGTGCTGAGAAGATCTGTAGTTAAGGTCACTCTGCCACCTTCTCTCAGAGACACACCTTTACTGACCACGTTAGGGAAGACCATGTCGATACTGCCCACGGTGATGTAGAAGTAACGATCGATAAGCGGGTTCATTCCATCAGTGACATCGAATTTGACCAAGTCTCGGATGCCCTCCTGTCCACTGTGTGTGTAAATTATAAGATCTGCATCGATTTCAGCTTGTGTGAAGTTCATGCTCAGCGTGATGTTCTCAAGGTCCCCAGATGGGACTTTTCTCTGCAGGAGACCCTGACTAGGTCCAAACCGGATGATGTACGTAAGCGTGCTGTCTTCTGAATCTAAATCTGTTGCTTTGAGCACTTTATTATTCACCTCTTTGGTTTCTCCAATTTCTACCTCCAGACCATCGTTGATGGCCATCCTCGGGGTCTCATCATCAACAGGGATGATCATAATCATGGCTGTTTTCTCTACAGAGTACTTTCCATCCGTCAGGATGACATCAAAGCTGTCCTCTGTTGTCTCTGAGTCATCGTGCTCATAAATAATACTTGAAGCTTCTCTAATCTGCTCTAAAGTAAAATTACTCACCAAAACAGAGCCTGCGGAAAGCTGGTTTAAAATGGCACCATATTTAGGTGGTTTGGAAATCATGAACAGGAGCTCCTCAGGTGGAATATCAGCATCAGCTCCATTCAGAATCGGAGTGTCGATAACTATGTTCATTCCCTCCATTACGACAACCTCCCTCAAGTAAATTTCCGGCTTTTCATCATTTGTGGGGATTATCACTATGGGAAAGAAATGGTTCTCTGAGAAGTTGATGCCATCAGAGCACCTAAATGTGAATCTATCTTCTACCGGCTCGACCCCTTTGTGAATGCTCTGCACATAGTAGATATTGCCTTCCCTGATTTCTCTGATAGTGAAAGCACTGATAGCCGTTCCTGACCTGGACTTTTCTGAGCCTGGAGCGGGAGATATATTTTCCACATAGCCGGCAGTGGGCTGGACAATGATGGTGCAAAGGATATCATCAGTTGGAGTATCAGTATCATCAGCGTTCAAGTGCTGAGGGCCAATGGCATATTTCTCTCCTTCAATGACACTGAACTGAATCCCAACTCCAACTTCCGGGGCCTGGCTGTCCACAGGAAGAATGGTGACACGAACTTGGACTCCATTGACCTTATTGCCACCTACTGTCCAATCATCAGACATGTCTGTGAGAGTCAAATTGAAGCCATCCTGCTGAGAGAGAACACCAATCTCCCCTCCTGTGTGTGCATAAACCACCACACCATTAATTATGTCAGCCTGTGTGAATCTTGTAGCAGGCACTCCTTTCACCAATATTTCTCCCATCACTGGGGGATCTTCCACAATAAAGGTCAGCTGGAGGTCATCCGTGTCATCATCGTGGCCTTGAATCACATTAGTTGTGATTTCGGTGGCGCCATTTTCCAGCACATCCATATGAGACCCGATTGTTCCCGGAGGCAGGCTGACAGTTGGAGTTTCATCATCGACGGGCTTTACATTAACTTTGACCGTCACGGTTACAACATGAATCCCATCACTGACGTCCAACTGAAATTCATCGCTCACTGTCTCCTCTCCTCCGTGAATATATGAAATCCTCCCCTCTGAAATGTCGTCAAGTCTGAAAATCTCTTTTTTCTCAAGGTCAATAAATGCTGCTTGAATCTGGCCATGTTTTGGGGGCTGACTCAGGGCGAAGGTTATTTGTTTACTTCCAGTGTCGAGGTCTGTGGCATCTAACTCGGCAATGGTGATGATGTGCATGCCACGTTCAAACACAGAGAAGCCGGTGTTTGTAATCTGAGGAGGTTTGTTGTTGACAGGTTGCAGATAGATGGTGAAGGCCCCTTCAACACTGTTCCCGGCAATATCTTCAACCGTGTACCTGAACTGCACGACGTGAGCAGTAATCCCGAGTTCAACCTCCGGGGGAGAGTAGGAGATCTTATGATGGTTAATTTGTGCCTGTGTGAACTCTGTGACATCTGTGATTGGACTGTCAGTCAGAACCAAAGAACCAAACAGAACCGGATTGTTTTCATCTGTATCCGTCGGAGGCTGGATGATTGTGTATTTGAGGTCACGGTCCTCAGAGTCCAAATCGGTGTAGCGGAGAACGTCTTTGCTGAAGTGAGTGAGTTTGTACTCCTGAACAGTCAAACGCAACGTAGTGCCAGGATATAGCTCGGGAGGCACATCATCAATAGGTAAAACACGAATTATAAATGCATTCTCTCCCGATTCATTTGGCGGGTCGTTGTCATCTTGGACAGTAAACAATAACTGATCTATGATTGTGTCTGTGTTGTGAGGGCCTGTGTGTTTGTAGAACAGCTTCCCGTCAGTGATATCTTTCTGCAGCCACTCTGTCACTTCCTTCTCATACACTTCATCCTCAGCATTAAACTTCCAGGAGGAGGGATCCTCGGGGGCGTCTGACTGCCGTAAGAGCACTGTGCCAATTGTAGAAAAAGGGGGAACAATGTTGAATTTTATAGTTGAGTCCTCAGAGTCGATATCAGCAGCACTGAGCATGAGGGGAGATATAGGCATCATCTGATTTTTGAACAGCACCAGACCAGTGTTAGCATTTATAATTGGTGGTTCATCATCCGTGGGAACAATCGTAATAGGGAAGAGAAATTCCACTTCATTTTTTCCATCTGTCATCTTAAAGACAATGTTGTCACTGTATGTGTCACTCCCGTCATGTTGATACACAACCACTCCTGTTATAAGGTCAGCAGGTGTGAAGAATTTCCCGTGAGAGCCCAGCACCATTAGGTCGCCGTGACGCAGCCCATCCACCACAGTGATTGTGACTGAGTCCAGGTTGTCCTCGTCGCTGATCTCCAAGTTATGGGTTGTGAAAAGGGGCCGAGATTGTCCCTCATACAGCAGCTGACCTGTGTTTCGTGTCACAACGGGGGCAAGAGAGTTCATCGGCTTCACAACAATCATGAAGGCAAATGGGTCTGAGATGGCCCCGTCTGTGTCCACCACTTCAAATTCAAGCTGGAAAATCCTCTCCGTGTCTGAATCCAAAGAGGGGGGCTTGTAAGCTATTTTCAGATCACGCAGGTCTCTCTGGTAAAAGGATGTGATGGGCAGATTTCTGTCATCTGTGCTGACTATGTAGCCCTCTTCATAGGACAAGGGAGAAGTGATGTTAAAAATGAGCTCATCTGGGTCTGACTCTACATCTTCAGCAGCGAGCATGTCAGGGATCAGAGCGGTCATGACAAACTGGCTGACTTCCATCATCATCATAGACACAAAGCTTGGCTTCGGAGGAGTGTTTTCTTCCCCCTCCTTGATGCGAATCATAAGATGAAAATACTCCTGCTTCATTAGGTTGCCTTCCTTATCATGCAGCTCCACAACCATGGGAACATAGTCCCTGTTGGGTGACTTGCGCTCAAAAGTGTGTTCATAGCGGATATCGGCTTGTATGAATTCATCACAGCCCATCATTTTGGAAAGTTTGCCTCCATCAATGAGTTTCCCATATCTGGGCAGTGCGCTGCCACTGGACAGGGATGCTACTTCACATTTATGCGAGTCTCTGTCATAAGTAAACTCTAAAATCTTCCTATCGATCGGATTGCTGATTCCTTTTAGACTATCAACAGTGAGAGGCATGTTTTTAGTGAGCAACTCCAGCTGCGTAAAAACTACTTCGACCTCCATCATGAACGGGATGATCACGGTCTCGGTTTGCGCGTCGTACCTGAGTTGCAGTCTCACTCGGTCTTTAGCGGGACTTCTCGATCCATAGTGCGAGTACGTCACGTCGCTGGGACCGAAATCGCAGGGAAACTTTTTGGGAGAGAGATGCCCCGGTCTCTGCGAGAGCGGATCGTTATCCAGGACGGTGATGCTGCAGCGGTCTCCCGGCTGCGTCTGGATCACCAAATCATTGATGGGATCGATGAACACCGACCTCCCGAAAGGCACGCGTATTCCGTTATTGGCCACCAAGATCGCGTCTTCTGATAGTTCTGATCTCAGCGCGTAAAATAATCCAGAGCTGTCAGGCTGTGCGAGGACGATACCTGTTACTGCAAAACACAGAGCAAGTCTGTGGAACATTTTCGCAGCCGGTCTGTGCCAAACCATCCGGAAAACAAACAAACAAACAAAACAAAAAAAAAAAACAGATGCAAAATGCCCCTGGTCTGTCTTGTCCCGGGAAAAAAAGAAAATTAAAATCCCATAAATTGGTGGGAGTGAGGTGATGCCTACACGGTGACTCCCGTGCGTCTATCCGTCCGGATTCTCGACATACTCTGGGAGAATAGCGCGCATGAGTTTTAACTTCAGACACTTGAGAGGCTGCGTAAAGCGCTACCGCCCCTCTCTGCACATATTGGAGGATTTCTGAGGGCTTGTTGGACCACTCAGATCGCCAGTGGGCAGAACAAATGACACTCACCAGGAGGAGGGGGAGAAGTATTAAAAGATGAGATTCATTATAATGCAATTAACGAGTTTCTTTGGACAGAACTACACACGCACCTTTATGTCCTGCAGGACGGAAAGAGGCTGTTCAATATTTTCTCCAATGAGCTGAAAAGGCGTTGAATTGCACATTAAAGGTAATAATGCATTCTTAAAATACATTTTTAGGCGATGACTCTCTTTGCACAAACACTTTGCACTCTGACAGTAATGGCTTTGCTCTAGTGTTCATTCATAATGCATGATCATTTCTAAATTTTACATCCTTTGAAAATTGCACATATTGCTTAAGGTTAAGATACAATCTGTAAATAGATCATTGCTGTGTGTCATCTGTCCCCCAATACTCATAATATGAATGTTGGGCTTTGGGCTTTATTCCTTAATTAAAAGGACTTTGTCATTAGCCATTAATCCTCCATAATGTCGCACCTCATTTGCTTTATTGTGACTCCACATTTCCTGAAGAGAGTTTAAATGTGAATGAGGTGATAGAGAAGAAGGAGTGGGCTTCATACTTCTTATTTATGCATGCATTCATCCATTTATTTATTTTGCTGTTTATTTCGAGGCAAATGAGCACTTCAGTGCAGGCCCCTGAAACATGTTGACCTTCCCTCAAGCAAGAAAAAGGAACCGTAAAAGCCTCCCATTGCCCATCAGGCGAGATAAACAAAGACCCTGTCCTTGTCAGTCTGGATCAGTTAACTATAATGCCAACAAATGAATGATTTTTTTTTTTTTTAAAAAGAAAGAAAAAAGAATCAACAACTTTGCGATGAGCAGTAGCGTGGGGAAGTGAAATCCACATTCACTTTCTACAGATGGAGAAGTGCAAAGTGTTACTTAAAATTGGAGAAAATCTATCTTGCAAGACCTTGGTGATCCTTGGGGGAATTTTTTAACAGCCGGTTGGAACATCTATCAAGGCAAAGTCATGACAGAATAAATCCAACTTCCTCACTCTGCCCTCCAAGCAGTTTTACAGGTGATCAGTTTACTGTTTTTTCAATATTTTTTTGTTTGAGCATTTCTTAATATTTCTTATTGGTGTTTTCCGGAGAGAAATTTGCACAGGCTTTGGCTATGGCCATGGTCAAATTAAAATATGGCTGCTGTTAATAAGAGCTAAACCAGTCGGACGCTTTTTGGAAGATGTGCACATTTAATGAGAAACATGGTGAGCTTTTTGGGAAATTACATCAGCTCAGTTAAAAGGGTCCGAGCATGAGCACTATGAATAACAATTTATTCAAATACAATAATGAGTCAAGTTTAAAAACTTTCTGTTAACTAAATGTCTGTGAGTTTCAAGTTTCAAACATGAAACATGAAGTTCCTCATTTATAAGTCTGACAAAAGCTTGAATTTCTTTTTCTTCCTTTTTTTTTTTAATCCTCAGTCATCATAACCCTGAAACCTTTGGAAGTAGTACTTGTGCCTACATTTTGTTCTCAGCTCTCCACCACCCACGTTTAAAATGCCAGGTGATTAGAGGGTTTGTAGTGCCTTGTTATTTCAAACTACAAGCCACCCCGTGCTTTTCCAGCTGTCATACTTTTTAAATGCTCAGGAGCATTCTTCTTGTGACTTTACATGAGGGGGGGGGCCACTCTGATTGACAAGGATGTCAATCTGAATGCTAAAACCTGCCGAGCGAGTGAGAGTGCCGCGGAACAAAGGCAGGGCATAAAGAATTTCATCATAAACACGGTAAGTTAGAATGGTTGTTTCCTGCAAAATAGTTTTCATGGAGCCCATATGACAGCATGATGAGAACAATTATGCGATTCCGATGAGCCTGACTCTCTGGATGGTTATCTCAGAAGTATTTGTTCAGTTTCAATTTGACTAATTAGTGCTGAAATGCTGGCTCATCCCTGTCGCCCATTCACAATCACCTACCAAGTACAATGAAACTTCTGGAAAGTTCAGCCTCATACTCATGACATATTCGATGTGGATGTCTCCTGTGCACAGTGGCTGTGTTGCTGTGATAAGGCCACACATGGAGATTCTGATGTTTGATGCAACACAGAGAAGTAAAAAAAAAACAACCTCCTAACTGTCAGCTAATGACAGTATGAGGATTAGACAACCGTCAGATTGTTCCATTTGCATAAAATCTCGGCTTGCATGCCAGAAAAGACACAAAAGCTCTCTTATCATAAAAGCTCATTTATTTGGATAGACACTTTCCGATGAGCTGGATCCACGTACACCACAGAACGCCAAATGAATATTCACTATGGCGCTATACATTATTATTCCGTCACAAAACACATGAGAATATGTTCATTTACACCAGTTTTACATATTCGCGCCACTCCAATTGTCCCTCGTAAAATTACTTCTGATAATTATGAGTTGGCTCAAAAAATATTTAGTAAAACTTGGTTGAGGTCAATTTCTCCAATTACCGGTAAGGTAGAAATCAGAATACCCTGAGAAAACACATGCTGAGGAAGACAATACAGACCTCATACTCGAGATCTATCCGCTACACCACACAAAATGAAAGTACTGGAACAACACATGAAACAATAGCATAGATTGTCACTCCAAGAGGGATCTTCTAAATTCATAAACTGCATTGCACAGGGAGAGAGAAAAAAGGTTTTGTTTGCTGACAAACACCACCCACACACCTCTGTCCCAAAAGAATCAAAAGGTAGGAGTTTTAATTTGTGATGCTGCAACAAAGCGCGTGACAGCGGAAGCATAAAGTTGTTTTTCTTTTTCATTTTCCCGGGAACATTTTCTGCTTCTGATCCTTCGCTTCAGTCACAATGCTCCAGTACAGATGTCCAGCAGGGTTTGCGTTCTTCCACAAAAAGGAATTCATTGTGTGAGGAGGAGCAGGAGCTCCATGTTTTGCATCTCAATGGCGTAGTTTAATCAGTTGAGGTGAATACAACACACGTCTTATCATGTTTCCTAGATTAATGATCCATGAACCTTTAATACGGTAACTGAATTTAGTCATGCGAGTGAATACATGTATTAAAAAAAGAAGTCCTCTTTGGGTTTCATTGACTTTTACCCCATTTCATATGATCTTTACCTCTGAGTATTTTTACACCGTCTGGCCTGTTCTTTTTTATATGCGTTTTCGCTCCAGTAAAAGATCTGACCACTTTTTGCCTGCGTTTACATCACACAGCTGTTACTCTCATGCTTTCAACACGCTACATCAATGAAAGGAGCAGGCCTCCTGTCACTCCCTGCTCTGTCCTCACCAGCTCACACAGAACCTGTTTCTTCTTGAGGAAGCAAACACATAAAAGCAATAGCTCGACATGCAAAACCACCAGTTACATCCCGGTGCAGAACCTGAAATTATTTTTGTCTGGGTCAGCCGAAAGTGTTGGAAACCCCCGTACCCCCACCCCCAATTTGCACATACACATTCTCACAAGGGTTTACAAACCCATAGAGATACACATCTGCTCTGTCTTTGTTCCCATATTACAGTCGTGAAAATGTCAGCATTCAGAGGACGCACCAGGAACTCTTTCCTCCAAACAGACATGTTGGTGCTGCTGCTGCTCTGTAATCATCAACACAATGACTGTGTAAGCTTACACAAAGTGTCATTCTGGTTAACGTTTACTGTCTGGCGAAACAGCCAGTTTGTTCCTGCGTCTCAGACGTTCATTTCCCCCGGGGAATGACAATGCTTCAGTGGACGTTTGCCTTTCAGTTAGAACCCCCCCCAAAAAACAGGGTTATTATCTGAATTAGAGGAGAATTGGGTAAATATCTGTTTCAATCTGAGCATTTCCTTAGAGACTGATTGGCCTTGAAAACTGAGGGAAAAGCCGAACTTTCAATGGATCACATTCCCGCTTTCCAGCAGTCAAAGAAGACTGCCAGATGCATCAGTTCCTTTCAGGACTGTGAGGCACTGTGCATTTGCAAAATTCTCTGTGAAATAGTATACAAAAACTACACTAAACTGGTAGGAATTAATGACTTGTTTACAGCGTGTGTGTGAAACTTTTTCCAGCTGGCTGGCTTTGTGACATTTCCTCCTGCGGAGCGTATTCTCTCTATTTCATGTGATTTCACAGAGGTGATGAGTCTAATAAGGGACAAGCCTGCCACACTCCATCACGTATCAGACAAAGCACTCAGCCCTCAGCCCTGCAGGCAGTGTCAATTTGCACTGGTTGTTGTCAGCTCTTCTGCCTTGTTGGAGGTGAACATTTGTTACAGTACTTTTGCAGCATTTCCTTGGTGGTGCAAATCGTTATATAGACGGACCCAAGATGAACGAGAAGAGAAGAGAAGAGAAGAGAAGAGAAGAGAAGAGAAGAGAAGAGAAGAGAAGAGAAGAGAAGAGAAGAGAAGAGAAGAGAAGAGAAGAGAAGAGAAGAGAAGAGAAGAGAAGAGAAGAGAAGAGAAGAGAAGAGAAGAGAAGAGATCTTGCTTCTTGCCACATTTTCAATACATCTTCTTAAATTGTTTTCTATTTTCATTTAAGTCTAATTAAGGGAAAGCGCAGATAAGACTAGAAGGCTTAAATAAAGCTGTTTGAATTTCTTTACAGCATATTCACACTTACTAAACAATTAGACTATATGAGTAACTAACCATATTTAAACATTATGTAAATTATGTTGTTGATTTTCACAGCATTGCTTAAAGTATTTATAATAATACTTACTTAAAGTTTTATTGCAATAGTATGAAAAAAACAATAGGAAACATTCTGATTCTCTATAAATAGGATTAAGCAGATAAATGATTAAACCCTTAATGATTTATGTCTAAACAACCGACTGTGGTAATTAAAGAGA
Source organism: Lipophrys pholis (assembly GCF_963383615.2). Lineage (NCBI taxonomy): Eukaryota > Metazoa > Chordata > Actinopteri > Blenniiformes > Blenniidae > Lipophrys > Lipophrys pholis. The sequence continues at coordinate 15,804,452 of NC_137634.1, forward strand.
TGTTTTTTTAATAGGATACTGCTCTCTGGTGGTGAAGAGTGGAACTGCACTATATGACGCGTATCAGGTGTTGACGTTCATTAGATCTCACTGACACGTTGAAAAAGATAATTTTTCTTTGCTAATTTCAGGACTTTTCAGGTTTTCCAGTGTTGAGGTGCTGCGATTCACTTCCACTGATTACATCGCAGCTTTTGTCTGGCTTTGGGCTCAGACGTGTCTGACAGATTCAAAAGAGATACCAAATCATCTGAAGGGGTATCAGGAAAGATATCCGGTTAAGAGACATCAAAGACCTCATCTGATAAGAAAGAAAAAAAACATTATTTCACTTGCGAGGTAACCTCAGTGAGGGTGTTCAAATTCACATGTGACACTGACGTACAGGCATGTGTCTGATCACTGTGTTTTGTCCAGGTTGTGGCAGTAAATCCTCCACAGAAAGTGTGAGAAGGCAACTCTGTTAAAGGTAGGTTTGACGACAGCAAAAACAGAGTCGCAGCACTTAATTACAACGTTAACAGCCCCTCACGAGGCATTCTTTCTTTTGACTCCAGATCTTTTCTTTCCTTTGTTCCAATGAGCTGCTCCTTGCCCACGAACACTTGTTGTACACTCTTCACACTGCACACACTCTCTGACATTTAATATCAGTGCCTCTGTGAGATCTCTGTTTCTGAGGGAAGACTGCCCAGGGCAGCAACTTTAATGCTTTTATCTCTTCAGCAGTCACGCTAGATGTCACCGGGATTGGGTGACAAACAGACTCTGACTTGTGAAAGTACTTATGGATGCAGAGGGATGAACTTGCACTTGCATAGCGTGAAGCAAGTAAAGGCGGAACAACTTCTTTCCACGATAAATGACATACAAACGAATGCATGTGAGGTCAAGACGAGCATGTTGGCGCCGTGGTTTGTACCGCCTCCTTACAACAAAAACATCTGGGTTCATTTCTTGGCCAGAGCCTGTCTATGTGAGGTTTGCTCTCCTTCCACAATCGAAGGACATTTTTATTTGCTGACCCGGAAACTTTAAATTGCCTGTACGAGTGTGTGAGAGTGATGGCCTGCCTCAGTGCTGTGATTGAGTGGCGACCTGTGCACATGAGATCATCACCAAGATCAGCTGGGAGTGGCTCCAGTGCAGATGATTCAAACATGGCGAAACAATGTTGTGTCACAATACAACACAATTCTGCTGTTTACTCTGAAACACTTTTTTAGAAAGTTGATGACTAGAGTAAGCAAGCTTATATGTGTGAAACATTTCTACTCTACCGGTGATGACCCTCCCAGCCTAACCTCAAAGATTCCAAGCCACTAACAACTGTGTTAAAATTAATAGACATGAAGAAGGAAAGTAGTATTTGGCCAGTCAAACTTTTGACATCAGACAAACTTTTGAAGAGATACTAACAGCCTCTTTGTGCCTCCGAAATGACCGTTTCTTTTAATCCCCCACTCGCTCATTGTGATGCAGGCTTCCTGTTCAAAATGTCCCTTTCAAGTCCAAGCTTTGATAACCTCAGTGGCTCCCGGGGGTTATTTTGTCGGATCTCAGAGATCTTACTCCGTACCCAGAGATAATCTTGTTTTTACAGACTGAACGATAGTGTCCAGAGATAAACTCCACTTCCTGGGCAGAATCAGTGCTGACTCCTGTTAACAGACGAAGGCATCGATGAATTGGAAGGTTTTATATATGTGAAAAGTTCAATGCATATTATTTATTTATTGGATGTTCTGCTGGGGGCAGTCTTAAAATGTGAGCTGCAGTTTGCTTTATTGTGAAGTAGAAAATACTTGAAGTTTGCCCCAAATTGGTCATGAAGTTCCTTGGTCTTTTGTTTAATTGTAAGTGTTGCACAGAGGAAATAATCTGAATCCACATGCAGCTGTCATTAGTGTTAATTGTGTCATTAGTGTTAAACAGTCATTAATTCCCCTTCTTTCAGGCTGAGCCGACCGATACTCATATACATTACACACCTTCATCCTAACATTTAAAGAGTACATTCATATGATGGAAACTTCTTTATCGTTGCAGAATAAGCTAATAAAAACCAGAGACAAACACATGTTTTGAGTAACAAGCATGATAACCTGGCCTTGGAGCTGTCCATTCATCCATCTTCTGCACTTTATCCAACTTAGGGTTCTGCAGCACTGGAGCTGCAAAGGCGGGGCGCGCCCTGCACAGGTCTGCACAGTCCATCACAGGGAAAACAGAGGAACAGACAGTCACACACATTTACGTCTCAGTGCAGTTTAGAAACACCAATTTTTGCATTGTGAGAAAACCCAGTGTATGAAGAATATGCAAACTCCACACAGAAAAATCCCCCAAACAGGATTCATACTGGGGACCTTGTCAACATGATGCATGATGGCTATCAATCACACCACAAGAGCAGAAGGTCATCGCCAACGACTTCCAACGTATTCAAGTTATTCAAGTTGTTACTTTAAAAAAATTAAAAAAACTCCACGGTAGAGAGCTCAAAGAAAAGTAATAGTAAGGCTGAAGGATTCCTAGTCCAGGCACCATGACTGCTGAATTCACAGCAGCATATTTGCGGAGTTATAGCTGAGCCGAAATGAGTTGCTGTCGGAAACGTACCCTGGATAAGGCTTTGCTGTCTCTGTTTTGACCAAGCTGCATGGATATGGCTCACGCAGAACACAGCCTGTGGCTGTTGTGTCCTCAAAATACACTCCCCAAGCCATTTATTAATACTCCCACAAGCTCTTAATACACATTGGTGCAGAAAGTTTGTGAGGAGAGAGAAGAGATACAAAGACAGAGCGGATTATAAAAGATTAGCTGTGGGATTGCCTCAACAGATTTTACAGACCATTTAACTCAAAGGAGAAAAAAACTGTTGAGCTGAGCGACTTTCAAATGTTTTCACAACTTGTCCGGCTTCTCTTTATTTAATTTTTTTTTACATCTGAAAAGCAATATGAGTACTGCAAGTTAGAGTAGAAACATTATCCTCTTGGATTTCACGTGTACTTGTGTGAAAAACTGGAAGGGAATCTTGGTAACTTCATTTGAAATGTAAAAGTACATGTTATTCTACAGATGCAAACAGACAGAAAAACATAAAGAGAAGCTGACGGGCCAAGAAGGAATTTCCTATGATGGATTCTATCAAAAAGCTGCAGATTCTTTTGAATACCAGATGAATAATAAGTAATCAGTTACAATCACTTTACAGCCACATCAAACGTAAAGACGACATGATCCACTATGTGCAGCAATGACACATCAAACAGTAACTTAGTGGCAAAGAGCAGAGAGAGAACATGCAAACTGAGCGGCTATTTGACCAGTCGCAGCAGATAGTTACTTTCAGTCGTCTCGCTCAGTTAAAACCGCCGATTTGTGATGTGCAGCTGTGGCATCAGGCATCACGTGGTTCAATGTAATTTGGAGGAAGATGCTCTATCATCTGGATGTCAGTGCTTCATAGAAGAAGTTGATATATGAAATAGGTTCCTTAAAGACATAACAAAAAAACAGAAAAAAAGTCAGAAGTCGTGCGGATAAGCCTTTTGAATGGTCGAGATTGAGTTAGCTCAGGATAAATAAAGTGAAAGAGAGTGACTGCGATATATGCAGAGCTCAGGAAATACACACCTCGGTAACAATTGTGTGTCTGTGTGCACTATTTTGCATGAATAAACTGGGTGTATTTTCATCTAGAAAACACACAACATAATCACACCATGCTGGAAAAAGTCACATCACACTGTAGCCCGAGGCATGGCAGCAGATGCTCATATTTGAAAAAAAAATAAATAAAAAAATACTGGTCGTGGATGTGTGGGGATATGTGGTGCCTGTACATGCTGGGTGCTGAAATATCTGGACTCCGTGGAGAGTAATTGGTAAACGTTTGCCAGAGGAAGATAGTATTTCAGGGACGTTTACGCTCCTCCGTGGAGTCCTCCACCAGCTGCCATACTAAATTTATGACAGGAGGGGGCAGAATCAGGGCATTCACACAATTAAATAATCTCCACATGAGCTTCAAATTGCTCATTTATTTATATATTTACTTTCAGTAACCCAGAGTGTGAATGCATGCAGTGAATCCAAGATGTGCCCTCATTTTGGGGCCCTGCTTGCACGCACAGCGGGGTACACACACGCACAAGGGTGAAACATGTTGGAGTGACTGATGTGTGAGAGTGAAAATGAGTTGGATAGGCTGTCAAGAGAGAGCACGTTTCCTCTCCTTTCCCCACCTTGCCATTCCGTTATCTGGCTCACTGACCTGTGGCCAGAGTGATGGTCTTATCTATTCGGAGTCTGTGAGAGATCACCAGATCTCATTTTAGATTGCCTGTCTTTAATGGGAGGCCACGGTGCACTCTCCATGTGTCGTTTATGAAGCAGCGGGAGACACAAAAAAATAAAAAATACAGGGGAGTTCATGGGAAAAATAACCTTTTTTTTTTTTTCTCACGAAATACATGTCAACATGTTCCTTCCTTTAACACACACACACACACACACACACACACACACACACACACACACACACACACACACACACTCACACTCACACACACACACACACACACACACACACACACACACAGAGCAGTCAATACCACTCTTTCATCCAGTCATGTCAGCGTCCTCCTCCCAGTGTGTCTCCATGGCCGCCGTCTTCAATCCCAGACCCTGCTGGAGACCTCCAGCTGCTTTCTATTTCCCCTCAAGATAAATCAATCAATTGATACGACAGGTTTGTTCTCTGTGACTAAGCAAAAAGGAGTATCACTCTGCATGTGCTGTCAGTCAGAAATGCATTTCTCTTCGATTTCAAAAAGTAGAGACTGAGGAACACGATACATACAAAAGTTTGTCGATTTTTGCACATTGTCTCGGTCTGTTTTTTAGCCTTATAATAGTATAATAAATACTTTCTTTCTTTAGTCACCTATCTTCTATATGGCTTCATCCAACTTAGGGCCAATTTGATCATTTTTACACCGGGTGCGAGGCAGAATACACCGAGACAGATTACCGTACACAGTTACGCCTATAGGTATAGTCATACTACGAAGTATGCATGTATTTGGACTGCAGAGGGAAACTAGCAATAACATACAAGGAAAAACTGTGCTGTCTGTATTTCTGTGCATGTCACGTACAACACACAAAAAGACAACGACAAATATATCCAACATGATGGAATAAACAAGAAAGGAAAATACAACACTCAACAATGTTCAACTGTATCTATTGACTGTGAGGATAGTGAAGATTCAGATCAGCAAAACTTCAGTTAACAGCTCAAATACAGATTTGAACTTTGCAGCCTTTAAAAATGTAAACGCTCCCACTTTCTTTTCACCTTTTATTGTGGCGGTTTGGTCGGAAAATCATTTCCCCTGTGAGCTACATGACAAACTCCTGTGGAGGGCCGAGCCACAAATTCTGCTCAAATCGATATAGATATGAGGTGTCTGGTATTAAAGAGCAGTATGTCACATGGGTCCAGTAAGTAATGTTCCCGCTCTGCATCGAACAAGTTTTTGCATTTATTTGCCGATTCAAATTCAAAAATTCTAATCTTTAAATAGAGGGAAGACAGAAAAAGATGTAAGTACCTAAAACACATAAAGCTGCCACATTTGAAAGAAAAGGAAAAGCAGCAGTGCTGCATGCGCCTAGTTTACTTACTTTTATTTGATTGACAACTTTTCATTGAACCCAATCGGCTGGTCAAGGACAGCAGGGAGGTGATTCCTGCAGGCGGAACAACGTCCTGCTCCAATCCATACAGGTGGTGTTGCCTATTTTCTGTTTAATGTTCTCTTGTTCTCATGTGTTTCGTCCATTCTTCATCTCTATCCTTTTTGCTCCATTAGAGTGTTTTGCTCTTTGTCTTTTCTGTCTCTTATATGTGGTTATTGTTATCACTAATTGAAAAATTAAAGAAATGAACTATACAGCATATTGAGTAGTCAATTCTCTTGTGGGTCAATTTGAATAATGACACAAAAAGCAGTTAAAAAAAAAAAAACTAAAACACATGCTTTTCTCTATTTTTCAATGTTTTATTTATTTTATTTTTACATCATCCATTTAACTTAAGATTGGAAGTAAAAAAAAAAATGCAATTTGAACTGTTCCTACAATTGTTTTGAGTGATTAGAGGTTGACTGCTCAGACCGACATCCAGCCACCGGCTCAGGACAGAGAGCTGTGATGAAAAAAAAAGCTATTTCTCATGAATATTATATTGTTATCAATATTCCTTGAATTTTTTTAAATTTCAAAACATCTCTGTAGTCTTTTCTTTAGAGTTTCATCAGCATTTTTGGATGGTGGGAGAAAAAAGCACAGGGAACACACGCAAAGTCAGAAAGCCCCCCCCCCCCCCCCCGAAGCTTGGACTCTAACCAGGTTCATCTTGTTGAATGTGACACAGGTACCCACTACACCACCGTGCAGCGCCTATATCATCATCATGTAAAATATTTACAACATTCACACCAATTTCATGAGTCAAAAAAAGAAAAACAAAAGATTTAGATTGTTTTTGCTTCTATCCGGCATGTCAACAAAGATTATTTTTCTAACACCTGCAGTAACTAAACATTTTTTATTTTTATTTTTTTTTGGGAGGGGAGACACAAACACTGCGACAGTGCGATGGATAACATCTGCGACATTTGGGGCACTCAAGTCGTCTTTTTCTATTTCGGAACAAAATTTCTGGTGAATGCGCCCAGCAGTGACTTTGATTAAAATAAATGAGAAAATCCATTTGTGACAGTCTTCCTGCTCCTCCTCCCCATCTGCATCCTTAATGGCTCCCGGGACACAAACCGTGAGCCTTCCTCCTGTGTGTTGCAGCGTGCACACTCCATTATTCTCGGGAGCCTATTTTTCTTTACCAGGCGGAGCTCTGCCTCCCTTGGGTGGAGAACGGGAACCAATTTGGGAACAAATGACTCAGACCTTCTCAGATGATTATGATTAATGTGGAGGAGAAGATAAACTGCATCCTCACATTAATCAGTGAAACAATTGAGCATTTCTCAGAGCAAACTGCTGATCTGTTCACCCCGTTTCACTTTGTTTAGGATTCAGATAAATAGTTTATAACGATATATTTAAGCTTTTTTTTTTCCATAATTAATTTTCTAAATGTCACCAGGAAATAAACAACTGGACAAATGGCTGCAAAGACTTAACGTGTATTTCATGGATGGAAATAAACTCTGTAATAGTTATGGATAACTGTCTGCTTTTACTTTTTCTGCGTTCTCAACATTCGCTTGTCAGTTCTTAATTACTCCAGCAATGAATATTAAACAAAATCCCTCAGATTTCACGTTTTTAGGAAGTCATGGATTACAAAGGCAAAGCATGAAGTGCAAATTGATGTTGAAATGTATCTTGACAGAGGGCAGCAAAGAGCCATATGTCTGATCATTTTTAGTTAAAGGAGAATCTGATCCACAAGCAGAAGTCAGAATAAAAGTCCAGTTACGTTATGGCTGAGGAACACAAAATGTGCCGAACAAACAAAAGAAAGAAAAAAAAATATCTGCATTTATTACATCAGGTGACAATAATCTCTTATAGCATACATTTATTTAAAAGAAAATACACCTCAGGCATTTCCAAATGCATGCAAAATGTCGATTAAACATTACAGAAGAAGCATTAACTGTGAGTCAATGTGGAATTTTATTGTCATTTACAAAGATACAAAAGCTCCCATTAATTTTAGTTGTTTGCTATTTTAGTGAACATCTTCACCAGGATGCAGCTGCTGAGTTTCTCTCCAGTAATTAATCAGTAGAAATCTCTGTGTGTCTCTCGGTGACTCCAAACTTTTGCAATTGACAGATAATGAAGGGGAAAACAAAATGCAGACGTGTGGTGCACTTCATCAATACTGTAAGTTTTAAATATACATATTCTCATGTGAGTCACTGTCAGTTGTGGGCCAGAAAAATAAATATGACACACGCTGAGGAGTTTCCTGGGTCTCAAGTGTTATATGATTCTGCTGCATGAGTCATTATGCCGTCAAGGAGGAAAAGCGGCATCAGTCTCCCTGTCCTCCCACTCTGTCTCTGGGAATGAGGCGAAGCTCTGATCCGTGCTTTAGAAACACATTGCCTGCAACACAGGACAAAGCACCGAATGAAGACTGCAGTTTATATCCCACACATTTTATTAAGAGGATTAATTATCACGAAAGCTGGCAGAAACATGTCAATTGGAAAGCTGGGAGGGGAATGATGAAATATTTCATATAAACATTTTAAGATCATCTTCGAACAATGGGGACGTCTCTAAAAGTTGGACACGCGCATTTAGATTGTTTTAAAGAATACAGAACGTCAGCCAAAATGACTCTTATGCTGTAATAAGCTTACAAATCGCAAGTTTATTGAAATAAATTGCGATGAACCCGCAAGTAAACCGGCATAAATGCTCAAATCAAACATGCAAAAGTCATTTAATAAATGTATTGTGATGCTCCATTAAAATGTGAGAGCGGCACTATGAGGTGTGTGCGTCAAAAGAAAGAAAGAAAAGAGATTGTAAAAATTACATCAGATCAACTCCCATCATGTACTCAATTCTGCGAACAAGAGGTAGAGTGGCTGCAGTGGGCGAAAAAGGGAATCTGACAGAGGTGTCTGAACTGAGGCTATTCTTGGCAGCGCCCAGCATGAGTGTAGCGCAGATAAAAAGGTGTTGTGAATGCCCACCACCGTCTCCTTTCTTTGCAGGAAAGACTCCATTTCTGCCTTTGGTCAGAGTAGGCACTGCCGTCCCCTGCTCTATGCAGGAAACCCAGTCAGCCGTTACTTTTCTTTGATGAGAACGACGACTTACATAAGACACACTTTAAGTATGAACCGCAGGGAATCGGGCTGACGCAGGGATAATGGTAACTCACTGGGCTTTCAGACAAAAACGTTGAAGTTTGGTCTGACGTCGGCCTCGTCGCTTGTCATTTTTCTAATCAACTTAAAGTATAATTGCCACTTCTTTCCCTTTCATATTCACAACGGAATAGACTCCGTTAAGTTACACAAGAGGGCGTCTTGTGACGTTTGGAGCATTTCAGCATGTCAGATTCCTTTTATTGAATTCTGTATCAGATTTAATTTCCTCCTCCGTGGGTTGGAATTGAACTCACGACCACACTCAACACCGAGATGGATGTGGCAAGATATTTCAGGAAGCCCGAACACTGACGAAACCTTCGGCCATAGTGGGGGGTTACGGCACCTTTGGGTTTAAGGGTGGATGGGTGTGGCGAGATTCCTTAAACTCTCATCCATCCTCACAAAAACTTTGAACATGATTTTCACTCCTGCTCTGCTCAGACTTCAAAGGTTTCAGTCAAATGTATCTAACGCCAGGCTGATAAAGTTCCCCATAACTGTTTTGATCATGTTTCTTCGTCGTACTGCTGATTTATTTGGGACTTTGAGTATTAGTTTATTCAATTCCATTCCGATACACCCACTTATTTAGTATTATTCCATGAAAAAAGTCAAAATTCTTCTCGACTACAAGTCAAGCCCAAATGCACGCTGATAAAAAAATAAAAAGTGGAATTCAACTACCTGAAACAGCTTGTAACCAAGTTGGTTTATTATGTTGATTAAGTCTAATGTCTCGCCTTTCCTGCCGAACCGCCCACAGAGACGCCGCCTCGGGAGACATTATCAGACTAATATTTCACATTATTAAACCAAAAGCCTGCGAGTGTTACCAAAGTGCATTACGAAATACACGTGTTCAAGTTCTGTGTTAAACGCGTGGGCTCGTTAATGCTTTGATGGAAGCGCAGTGACAGGCAGCGAGGAGCGAGGAGCAAAGGAAAGCTTGATTAGGCTTCTAATGAAACTGAACGGAGGGAGAAACAACGTCACACATCACTTATGGCGGCTTCAGGAGAGATATACCAGCACCAAAGTTTTTTTTTTTTTTTTTTTTGTCCTTTAGAAGAAATTTGCTTTTAAAGATTATTTAACAGCAGAACATAACGGCTCACCTGCAGTCTGGGCAGGGTTGATTCCTATTCCATCTGCAAGGCAAACAATAAAACAAAAAGTCAACGCGTCGTGAGAAAAATGTGAAGCAAAGGAGCAGCAAAAAATAAGAAGGAGACGAAACTATCAAATGAAGTGAATTTATTCAGAGTAGACCACGAGGATCAGTGAGTATGCCAGCCTCCATAAATACGCCACTAATCAAACTGAAACTCTTGTCTGACAAAGAATTCAGAAGTAACTTTACTTCCAGTGTGTTACGGTCCCGTCTCACAGCCGAGGTAAACAAAACAAAGAGAGGAATGTTTCCGTTTCTAAAAAGAACCACGGCCCTTTAAATGAGCTTCAATGTGTAACATTGTCCTCTTCTACAAAAATACACAGTTATAAACTTGATTATTTCCATTTTTTATAAATCCTTGATGGATGGACGCAGCTGAACTTACCGTTTCTCAAACTGCTATGATGTTACACTGAAATGCTTTGGGCTGTAATTTTCAATTAGTTTTCAACAAGTTAATTGATTGTATGAAAACTGTGTCACTTGAGTAACTTGGCTGCCGCGCTGTGGGGACGAGCGCGACGGCTGCCAACAAACCTGCTGCAAGGTGGAAAGTAACAGCATCAACTGCGGGATCGCACAAACCCAGTTTTGTTTTCGAACTGCCGAGTGAACTGGAGAGGGTTAGCCCCGGAGCGAACGCTGGCTTTAGACGAGGAGAGGAGGATAAAATCTCTTCAGGTCTCTTGACTCGTATTCTGAGCTGAAGCAGGACATTTATAGCACATTAGGGAGGCTGACAGTCTTTTAAAGCGTATTATTCTCACCGGGATGTTGAAGGGATCGCGGCATTTCAAAAATGTTGCCCGTCATCCCTAATTTTAGCCGCGCAAAATATAAAGATTACGACATTTTTGAAGTTGGGCTTGCTTTCCCTGATCGTTGTATACCATTATGCGACTTGACAGTATCTCAAGCGTCAGTTTATTTCCAGCATCAGACTGCAGTTCAAAGATTACAGTGAGCGCGTCCGGATTTATTGAAGCGCTGTCAAATCCTCCCAGTTCGCTGTTTGGAAGTTTGGAGACGTTCCTGTCAAAACAGTCACTTTGTAAAGAAAATGAGATTCTCTTTGTAGAACAGTGAGGCAGCTCCGAATAACTATCCAGCTCCTAAACATTTCACAAAAGTAGTTTTGGGAAGAGCATTAAAAAAAATAAATAAATAAATAAATCATTAGGTGAAAGTTGTTTTGTTTTATGCCCAAACTCACCGTTTGTAATGATTGCGCTGGTTGCTGATGGAACTTTGAACTGTAACAGATTGAAGCAGGAACAGTAAATCACACTCATAAGTTCACATTTGGATACTGGAAATTTTAACAGAATTACGGGAACGTCGCTACACAACTACACTTGGCCTGAAGACATTGAGAGAGAGAGAGAGAATAAAACAAACCCCATGAAGAGACACACATTGTCATCCAATTGGTCGAAAAATTTCAACTTCAGAATCGGAGCTGCAAAACACATTACCAGAAGCGAACTCGATGAAACTGAAAAGCTGTGTTGCGTGTTTTGTTTCCAGCCCTTTGTCTGCCAACTTTCACGGTTGTCGGACACGCGAGTTTCCACACATTTCCACACATGGCGACATCTATACACGTACGCGCACACGCAGAAGGGATTCGGAGGACGCCCGAGGCAAAGACGTCCACGGCTGAATTTCTGGAAGGAGATCACTCGGCGCGGCCACAATACATGTCCCACTTCAAGGGTGAAGATGTGGGTTGGTGGGGATTTGTGGCAAAAAGGATGGAGGGAGCAGTCTGTCACCAGGCAGATAAGGTTGACGGGGAGCTGCTGGGCGAAGCACCACCAGGTAACGGAAGCTCCACACGTGGAACACAAAATATAGGATTGTGGGATGTTGTCATATGGAGCAACAGAAACATGTCGGTGCCATATAATTAAACAGTCGGATGGTCGTATTGAGCAGGAGGACCACTGCAATCCTGTCAGCAGCCACATGATAGGATAAAGTTTTAGTTTAGGAATGTGTAACGTGCATCACCATTAAAATGAATCATCACTGTACGAATATTGTTATCATTATGAATTTGCATGCTCTCCCTGCGCGTATGAGCATTTCTCCTCCCAACAGTCCAAAAGGAAGCATTTGAGGTTTAATGGTTGACTCGAAATTTCACACACAGCTGGAATAGCTGGATAAAGCGCGACGATAGAGTCCCATACGGAAACATTTGCTAATTATTAGTTGAACATTAAAGCTCATTCAAATCCCTGAACAAGTTGATAATGTGTTCCCCGGGTCTGTGCGCATATAGAACATACATTTATCTCAAGGCCATTTTCTTCTGAAAACATTACGTACCTCGGGAGGTTCGATCTTTTGTGAGTTAATGACTTCTAGCGAGGATTATTTGACTTAGGGAGAAGTAATATTGATACTTGATTTATCTAATCATGAAGCTTTGGGAAGCATAAGCCTCCACTTGAGCTTCTCTTTGTGTGAATCTCATACAGATGGAATATCTGCCCGACGTGATCGCTGCTGCCTTTTAGGAATATTACAGATATTTTACCAAATTAGTTTCTGTTATCTTTCTTTCCTACCTGAGACCAAAACCACTTAAATAGTAACGGCCTTTACCCCTATTTGCATATTCACGTCTTAAAATGAGGCGCCATCGTGCAAAATAATGATGCAGCGCGTGTTGTTCAAACGGGATAGAAAATAGGATCGGCCGATTGAGCCAACACAGCCCCGGGCTCGTGCTCTGAACTTCAGACGGGTTCGCCGACACACAGAAGCGGTTCATAGCTGTGCTGTACAACCTGAATTGTAAAAGCATGCATACAGTTTAAGACCAATGAAAAAAGTGAACAAGTGTGTCTTTGTCTTTGTTTTGAAGCCCTCCACAGAGATGCCTAATATCTACAAGTACACTGAAGCATCGGTGCTTAAAATGAGGACGCCTGCTCACATACTGTCTTTTTTCCTCACATTTGGTATTTTTAAAAACCAATACACTGACAGCTCCAAACACAAGTTGATATAAAAGAGTTAAAAAAAACACAGCCAGATAATGAGGTTCAATGTCTTTCATTATTTTGTAGGTAAGAAATTTAAATCTGCTTTTGCTCGTACACATATTGTTCTGCTTTCCTCGTAAAACTTCACCGTAGCAAATTAAATAATGAATCAGTCACTGGTGTTAACTCATTTTGACAATCATAAATGTAATAGAATAGTATTTATTTTATTATTGTTACTCATGTATGTATTTGTATGGTATGACGAATGTGTGAGCTCACCTCTTCGGCCGCAAACTTCAAAACCGCTGTGAACGGCGTGCTCTCAGGAACGCTTAGTCTGCAAAAACAATAAAACAGGATCCTAAAAACATTAAATATAATAAAACCCAGTTTGTAAATGAGCTATAAAAGTCCCCCATAAAGCAGCAACCCCACATAACTGAACTTGTCCATTCATAGTGAGCCATCGTTAATTGACAGGCTGCTTTAGAGGTTCAGTCACGTTACACTTCAACAGGATAGAAACACAAATTTAAGGCAAGAAATTTATTTTTGGCTTCCATAAAAAAAAAAGCACAAAAAGCTAAAGGCGGACTACGTGTAACATTACTTTTGTCAGAAGTAGTAAAACTAAATATGGCATAAGTAGTTAGACACACTAGACTTCCAGTGTGAAATTCCTCCAATGAGTTGTGCGGTGCCGTTTTGAGAGAGGAGCGGAGACCTCCCAGGGGCGAAACAAAACACAAACCAAAAGAAGCCTTTCGCTGAGACGGGAGATAAAACATACCGAAAAACAAACAAATAAATCACAGGCCTTCAAATGCACTCGCCAAGTTAGGTAATGCAGAAAGAGCTGAGGTGGTCGAGGGCAAAATCAATCAGCTCAGGCAGAAATGGAGAGAGCAGCAGAAGAAGAGCTGAAGCGTCAGCATCGTGTGCAAGTGTCAACTTATCAGAGCATAAAGTCCAGCAAACTGTCAACAATCTGTGAAGATGTTCTACTAAAAAGAAAAAGAGCTTAATGACACATTCAAATTCAGCTCTCTGACCGAGGTGAAGTGATACTTCATTATTGTTATTACCCCTCTGTTCATGCTCAGACACTAACAGCCCCAGTGTGGCCTTGTCTGACCTCATTAGAAGAACATCTCTGTCTGCGGGTTAAGGTTAAAATCGTCTGCATGGACTCAGTTAATTGCTTCAAAGTACTCAGTTGCTCTTGGAGAAATTCTGATTGGGTATAATGTGACAGAAATGGCTGTAAAAACAAGATACACGACCATTCAGGGGGCAATGAACGCTTAAACTACAGTACCTATTGTGGCTTTGTGCAACAAGTTTGCAGAGTAAACCACTATTTTCACCAAGTAAATAAAAAAGATATCAAAAGATGTGATGTATGTTGTCTAAAAGTTTAGAGTGAACGATACGTAGACCGTTCATTGACAGACTACAATATCACATCTTCCAAAGCCCAAATTTGAATCCGACTGAAATGTGTTGCATTGATTTTACCTCAAGCATGGTCTAAAAGAGTTAATATAGGGATTTACTGTGACCACACATTACGTTTGCACTAACCTCTATGAAGTGTTTTGCACATTTGTGAAAATGTGTTTAAAAACAACTTAATGTAAACCAGGGTAGTCAAACTAATTTCAGTCCAGGGGCCACATACTGTCTAATTCAATCTATGAGGGGCCAAAGCAATGAAATGAAAACATTTTTACACAAACCCTTCGCAGCATATATGTTTTTATAAATCAACCCATACTTTGGTACTGATGCTACTATGTGGAAAGGTAAATCGCATCCATTGCTGCATGACTGATCTATCAGCTCTGATTTCAGTATTTTGTCTGTTGCAACAGTCCAATGATCAGTTTATAAATGAACAGTTACCTTTATACAGAAGAAGACTGTGAATGTTTCATTCTGATTTAAACACTGTGTTGTGTCACCCAGGAGGCGGATTAGATTGCCTGGCTGGCTGCTTCTGGCCCACAAAGCTTGTGATTGACACAAACACTGATACAAACACTTACCGGTACACATAGATCTGCAGAGACAGTGGAATATGTAGTGTGAAACACTGTATATTTAAGCCTGATTATCATTCTTATTAGAGTACTACTTAAGTCCTAAGATGTATTTTTTTATTATGGAAAACCAGCAGACTTTGATTGCAATGAACAAACAGAAGCTTTTTTCAATTTTGATTTTACAGAAAGATCTTTCTAACGTACTTCATTTAAAGCACTTGTAAAACACTATTTTACACATGAATTCTGTCATAAGAACACAGATAATCATTATCTGATTACTAATATCATCAGCATCAATATAAATAGTATTACTCTGTTTAACACTGCCGGTCCAACATAATCCACTGTAAATATTATTATTGTTTCCTCTTTGAAACGTTTACAGTGTGAATTATTGCTAATTCGTATTCTTGTCAAATAAACACAATATCTATTCTTCTTTAATATTGCTTTTTCTCCCCGTATCTTTTTTCGTTATGGAGCTGCTGTCACAACTGGATTTCCCCATATCCTTAGATATATATGTTTCTATTAAATCTGTCTTTTGAGATATCAAGCTGTATTATGATTATGATATATATTAAAATGACTTTAAAATGAAGACTAATGTGCTGCTGACATGTCAACATGTGAATCACAGCTTCAGACAAGCAGATGTTATCCTACTGAACACGTGTAACGTGGTTTATAATAGATACGTTTAAACTGTTTTACCACATAATGCTCGATAAAATGCTGTGATAGCGGTGAATCATAATCATGATAGTGATTTTAAAAAAACTCCAACATCTTACAAATGAATCAGAAATGCCTGCAGCTGCTGAGCTGTCTCTGTACTCACACTTTGTATGGAAGCCGGGGGTCCGACGTCAGGGTGATTTTAAACGTTACCTTAGACCTAACGAGCACGATATAGAGAGAGTCATTAGGACATAGTTATCTCCTGATAAATACGGGCTATGTTCGATAAAACTGCTCAAATAAAAGAGCTGAAACTTACATCTTTTAGGCGAGGCGGCTTCCTTTGCAAACAAGCTATCCACACCCGGAAACTGGAAGGACCCAAACATACACGTCATCCATCGAGGGCTAATTTTGATCAATATCTTCGTCTTTACGCGCCTCGCAAAAATACATTATATCATTTCTGAATCCAGATCTTTTTCATTGAAAGGTGCCAATGTGTTGAACAGAATCTAGAACATTATTTGTAGTAATAATCGTCAGGCATTCATACCAGCTTACTAATATTTACCGTAACTATAAACAGCAAGACGCTGAAGATTTTTCAATGCGCATTAAAAAAATAATACAAAAATCAGGCAGTGTGAGTCAACTGAAGACACGTCTGAAGGAGTAAACTGATTTATTTAAAATAAAATGAAATGAAATGAAATGAAATGAAATGAAATGAAATGAAATGAAATAAAATAAAATAAAATAAAATAAAATAAAATAATCCCAATTCCCCCATAAAACAGTCTGTCTGTCTGTCTGTCTGTCCGACTGTTGTTTGTAGACACCTGTTGAAATTATTATTTTATTGATTTAAAACTAGTGAGAAGGATTTGCTTCCTTGAAATAATTTTCATGAATTTCATATAAATGCATTCATTACATTTTTTCATGTAGAAACAATTTAAGACAGCAATTTCAATGTCCACTGTTGTATATCAGCCAGTTATGAGTTTTGGGATGCTGTATACACCACACCAATACATCAACATTTAAATCATATTGCATGTCCGACTATTATTATAATGTTTTTGGCAAAGTGAACTTGGGCTTTCATGGTCGGAGCATTGGATCAAAAAGCATGGGTTGTGGACTTGCACTCTGCTGTGGTCATTAAAGTCTCTTGAATATGACTTTGCTTAAGATACTTTACAATCATATGCTTAAATAAATCACGGGTGTCTGTTTTGGTGAGACGAGTGGAGATAAAACAACGCCTCCTTATGCTTCCTTAGCATCAGCCATACTGTGATGGTGAAATTGTGTAAACACACACTGAAAGATGCAAAAATAATACAGTGAGGAATTTGACAACTTCAACCTGAAAAGAATTTCAGTATCTTCTAAATTCATTCAAATGGAAAAAAGAAATTTCAAGTTGCAAATACAGGATATCGTTGTTCATATTCTACTGTATTTTGTAACAGAAAGCATTTTTTTTTTTTTAAGTTGATGTTAGAATATCATCTTTTTCAGGTATTGTAGAGAGATGTTTGATCAAATGCAATGTTTTTTATGATGTACTTATCCCTGTTTGCCCTAAAACAAAGGGAGACATCAAGTATTGCAAGTATTTGTAAGTTGTAATGATTTAATGTTACTGGTTCTTTCCATTCAAGATCAATTTGGGCTGAATGTAGCCCCTGAACTACAACAAGTGAATACCTGTTCATATTATAAATGGTGTGCAGTGAGCTTATTTACCAAGCCAGGTTAATTCTGACCTAGCAGCATTGAGTATGTGTCATCCTGCATATGTCTCGACTGTTTCTCCACTGTGGCAGCATTTTAGCATTGTGCCATTGAGGCAGAGTCATTTTCAGAGGCATCTTTTTCATGAACGTGTGAAATTGTTGACTATCAAGGTCAGCCACGTCAAGCTGTTCACTGTTTCATCAATCTAAACAGAAAGTGTGAACCGGCACAAAAGATCAGTTGAGTTTATTACAGTTTTATCATGCAAGCTGAAAAAAAAGAAAAAAAAGTAGAAATTTTTACTTCTAATCATTAGAGAGCAGAAAAAAGGTACAAGATTTTTATCCGGCTATGTTAAACGATGATCCTACGCATCCAAGCGTTGATGTTTTTTAGAATAATTTTACGGTGTGTGACTTTTCCATATTATCCTAATTAGACTATTGATTCAATCTTTACTAACACATTTAAAAGGAGGCCAGCAGGAATATCTTTGGAACTCCCTTATGTGATGTGATCCAGTGGTCCAGAGAAAAGGACTGGGAATATGTAAAAGGTCATCAAGCAGGACTCAGTGGACCAGCAGAGCAGGATCAAAAGGGGGATTATGACTGAAGTTCCACATATAGAAGAGCACTGAGCCGGCTCTGTGTGCTGAAGAAGCCAACAGAGTGAGAACCTCTGAAATATGATCACTGCTCTTTTAGTTTAGATTTCATACACATACAATTTCTACTTTTTCATCTGGTAACATATATCAACGGTAAGCCACTGTAGTGCCTAATTCTTGATTTTCATTTTAAATTACAAGTTGTCATTATGAGCATATTAACAAAAGCATTTATTTGTACTTGGCCAGTTACAAGCAGTTGTTAGGTCAATGCCTTTCCTTTGTTTCTTAGGAAAATCTAATATATCTCAAGACATGAATGTGGTTTTGTGTTTGTCTGTCTCTTGCTGTCTGGTGACCTCTCCAGGGTATAACTGCGTTCTGGTGGATATCTGATGGTATGTGAACCAAAAGCACAGCCACTTTTTTTTTCATATCATCGGAAAGAAAGTCATCACCACAAAGGTTTTTCTTCTTTTATCAGAAAAAGTTTCAGGAAACGTTTGAACCACAACATAAGGACTCACCAGAGGAAACTGTGCCAGTTTTTTTTTTTTTTTTTTTATACCTACACATTGCTGATGCTCACAGTTTGCACAGTTTCATTTCCACTTCTCTGCTGGAGCACTTGTTATCAGCGAGGCCCTGAAGTTTCTGCTGACCAGAGTGTTGCACTTAGGATATCCATCCCACCACATACAGTCTAAACCTGTGACGCTGCCTGTGCTTCCATTTTCGACCTATTTGTGGAGTCCACTCACACCTTGAAAACATTGTGATAGTTTAGTTGTATTAGACTAATGTTCATGTACCAGCGCGGCAGAGTTGTAGTCTTCTGGTCGGCATTTGTGCCTCGTAAGAAAATGTCTTAGATTCCAGCTCCAGACAGGTTTGGGAAGACTTTCTGTATGGAGTTTGCATGTGGTCAAATGTTTGTGTTTGGATGGATGTTCATGCAGACTAAACTCTTTACTCCTGTGTTGTTCTGTCACAGTCTTTTTGACACATTTCTGTCACTTTTTCCTTAAAAAAACACCACTGATGATCACTAGTTGCTTCGAGATATGATGTTGAAGAGATATAAAAAGGATGCCTTAAAAAGATTGACATACCTTTAACAAATATCATTGTCAGACAAAACATAATGAAAAGGCATTGGTTATACAAACGTATAAAATCCCAGCCCTGTAATATTAATGCTTACTAATGTTTTACAACAAAAAAATTAAGATTTTTCATGCAATACATAACTATGTATACCATCAAATATTTGTATTTTCATTGACAAAAAAGTGTCAATAATAGAAAATAATAAAAAAATTATATGATATAAATCATCTAGCGACACTAAACAACATATATACTCTTATCTTGTGGCTTTAATCAATATTGGTTTTGTTCTTTTACATTCTAGATGTATTTCCTTTTAAATACAAAGTCTTTTTTAAACCGTATAAGACTCCACCTTTCAGTGACTGTGTTCGTTGTGTTGCTGTGGAAACAAAGTGGGGGTGATGTATAGCAACCGGTGAAAGGACAACTGGCAAAGAGGCTGGGTGCAGCCCCACGATAACTCAGATTTACAGTTGCAGAAGTCAGACACACACCTCTTGGACTTCAGCCGTGACATTTTCCCAGAAGAAAAGAATTGAGGGGGAAGATGTAGTAGGCAGAATAAAGGACCGAGGAAAACTTTCACAATAACAATATAGAGCGATTTGAGCTTGTCGGATGACTGTGTAGTGAAGAGGCAATATACCAGTCAATTTAAACCTCTCAACCATGAATGATTATGTATAAAAAATATTCACACTTTTTGGATACGCTTTATATTTTGTCATAGAGCATAATGACTTAACTCCTCTTTTTCAGGACGCAGCTTTAACAAAGCAGTCCGTTCAGATTTCTTGCCTGAGCTCATGGCTTCTTCATCGTGATGAAAACTGCAAAATCACACTAAGCCCCATTGAGAGAGACATTTTTCAGGGGCCGCCTCACATTATCGTCGTGTTTACGAGGAAACATTTGCTTTGAGTGTGACGGTTGTCCATCACTTTCCCGGAGTGAGTCTGCGTGTGCTTTCTGAATGCAAAACGCAGCGACTGCGTGCAGCGCATTGTGGAGTCTCGTCTGAGCGAACTCATTAACATAGCAAAAGGAAGTCCCCTGGGCTGAGATGGGAAAAAATGCCAATGCCAATTACCTGCAGTAATATAACAGTAATCAATGGTAATACTGCTGCTTATGCATGCGAGCACACGCACACAAGCACAAGCAAACGGACAAGCACAAAATGGTACAGTACATGCATAATGTTATTTCTGAATGCATAAAACAGTCGTCGCTTCCGTGATTCAAAAGGTCACTGATGTGTGACGTCTTTTTTATCGGTTCAGCAGATCCGCGCTAACTGGTCATCCTCGGGAGAAACTCATTTAAAAAAAATAGAACAAAGCAAAACGAGTGGCAATACTGTGCAAGTAACTGGAAATTATTATATATTCTAACAGTCAGTATATATTTTTTTGAGTCATGGCGTTACTGAGGAGTTAATTAAGTAGTTAATTAAGCAGTGATTCCATTTTATTCATCCTGTTTAGATATTGAGCTCAGAGATGTGAAATTGGACTGTTGCCACATTAGCTGAGCTGTCAGAACAATAATTCACTCTTCACGTTTTGTTGGAATTATATCGGTAAGAAAGATTATTTTATAAACTCTTACCATGCCATGTTTCTGGCACTCTTCACTCTCCCCCGTCTCGCTTATTTTCCAAACTTTTTATCCTTATGCTCTAATTTATTCAATTTATGTGTGGAAACATTTTGTAGACTTATAATCATGCTCTTCTCAAGTAGATAACCATAAGCGCTCAGAAGGTGTCTTTGAAATATAATGGGTTTGAATTATGGCAAACTTACTGATTTTCACCTTATTTGATTTGCCAGTCCGTTTTCATGAAGAACGCAGATGGTAACTTAAATTTTTGTTGAAAAAAATAAAAGAGTCCCAGTTCACAGACGGAGCAGAGTCTGCCTCATGAAACAGATATAATTAATGCCCTAATAAAGATTCCCTACCCTCATCGCAGCATGCTATTTTTACCTAAGCTCTTAATTTAAGACCAGATTTAAAGACTGAGGCTTTGCTTATCAAACATTACATGTAATCTAAGAACTAAGTGTTGTCAGTTCAGTAGCCAGGTGTAGACCCATTTCACAGTTCATAACCCCGGGATGTCGCATGTGACATCAGACTGCTTCAAGACTTCATGGTTTTTCTCACCATAGGCAGTGAGCATGCATAAAAAGACATTATTCATACAAAGTACAATCCCATTAAAATATCCCTCTCTCTGCATTCCTCCCTCCCTCTTTACTATATTTTAATGTGGCGTATGTTATTAACCTAACCCAAATAAGAAGTTTGGCCTCTGGTAATTAGGCACTGAGAACAGCGTACTAAAGGTTACTCTCACAGAAAACAAAGATCCTGGACACCAGTAACATTTCGTATTTCAGTTCCTTCTTGTGTTCGGTCCTGACGCTGGCGTCTGTTCACTGCAGCTTCAGAAGGTTTACACAATCCAATGTCATTTGTTGGAAATATGTTTTCAACAGCTGCCAGTTAAAAATGTGTCTGTTCTTCAAATAGCTCACACAATCATATTATAAATAGATTATCATCTGAGAATTGTTATGATGCCAAATATGTTGATCTCAGTAAAAGCGCTGACCGCATTCGAGTTTTCCACTGAAATACCTCAAACATTAAAGACAACCAATTGTATGTCGACAAAAAAAAAAAAACCTCAGAGGAGATAAACCCTGTGTCACTCTTCTAATGTTTACTCACTTTGCATAATCCCCAGCACTCTGAGCTGTAATTAAATTAGATTTTGGGAATAAGTTGCCAGAGTTGTGTTAACATTGGGCGGACCTGATAAGCAACGAACCAAATCAGCTTTTCTAGATGCCTCAAATGAGAATATTCGACACTGACACGGTAAATTTTTTTTCTGTTTGTGGTAAATAAGTAATATACTCCACCGTGCCCCACAGTCCCTAACATGTATTAATGTTACTGAAGGATCCATTTCATCGTCATGCTGTGAACGCATGCTGCAGGAGACACGGTGTTATCTCGAGGTACACGGAGACAAAACCAAATGCATCACTAATGTAAATACAATACATACATCATTTAAACACGCTGTCACTGCATTTCTTACACTGTCACCGTCACAAAATGACCAATATTTAATGATCCTTGACATAATAATTTAGTTAAAGGTGGGTTTAGTGAATAGAAGATGACTGGGGGGAAAAAGTATTTTATTGATTTATGATTTTTATTCAAAACATCGATTTATATACTGTATTTCCCTTGACAGTCGACAATTCCCAATCAGTAAAAAAAATATATATTTATGTAATTTCCCAGCCTTTCTTTGCTTGCACGGTGCACATTTGTTAACGTGCAGTCAGCAGCATATCATTTCTGTGGATGGACCTCTGCGCAGGTAGAGAGTGTCAAAGTGATGTCAAGATAGAAACGCATTAAAGGGCAACAGCCAAGAGCAGACAAGCATCCATTTTAATTACACGCTTCATTCAGAGTGAATCAGATATTTCCAGTGGTGGAAAGGCTCCCAGAATACCCGAAAGCGAGTTGAAAACCGATAGTAGATGATTTCAATCTCTTAAAAAAAAGAAAAAGAAAAAGAAAAAGATGTAGTGGCAGGAGCCAGGAGAAGCTAAAAAGAGAAATCAGTAATAAAACATGAGAAGAGTGGTGAAAAAGGTTGCGATGTGTGGGTGTGGTGACAAATCTACACATCCCAGTGAGTTAGCACGTCAGGCAAATCACTCGCAACAGTTTCCATTTGTTTATGCGTCCTTTGTGTTTCACCTGCGCAGTGTGGACATCACAGGGCGAATGAATCATGTATAGAAGAAAAATTCCCTTCTAGAAAAAACTGTCCTTTTAGTTTCTGGACTTCATGCATATAGAAACACTGCCGCTAAACATCATTATATTTTTCATCGTACTGTTCAAAAATTGTTGTAATTACAAACTGTAAGATTCAAAAAGGATCCTCGGTATTATTTATAATTTATTATCATTAGCTGATTCATAACTGATTTTCCAAACATCGTGATCGCACTGAACCCCGAGCTCCTCTAATGCGGAGGTTCTGATAGTTATACGGCATTATGCTAATGCTTATAGATGTTGAGACATGTTGCATTTAAAAGGCTCCATACAATCGAAACAACAAAATGGAAAAGCAAACTAAATTTATGAGCCTTAGGTTATGGTCCAGTCCCGATGAGCAAAATGACCTCTCAACATGGTCAGACTGAAGAGGTTTCTAGTTGAACAATCGTTTCTTTCTTATTTCACATGGTTTGTCTTTTAACTTCTCTTCTTAGCTGCTCAGCTTCTCTCTCCATTGTCATTTGTCTTTTCAAAAATGTCCTCAATGATGTGCTGCCATGGGTTTTAGTACTCCTCTAGCGTCTCCTTTCACGACTCTGCATACGATTTGTCATTTTACCATCTTTCTGTCACCTTTGTCCTTCCTCAGACTCAGAAATGAGAATTGAACAGTGCCGTTTTTTTGTTTTTTTTTGAGTGGCTCACCCTTCCTCACATTCCCAAAGGTCAAACCAAAAGCACAAACAATTGGCGAATCGATACAAACAGGACAATTATACGTAGCAGACAGCTCTTCTCAGAAGCACTATCTATTCGCGGAAGTATCATTATCAGTGCCAGCCTTTTGAACTCCTGCGACTGTAGACTTTTTGTGGAGTTTCCATCCCTTCATGATTATTCCCCAGAAGCATGAACAGAGATAATATGTGCTTGTCAGCATGAGTAGTGCTGCTATTTGTGCCACAGTTAGAGAAGATGGGACCGAAAGCCTCTAATTAGTCTTTGATCAGAGCTCCTTCATATTCACCAATACATCTATCCTTGCTATTTAGGAAAAGAAGGTTGTGTTTCTGTGAGAACAGATACGTCGCAAAATGAATCTGAGGCACATGAGTGGCATCTCTAATGAGGTATTCTCGGTTTACTTTGTGTGTGCTGCATTCTACATGGCCATTTACAGACATTTCATAATATGTGGGAAAAAAAAGGAGAAGAAAATCATTAGAATTGCTACGTTTGCACCACCGGGTATTTTATACTTGCCTATGTCTGTCTGTTAGATTTATCTGTCGGTGGATAGCCTTTGTAAAAATCAATACTAACCTGTTTAGTTGGGATCATTCGTTATGCTGCAGGGAGCTTTTTAAGCTTTCTGGTTTGCTGCCACACTCATCAATATAATACTGACCTCGCTAAATATGCTCCGCCATATTAACCTTTAATCACCCAAGTAACTGCAGATGGAAAGAAGAGGTGTAGCCTCCTCTGCAGGGTGTCGGTGATATTTAGAGGACAACATGGACAAATGAACTGCGGCCCTTTTTAATGCATGTACATTTTTAAACTTAGTGAGACGTTTCACTCATCACAACTGCATTCGCGTGATGAATAGATCTCTTAACTCTAAATTCTGTTGTAATGGAAAACAAAAACAAACAAATACATATTCCACCACCACCGTGAGTTATATGTTGTTGGCATTATAATTGGATTTGGACAGTATTATATACATTCATTTTATTTATTGCATTATTACAGCCTGTGTACATCTTTTGCAAATTTTATTTTTGCAAGCCTTGGTGAGCACTGTGAGGGTAAGAACCAAGAGATCAATTCAGATTGTATAAATGAAATGTCGTCATGAGGAATAATGTAAGAATATTGCAGCTGCACAAAACAGGATAAAAAAATAAAATAAAAAACACAACACTGGAAAATATTAATTTAGAGAGGAAAACTAAACACATTTTATTTGACACGTTTATTATAAAACTGATGACGAATGTAGAAAATATCTGAATGCAGAAAGTTCTCACTTGTACTCCGGCATTTCTTTAAAATGATTGTTTGGTCATTTACCATCATGCGTTTTTTTATTATTTTTTTTTTTTTATTGTCGTCTCAACCCTGGGAAATGCCATGCAGAAATGTTAAATATCTAGCAAATGTTTGTGTCACAGTGATAAAATGTGGGGTAATGTTTGCAAATGGGCCCCTAAATCATGCCTTACAACACAGCAGGGAAATTATGAACAAGTCATGAGCTTACTGTGAGACGAACATCTGTCCAGTCTGGTGGCGATGGACTGGTGACTCCCTCTTATGGCTAAGTATCTGTGTTCAGCACTAATCTGTCTGGCGCTGATATACCTGCTTCTTTGCCATGCTCACACATGCCAGTCATTGCAGATGGTCAATATCTTGTCTCACACTAAAAATCTCTCACACAGACACACGGCCCTGCGCGCACACATGCTTTCCTGCCGCTCATTAGACCGTGAATTATTTCCACGCTCCTGTCATGTTCGCAATGAATTTTTACGGATATCATTCGGTTCTGCTGACCGCCTGTCGCGCTTGGCTGTAGAACCACTACGCTATTGAAAACGTAATTCAAAAGTAATGTGTGCGGTCAATTGTCAACTTAATATCTTAAAAGCAGAATTGTCTTTTGTTTTCCTTCTGCCCTGTGGTTCACTAATATGCAGTGAGGACAGTTCACTGCATATTTAATGTCTTTGACATATAAGGTGATGAGATTCTTGTAGGATTTCCAACCACCAAATTGATGGATGGAGGACGGTACTCGTCAGAGTCGCCTCCCGTCAAATGTGACGCCTGATGCTCCTCAAAGTCTGCTGATGCAGTAAATATCCAATTGAGGAAACTTAAATTGAAACTCTGGCGTTCACCCTGCAGAAGTGTGGAGGAGCTGTGGTTTCCTATCGCTCCACACCCTGCATGCCATTTTCCATGGTGTAAGAAGGCCATTGTAAGTGACAGTTGAAGTGTTGCCACAATGAATTTTAATTGAAGTGACAGAATTAGACGCATATACGAGCTTTGCCCTCCACTGTAGTTAATATTGTGGATGAATCAGAGATGAGACACTGAGTTAATCATGCAGCACGTTAGTGTACATCAAAACATTGTGCTCCAAATCGTCAGTTAATACACAAAGCACCGAAAATGCATGAAATGATGAACTGTTTCATGCCTGCGCCACTCTGTCACTACGTTTGAGTGTCTTTTATTTGTCGGAACAAACAATTAAAGAGAGAGAACTGTTTACAATAATGACACTCATTTATTACCATTATTATCTACCTTAATGGTATGCTTAATGTGGAAATTAAATTACCATAGATAATGTTTAAATGTTTCATTTTCCTGCTTCAAACTTTTCAGACTGTGCATCTGTGCTGCCTGCGTCCAGTAATCATTCTCTCTCAATGGCTTTAAATTTGGCACTCAGACATGACGTGTCCCGACAAAAATAATAATAAAGAAATCATGTTAATTTGACAACTTTTGGAAAATCTCTATAAACTGCACACAGATTCCATTCCGCTCAAAAGCAAGTTGATTAAACTGTGATTACTAACAACTGAAGCCTGAATGACATATATAGATCATCACTCAGGATATTTTTCTCTGAAATATGCCTTTTGTTTGAAAGATGCTGGGTGCAGCGTTGGGGATATTAGTAAAAGAGGATGCATAAAGGTAAGTTTTGTACAGAATAAGATCAAAGTGATATTAGTAGCTTGGTAAATAGCTACCCAACATACATTTTAAATGACCAATTTCACATTACATATCTTACTCCTAGGACGCTCTTGCATTTTAATCACCATATTCATATATTACAGTTTTGGTGAAAACAAGCCTAAATTATTTAACTTTCAAATAACACAAAAGCTGGTTCAAGAAAAAAAATACTGAAAATGTTTTTATCTGCAAAACAGCATTCATGATCATCTACTAAGTAAACAGTTGTGCTTCTCGCTGTGCTCATGTGTGTACCGAACAGCTTTAGCATTAATCAGTTTTCATGCCTCGCACTTGCTTTGTGTGTCCCTCTGGGTGTGTATTAAGGCATGACTTCATGCTCTACGAGAATGTTTGATTCCAAAATTCATCCATATCATCAAGCCGGGGAGAGAAAGATTCTCGGCAAATCGACACAACAATCAAAACTGTGAAGTTGGTGGAGGTCAGGCTGCCATTTCTGGCACCATAGTGTCGGTACAGAGTGTACCCTAGGCCTATTTCAGCAATCAGAGTCTTAATGGATGACTGGCCTGAGAAACTGCAGGCGCTACACCGAGGTGATGGAGTACTGACGCAGGAAGTGCTTCTCTCTCTCTACACTCTCTCTCTCTCTCTCTCTGTCTCTCTCTCTCTCTCTCCTGTGCACACTTATATTCTTGGGGGTAGCAGGATTTCGCAGCTTCGGTCCTGAGAGGAAATTTTGATCTCTTACACACAATGAGGCTTGAGGTTTTTGCAGAGCACATGGTGCGTGGCCACATTTAGCACTAAAGAAGTGGCATTTGGGTCGGATACTCACACTGGCAGTCAATGATTTGTGCTTGCAACGCCCACCTGCATTAAGGCTTTGAAATGTGGCAGGTCGAGCCAGATATTGTTTGAATTCTCATCAGTGATTTGTGCTCACAACAGCGTTTGGCTGCCAAGGTTCGATGCCGCTGTATGGCTATGCGTTAACTGCAGAGCAAACGTTGTGCACCACGCTTGGACGAGGTTCAAATTGACAATAGTGTCGTCGTCAAAAAGACTACAGCAGAGGTGTTATTGTTGTAACAACGCTGCCACTGCAGTCCACCGCAGCATCTGTTTGCTTCTAATATAAATGAACCGTTTCTTATTCTCGGCAACTGTTCTCCTAGGAGCAAAGTAACTGAGTAAACGAATGTGTGAGCCTATCTCTCCCTGAGCTAATTCAATTTCAGCTGCCGCATGTTAGCTTGTGGTGTTTCTGCTCATTTAGCGAGGGATATCAGTTATCTCCTGGGACATGCTTTGGTGACAGGATCTTCTCCTTTTAAAGCCCTCTGGTGAAGGGAAGTGGGCGGTTTGCCGGTCATGATTAGAACCCTTGACTCACCTAAAAAATGTTTTCATTCTGATTCCATTTTCTTCCAGTTGTTGCAAGAATGTATACTGTAACATTTGGAAGATTTTTCAATATTTGAGAGGCTTTATAAAGAATATATTCTTCATCCCTGTCACAACATTTTACCAATAGGTTTACGTAATATACTTTCATGCCCCCGACTTATGTTGATTCACTTAATTGTTTATAAAGCTGCAGTGAATTATTGCAGTGATGCTACATTAATGATTACTAATTCTTTGTATGTGTTGTAAATGTGAGTGGCGGTAAACTTATTTAATAATATATACATACAATTTAATAATTCTATTAAAAAGAAAAGTGATTATACTCTCAATAGGAGGCTGTGAACAAAAAAGACAAAGGAACCATCTGTGTCCCTGTAACATCTGTTCAAGTCACATCCTTTGGATTTTGAATATTACGCTCAGTGACTGGCATCTTTCCTACAAGCATGTCTTGTTGATCCAGAGTTTGGTGAGGAGGTTTGGGGGATGCTATTTGTTTTATAGCAGCTTTTACCCATGCAGTTTATATCCCGCTATGTTAATTATCGTCATCTTGTTGGCATCTGCTCTTTTTGTCCTCGTTTCAGTCCCTGTTTTTAGGCAGATACCTTGTTTATTTTGAATTGGAATTATTCTGCGATGCCTCTCCTCCTGCCTGTTTAATACATTTCTGTCCAAACTTGTTTTGATTACGTGAAGCCGTGTGCAGCTCCGGCAACAACTTACAGCAGCTTCAGACATCCCCCGTGCCCTCAGGCTTGTTTTCTTTTGACAGCTGTGTTTTGTTCGTATCATCACAGTGGCTGAGCTCCGAGTTTGTCCCTTTTCTTAGACACAAAAAAGCTCTGATGGTTCAAATATAAATGAGTTGTCTGTGCCTTCTGGGAAAACTAATATCCACTCGAGAGAAACGAGAGATCAGGGAACGTGTATTTGTATGCATTCATGTGAGCAGAAAAGAAGTCGAGGTTAGCGTGTGTTGTGGTGGTAAATGTGGATCTGGAGAAGCAGGAGGCAGTATAGATGTATAGATCGAGAATAAAGCTCATTCGATGTCCTTAATCCTTTTAATGGACATGTCCCTTCATGCAACTCTGTCTCTCCACAATGTAATAAGTCATCATACAACCAATATGCATGACAGCAATTACAGAAAACTCAGATCGGGTCGATACCGTACCGTCTCGCCACATTTCCAAAGCAACCAGGTGCACTGCAGCCTGTGCAGGCCGCTGGTGACAAAGACGGGCAGCTAGAAAAGGAGGGATCATGGAGTATAGAGACAGCTTAAAGATTAGACGCCAGAAAGCTACTGGCATTATGCACACCTGGTATCCATGGAGACAGGTTTTTTGCCGGAGGACTAATAACATATTTTCAGTTGCCGCCCCAGAACAACAAAAATAGGATGAAAAAGGGACAAGCTGAAAGAGTTTGGTAGATTCATGACAGTCACTCAAAAAAAAAAAATAAAAACTGGTATTAAAAGAGTGTGACTGAATAAAGCAGATGCACCAGTAATGTCTATTCAGCAAAATAACACACACACACACACACACACACACACACACACACACACACACACACACACACACACACACACACACGCACACACACACACACACACACACACACACACACACACACACACACACACACACTGATTTAAGGAGTCTGTTATCCAGATAATTCATGTGACATGATCCAGAACTACTTTACCATTTTTTACAAGACTTATATAACCAAGAAAACAACAGTCAGTGCATGACATTCATCTTCAGTAAAGGTGAACTGAGGAGAATATCACATTCACTGTGAATAATGTCAAAAGCTTTTTCCTGAGCAATCACACTGTGGTTTTGTTGGATGTATTGACCTTTTAAATTCCTACAGGGGACAAATCGACAGACATTATCCATATGATAGATTTAAAATCCAATTTCTACACCTGCATTCACAGATCAATAGCCTGAAGAGCAGGTGATAGTCACAGAAGCTTTCATTAAGTATAATTCAAAAAGCTAACTAATTTAAAGGGTTTTTGCGGCACGATAAATACAAAGGTCATATTTGAGACACATTTCTGCCTTTATTGTGGCAAATGTTTTCCTTATTGCTTGAGAGATCTAATATTGTGCTGCAAGCTGCTGGGAGACAAATAGTGCTCTGCGTTTTTCGCAAGAGAAACAAGAGACGGGATGGAAGTCAAACTGTGTTCTCCTAAGTTAAACATTTGCACTTCAGTAGCTCTGTTTTGGTGGATTTAATGGTGCACAATGCACTGCACAGTTGGCGTAGAGGAAACCGACTGGCTGAGGAACTTTGTGTAATTTTGTGGTGGGAAATATGCAGGACTGATGGACCAGAAAAATTGCACTGGAAATGGCAAATATTCATTAGAACTATAGTTGATTAATATATCTCCATGCAGAGGGAGCAAACACTAACTATGCTATCTGATAATTCATGTCTCGGATCTGAACCATGCTATTACATTGTAATAACTGTGCAATTATCGCCAATCAGGCGTGCACAATTTAATTGCACATAGAAGAAATGTGAAATAGGTTATGCCTGCAATTTCAAGCTTGATTTGACCTCAGCTGATGATTTCCTTTAATATTCACCTAATCAGATCTGTAAAAATAATGTGTCTGTAGAGACGCAACGATAATTACCACCCCTGCTCTGCTGCTTTTACCAAAAAAGAGGCCGTGCAAAGGTTTTTGACCGGAAAAACACAGCAGAGCACATCTTTTACCCCACTGGATTTGGTCATTTGTCCAGTGAGTCAGTCTTTTATCAAGGTGATTGACTTTCCGTAGGTGTTGAAGCAGGGCCACATTTTAGAGCTTCATGCTCCCTCCGCTCTTCTTGAGTGCAGAGAATTACCAGCACACGGTAACAAAGTATGACTAAAACAAGCCAACTTAGTTTGGCCGTATCCTGAAAGCTATAAATACTGCATGCAGGAAAAAGTGAAAATGACACTTGCGCACACCCTCCTGGCTAAATTTATTAGCTGAGCTTTTTATGCCTTTGCCCAGCCAGAGGTCTGACAGATCAAAGCGAGAGTAAAAAAAAAAAAAGACAAAGTAAAAGCCACTGATAGCAGCAGTTGTGTTCAGGCTTTCTTCCACCAGCCATCATGTCTGCCCTTAAGACGGGCATTGATGACATTGACTTTTACATTTGTTCAAAATGTTCTCTCAGAGTTCGACGTTTGTCTGAATGTATTCATTTCTTGTTTTAAAACTCCCAGTCCATCTCAGTGAGGCGACGGTGAGCACCTGGTCATGATCAGAGGCATATTCAATGTTATGAATATTGCCTATTAATCACAATAATGTGAGAGAGGACAGCAGTGTTGAGAAAAAAAAAAAAGACTTTTTGAGTGAGGTACATTTTTAATGGGGGTGGAAAGGTCCGACCAAGCAGAAGGGAACACTGGAGAGTGCTTAATTTCATTCTTCACCTCGGGGACTTCACAGATAAATGTGATTAATTTAAGTCACACCAGCTTACTTCTCTCTGAAGAAAACTCCTCCGTGTTCCTCCAGATGAAATAAAATGAAGACAAAATCTATTTTCAAAGCGACAATCCAGCCTGATACTATTTTCCCTCTATAATATGCACCTGTTGAAGTTATTTGCAGAACTCTGTTTATCAAATCATCTGCTCGAATTCACCTTTAGCCTGAGCAATAATTTGTTTGGCCATACAGTTTTGGAGCCGGGCACATAATATTGAAATGTCACCGGCTGAATATTTATAAGTACGAGACATTTCCAAAACTCTATACCCTCTCGAGTAAAACACGAAATAACATCAATCTTCCACTGACGTTAAAAACATACTTCAAGAAATGTCATATCGTCGATGTGATGGCACAATCGGAGCCGACAGCACCTTAAACGGGAGTCAATAAAACATTTTTTATGCGCCACGTGACTGATCACTTCTGGTATGATTTTGACACAAGATTAGTGTTTCTGCTGAGAAAAACTTTCCAAATGTTTGATGTGACCCAGTTTCCCCTCATCAGTTTAGATGATGAAGGCCTCTCATCCTTCCTCCTTTTCTCAGGCCGCTCAATTGTGAATGTAACTGCATGTTTCAGTCCATCAACATAAGAAAGTGCCTCCGATTTCCATGTTTATCAGTTCTTAACCCACTTAATAGATTTTCAATTGCTACATTGGGGTCTGTCATTTGGCACACGTTAGTTCATTTGCATTAGAGTGATGAGCACGGAATTTTGCATGAGAACAGATTGATGGTCTTTTGTTTGCAGTGTAGAAATACTGTAGTTCTTATAGGCTACTCCTTGAGACCAAGTGGCCCTGATGGGTTCACTAATATGTCTGATCTAGATTGAAATATCTCAATGAAAACTGAACAAATGTTACGCAGGTAGGTAGCGCGATATCCAGTCCTTGAATCGAGCTTACTTTGGTCAGTTCACATACATTGTGGCAAAATGTACTCCAGCCTCTGATTAAATTCTAGTTTTAGATATACAGTATATGTTTTTTTTTTTGTTTTTTTTATGGTAGTCATTGCCAAATAAGCCATTACATCTTTCTGCATTATTATTCATATTGTGTAAGATGATAAAAAGCTTGGCATTCAGACAGAATTCCTGGTTTAGTAAAAATGGATGCCATCAATGTTGTGTGGACTATTGGAATTGTGCCCCAACAAAGTGCATTTTGTTCCTTCCTTGAGTTGTTATTCCAGAGTGAATTGTTACAAAAAGGCCTATTTTCAGATGCATTAAGGGTTAACCAATTAAATCCACTTGCTACTAGACACTTGCCATGGCACTGTGTTCTGTCCGATTGGCTTCACTCTGTATTTCTCTCAAAGGAATATGCATGAAATTAGAAGACTTTTTGAATGAAATTACAGCCATCCTGAGGATTTTAACTGGCCGTGGTTGATAGAAAGGTTATGAGTGACTGTAACACATCTTGTGAATAAATAACTTATCCACGGATGAGGTGTTTCTCTCAGTGTCAAAGGTTTCGCCACCACAATGTCTCCTAATGACTGATGGCAAAAGAGCTACAAAATGTGATTAGTCCGACTGGAGAGATGTTTTCATGGATATCTCCGAACTAATGTACTGTTAGACACAAGTACACAAAGACACACACGAAGCTAATGATCTCTTGTAAAATTTAATGGCGACATTGATTTCCTGCTGTTTGGAACAACAGGCCCCAGTGGTGTTCAGTTTAAAGATGCTGTAGCCGGATGGGAAGCAAATCTAATTTAAGGCGTTATTTGCTAAGGAGGTTTTTTTTTGTTTTTTCTCCTTGAGAGCAAGAGTGGATGTTCTCCAAATGATGTGGCTCAAGTTACACACAACCAGTCATCCGTGAAACCATAATGATGTTAGACAACACAAGAGGGGAGATCAGGTGTGTCCAGCCAGAAGTAAATATACCGGTACTCATTTTACATTTACACACACATGCGCCCACCCACGCACGCTCTAAAATCTTTCTACACTGCAGTTTTATCTCTTCAACTTTGTCCCTATCTTATCATTTACAGTTCAGCCGTGCATGAAAGCCCCAGCTGGCCTTTAGTGGATGAAAAAGACCTTGACTCTGAAGTTTCTCCTCACTTCAGAGACCAAAACCTAACGAAAGAAAGACTTTGTTCCCACATATCTGCCATGATCCATTGAATCATGGGGTTCCCATCTCTCCAATAGAGAGAAGCATTACAGTATGTGCAGTATTTCAACTATGATATTACTCATTATTTCAAAATGGTGAGCTGTAGTCAACTTTAAAAAAATATATATATATATCCTGCTTTATTTCAAAAGAAGATTTTTTTTCTGGCTATTTGTCAACACTTAAATTTCAATTAGACATATTGCTCTTGATGGCAGTTTATTTGACATTTGATATATTTTTGTCCAACCTTTTTTCTTTTTATTCTTTGCTGAATTTGATTTAATATGAAGTAAACTATAAGTAATTACATATAGATGAGAAGTGTCCAGTATTATAGAGTGAACAAAAGTACTGTGAATTCACATAGAGGTGTACTGTCCAGGAGACATTACAGACTACACATAATTACTTATCAGAAGATTTACTCTCCAAGTTATGCAACTTCGCATCCCACTAGATCCCAGTGCTCTCTTCCTACAATATATCCAATGACAATTTATCAATGGATTTAGAATTGTAACTAAAATCCTCACGCATGAAACCAAAATGTTTCTGTCTGCAGCAACTGGAAATCTGCCCATCGTGCCTAAAGATGACAAAAGAGGGGCTTCCAGAATGTGAATAAAATGTATAGAAAATACATTCAAACATTATGATGGATGAATATTTGCTGAAATTATCTTGATAAATGACTATGATGGCGGTTTGCACAAGTTAAAGAGCAATGAACTAAGACTGTACAGCGACGGCTAAAATCCTGCCGGGTGGTGTAATCAAAGTAAACACTCCGCCTGCTAAAATGTCGCATTTTCTTTCTTTTCTTTCCACCAAGCATGTACACGCAACTTGTTCTTATTCAACATTTAAAGCTAAAAATCAGTCAAACTTTGATGTGTTGTGCGGAAATGATTTCCCGTGAAGAAGAAAACCCCGTGGCCTTCATAATGGATGCTGCACAGCCATTTTTTGTTTCTCGTTGTGTCTGCTGTTGTGTAGCTGAATGGATTTGAACATCATTCATTTCAAGAGTATGAAAAAGTTGGATCATGTTTGGTGTCTGCCAAACTCAATTGTGCTTTATGTTCATCTGCTCATTGACTGGAAGCACAAACAGATTCCAGGAAGCAATCAGAGGGCAGGATCATTAAACATCTTTTCAGAAAGGGAAGTTACTCTTAAACAGCCATGCGCTGCTCATTTTGGTAAGCATCATGGAACATTAAAGTACATTAAACTTGTTTTTTTTTCTCTCCCATGTTCGAATTTGCTAAACACCGTTTTTCAGTACCAGTCGTCATGGTCATTTCTTGGGTTTGATGGTCATTTCTACTTGCAAACGTAAAGGTGGAGTTTTTCCAAACCACAGCTTTGGCCAGAGTTTTCAGACATAATCGTTTTCGGTAATGTAAAAGGCCCAAACGCATGGAAATATTACAGTTTTTGTGTAAACGGGTCGTCATACTTAATACATTTCTCTTCTCTTCACATTCTGCATGCATCACACATCTCTGCTAAAGGAGTTTCATTATCAGTCTTTTTCATTTAGTCATTTTAATTAAATCACAAGATCAGTTACCTCCTCTTTTTTTTTTTCACCAACTTATTGCTTCTCCCAGTACCTACGTACATTATACAGCTGACTTCTGTATCTATGATTCATCTATGTGTTTAACTTCTTATGAACACAGGCTAATTACCCTGATATGCTTGAGCATTTTCAATCTGCTAAAAATCCATTATGTCAGCCGTTTATTCGTACCGATTCCATCTAACTTGACCAGTTTTCGCCTGGTTCAGTGAGCAAAGCAAGCACTCCCAACACCTCCAGTTCCCTGAGGTAGCAAGAACAGCGCCACATGTTAATGTAACAGAACAAATGCATGTGGAAAGTAAATGGAAATCCAATGTTTTATCCGGGCCATGCTCTCAGGGACGTGATCCCAGCTGACTATGGGTCATTCAACCCATCACAGCCGGAATACAGAGAGACAGACAACCACTTAGTCACATGCAAATAATATTTTTGCATAGATATTCTCTCCAGCCCGAGGATCTGACAGAGGAAGACCATCGAAAACTCCATGTGTATATAATGTGCAGTTGCACACCACATTGTAATTTTGACTTTAAGTACATTAAATTGCAAACATTTAATGCCCCCTGAACTATCTCTCATTACTGGTTGGTGTTAGTAAATTTTTACTTCGCCTCGGACTTGGGATCAGACTGTGCAGACAACGAACGTACATTGAATAATACAGCATGTGTAGTCAGACAGAATGTCATTCACTGTTGACGTCCCCAGGGGCTTAAAAGCTCTCTTTACCTTTGAAAGCTGGAGAAAAAAAAAATGGCTTTGCAGACATTTAGTCTGACCTCACTCAGCTGCCATCTTTTCACAGATATTTTCTTTTGTCCCACACAGTCAATCATTTCCTGCAGCCATATCCATTAGCTCAAAGTTAATAGCAGTTTCGGCGCGACACTGCAACTGGTTCCAGGTTGGTTTATGAGAACAATGATCACCCCTCTGTTGCATCTTGAGAGCTTATTTTTACGTCGCCATTATTTTTTTATGCGTCTTCACATTAAACTGTTGATTTTAAGGAGGCGACGCCAAGTATCAACTATAAATGAATAACATGTATGTATAGAAAAAAAAAAAAAATAATCATTTGCAAATTGTGTTTCAGCTGATTAGAAATCCTGTAATCACCTTTGGTCAATTTACATCTACAGATAATGAGTGTCCGACTGACCTTTTCACTGGTGCAGAGGTGCAGATTGATTAGAGTAAAAGCCTCAATGTCTTCCTTTAGTCAGTGTGGTTTGAAGCTGTTTCGCTCTCTGTAACGTCACACAATTCACAGACGTTTGGTGAGCATTTCACCGGTATGAATGTATATTACATCTACATCTATACTTAGGAAACAATCTGAGGTTCATGCATGTGAAACATGGTGCCTGATGAAGAGGTTCAGCTGGATCTGTTGACCACCTGCCTTCAAACATCAGCTTAGTTAAGTTCACTTACTTGTTGTGCATCTGTGGCATCTTTGATTTTAACTGTTCACTGAATATCGAGGAAATAAGAAGCAAGTACATCATCTTTGCAGTAGCCGGAGAATCATTTGAAACGAAGGTCAACGGCGTCTGGCTTGTATTCATGACTGTCTCCAGGGTCTCATTGAGCAGGGGGTAGGGAGGCTAAGGTGGAGATGTGCTTTAATGGCACTTGCTCCTGAACTTACTCTGCTGCAGACTTGGTTGAAAAAGAAATATGTGCAACATGAACAAACATATTGCAAAGCAACACATGTACTCAATAGAAAAGACATGAATTAAATCTAAAACAGTCACCATTGGAAGATTTTTTTTTTTAAATCATATATGTTTCCAGGACTCCCTTGAAAAGGAGGTTTTTAACTCAACTGGACTTCCCTGGTTAAATAAAGGTTAAATAAAAATATAAAAAATAAATGTTACCTGTGAAATCAGAAGACTGCCATCCATCCATCTATCCATCCATCCAGCCATCCATTTTGATGAAAATGGGATTACAATAGTGTCGTGTTTCACACTCTCACATCACAGTAAACAGACTCTGGGTTTTTCTATTTGGAGTTTGCATATTTTCATGCATATGAGTTTTTCTCTGGGAACTCTGGTCTCCTCCCACATTACAAAGACATGCTTGTTAGATCGTTCGGTGACTTTTAATTGGATGCACAAGTGAATTTATATGTCTGTGATTTTCTGTCTCTCTCTGTGTTGGTCCTTTGATGAACTGGCGGCCTGCCCAGGGTGTGATTTTGATAAAACTGGATTTAACTGTAATAGGAGATTGATGCATGCATAGAAATGGCTGGCTCCTTAGAATATGTCTTGCAACAATAAAGAACGTAGTTTCAGAAGATATCAGTCCTCATATTTTTCTACAGTCTTCCATATATTTTCGTCATGTATCTGAGGATATTTCTGCTATCATCAGCAATAATGTGGGTGTTTGGGCATTGCATGACTAACAGTTCATGAAAGAATCAAATAATAGGTTATTGTGTCCTTTGTGTGTTCATATTGTGCTTTGCGATATATACGTAACCCATAGAAATGTTGCTCTCTCTGTTTTGCCAAACATGCATGCAAAATCCTCCAAATAAAAAGTCAGATTATAGAGTGCATGTTTCCACACTCATAATTACAGTGCACTGATCGTTTCTGTTATTTTCAGAGACTGGTCATTTCCATGGTGATGGTGTCCTTCGAGAGGCTTCAGTAAGCGCCTCTCCTCCCAAGGTGCTACGTTACAATTTTGAACAATTTGCTGTTGTTTTGTACTTTTCAAGAGCACTTGCTTTGGAAAAACCAGAACTCATGAATACAGAAGAGCATACGGGCCACTTATGAGGAAAGGAAATGATAGGAGATAAATTGTTTTTTCGTCATGCACTTGGAGAAAAAAAGTCAAAATGTTGAGAATAAAGTTGAAATACAATGTTGGGACTAAAGTGGAAACGTCTTCTCTGGTCCCTCCCTAATACTCTTCTGTACACCTCTTCTAGGTTTGTGTGGTTTATCCTTCAGAATCACAACAGTCACAGTTTTTGGCACAGTCTCTGCAAAGTCCGAATACTGATAATTACACTGTGTGTGAGCGAAAAGACAAACCATTTCTTTGTTAATAAAGCCGATTCTGAAGTACAGTTTCCGTTCCTCAAACTGCCTGCAAGACATTTTGTAGAAGCAGTCACATGCGCTGGCTATTGTAATCTCAAAAGTTCGACTTTATTCTCGACATTTTGACTTTTTTCTCAAAGTGCATTATGAAAAAGAAAGTCTACCTCCGACCATTTGTTTTCTCAGGATTGGCCATAATGCATAAGTGATGAAGCCTAATGTAGTGTAATGTATTGCCCAAACAATTGTTTTGCATAACATGCAATCTCTGAAAACCTGATTTAAAAGAAAGGAGCAATATGCTCATCTGGAAATTTCCATTACTCAGCCTTTAATCACAGGCAAGGAAAAGTTGTGAGTTTTGTAACTCGTGAATGTCTCATTGGACATTTTTTCTTTAAAATTGTGTCCACATGTTAACTGGAAATGAATGATTGATACAAGAATGTTGACTCTGGTCTGAATTTAGTCTTTTAAAAACCTTTAAACCCGCCCCTCATTAATTTCTCTGTAGTAATTCATCATCATGTAGCATCTTTGTTCCTGCATGCATTCTTACATAACCAGCTATTGAGCACATTTTCTAAGTGTTAATTAATTGCTCTCAACTCCCTGACCAAATATTTGTTAAGTGCTGTCCAAACAACGCACTTGAAATTCAACAAAATCTCAATAATATTTGTAAAACACAGCCAGTTGTGGACATAATTCAAAGGTCAGTTTACTAATGAACTGAGACCACCAAGAATCATTTCAATGTAGTATTGTGACAAGAATTACAGCAGAGTTTGCAACCCTTTTTGGCTGAAAGAAAAGAAAAAAAAAAGTTTTAGTGGAGTGCTGCACTTACAGTCGAGTCTCTATCACACAGAGAAAAAGCTGTCAAGTGTATATGAGGGCATTTTATTCTTTTGATAAAACTTGAATAGAGCAGTTAAGGCTATAAGTTGTTTCCAGGACCAGTCTGAGAGTTAGACTTGTTCCCCTAAAAGCAGTTTTATACAGAACATTCAATGCAATATCAAAGTGATGGACAGTTGATAATCGACGTATCCCCACAAATGCACAGATAAAAAAAGACAAGAATTGATTCTCAGTGTTTTATTTTTTGCAGATCTGAGCCTGTTATTACTTACATTTCTCTTTCTACACAGTTGGCGCAGCACTACAGTTTCTGTTGCATAATTCATAATGCTAAGAGGAAAACTTAAAATTGTAAATGTTGGTGTAACTTCAGTCGGCCCTGGTGGACAAATCCATCATTTGAATTTGCTCTGTAACAACAATATGTAAGAAGTAGCCAGTCTGCACTGCCATACCAGTGTTTGGCACTTTAGATCGGCTCCGAATGATGGATGTGCATTTCTTTCAGTGTTGGTGAAACTCGTAACATAGTGAGAAAACCCAGCAAAAATGTAATCATCATAAAGCATTCGGGCTAATATTGTACTTAGACTTA
The DNA here is from genome assembly GCF_963383615.2 of Lipophrys pholis. Taxonomy (NCBI): domain Eukaryota; kingdom Metazoa; phylum Chordata; class Actinopteri; order Blenniiformes; family Blenniidae; genus Lipophrys; species Lipophrys pholis. The sequence continues at coordinate 15,844,574 of NC_137634.1, forward strand.
TTGTACAGAACACATCAAGAAATACATCTTAAAAGCCTTTTACGACACGATTTGGATTCCCTACTCAGTCTGTGTCATATTCACAGATGCTTAGCATACAGTGAAAATGCCCTGCTTAAAATTCATCATGTATACCTGCCGCTTCTCAAGAGCATTTGATTTCAATGTTTGCTGCGTGCTCAATGTAGGTGGTCAGTCCGTGGTGTTTTACCTTTTTCACATATTGTCTCTGCAAAAACGTCATTAAAAAAAAAAAAAAAAAAAGTATCCTATTGGCTTGCTTGTGAGGACCGTGCGGTGGGTGTTAGATGTACTGAGCATACATGATGTGTGTGATTTATCTCTTGTGACAGCTGTAATTGCACGGCCACGTTCACATGTTCAGCAGCAATCAATGATGTGAAAAGTAGAGCAGCTGAGAACATATGGGGGGGGGGGGAAGAAAACGCCTGTTGAAGTAGATGAGAAAGCCTTTGCAGTTGCTATGTGTCGTTTAACAGGCTATTATTTTAGGGTTACATAGTGCTTTCGTTTTCCCTGTGGCTTTTACAGGGGAAGAGACAATCAATGTGGTTTGCGCTAATAATTAGATCAGTCAGGTTTCGGGCGAGAGAGGGTCGAGTGAACATGAGACATGACTTCCATCAGCAAGCCCAACTTACCTTTATTTACATTGTGATTGGATTCTCTGTCTGATAACCCATGACTCTAATACCGCTGCAGAGGTCAATAAGGGTAATTACCACCAGGAACCAAAGGCGTCAGTACAAGCATGACTGGGGGTGGTGCACGCATGTGCTTGTGATGGACTGATCACATCACAACCACAGCCTAACTACAGCAGAACAACCAAGCGGGGACCAACTTTATAGTTCTGAATTACTGTTTGAATGTGTGGTGTACAGCTGTGTTTGATTATTATTCAGTACATATGTAGAACCAGATGTGTAACTCACTGTAACAGTAATGATTTTATTTAACGATTGCTCAACAACACATTGGTTTTTTTTTTTTTATTGAAGCCTTATATCTAACAGATATAGAGGGAGAGAAAACTGGTTTAATGAGCTTCTGTTTGACAGTTTGGAGTTGGTTATGAAGTGAATAACTGGCATCCACCACAACAGAGAATAAGCCCACCTCCACATCACTGAAGCAACAGATCATTACTGGGCTCTATAACTTAATTTAACAGTTTAACCCCTTACACTACATGCTCCAAAGGAGCAATTATATTTCACTTAGTGGACCATAACGGCTGAACACTGAAAGTAAATGGAAAAGAAACAGAAACAAAGTAGGAAACACTGAGGGCAAAGCAGCAGTTCAGTTACAGGGACTCTGGCTGAAGTTATTTTTTCTGTTGCATTCGACTTCCTTTCCTTTTGTGCAGTTATATCACTATGACAGCCTCTGTACATTATATGATTGTTATTACAACCACTTGTTCGTATTGCTTTGACACGAGTTAGCAATGAATATGGTCACAAAGTAAAAGTGATAGACAAAATGGAATAATTCACATTTCCGTGCAAGAAAAGAGACAGCAGTGGAAATTAACATTTTCTCACAGCAGCAAGACGAAAAACAAAATGGACTCATAATGAAAAATACATGATTAAAGCTGGATGGTGGTGGATATATGAAATGAAGTGAAGTGAAGTGCTTTAACCTTGTTATCTCACATCTCACAGAACAATTAGTTCTGCTCATTAGTATGAAGACAGAAGCCTTGGTGCCTGCACAAAACCCGCAGCATGCACTTATATGCATGTTAGGAATAAATATCGCTGCCTTTCAGCTCTGTGTAAAATTAACAAAAGTATGTTGGTCCAAAATGTATTTCATGTTTCAGGGGTGACTGTAACAAAGGACGCCACGAGCAAGGGAAGTCGGGGAAAAAAAAATTAACACAACAATGATTGAAGCATCCTCTGTTCGTGATGCGTTTTGTTTTCATGCCGCATTTGCATTAAAGATAATGACATGGTTCTGTAGGACAGAGCTGATTGAAAAGCTTGTGTATGTACACACGCTAACTACACACACACCAGCCACAGACACATATTTTACTTTTGCAAAACTATTTCTCTGCCTGACAAGTTTGGAAACGTGAGAATCTGAAATCAGAAGGACCAGATTTCAAAGCAATGTCTCTGTGCCTCTGTAACTGGGGCGATGCCTTGCCTCTTGAGCAGAGCTTTCTGTAAAGCGCTGTCTTAAGCAGCGCGCCATGGGGAGTCTCTGTAACATCAGTTACGGGAGCATTTAGCGAGCGACTGTTCACAAAAAAACCAAACAAAAGACATTGCATCTCACAAGATTAAATAAAGTCATACTGCAGGATTTGTTAGGTTTACCAAGATCATCACTCTTACTCATAAACAAATTATCATTTGAATCCTTTGTAGGTATTGTTTAAGGTGTTTTGATGGCCGCAGTAAGCGGGACAAACAGTGAAAACACCAAAGAGCGAGTGCAGCCAGTTTTTTTGTATAAACACCATTAATCCGATTTAACCAGTCGCAGAATGTAATCAGTCAAATAACTTTTTCTAAGTATGTTTTTCTCCCTACTGAGAGTTGCGATTCATTCAAAGGAGAGAAGCTGAACACCAACCATATACAGGCTATAGAAGAAATTATTAGCCATTATCATTGATGTGTTAAGATGATGTGACACAACCACACTTCAGACTGCACTCTAACACTCAATTTCCAGCTCATAATAACTAACCCTGTGATTGACATGCTGGCGGACAGCCAACAAAGGCAATAAAAGAAAGAAAAAAAAAACAAGTGCACTGAGAGCACACTGAAATCACCTGCTTTGTGTTGAGAGAATTGATTCTTTGTTTGATTTTCAGGGTGTGCAGTTGGAGTAAATCAGCGTCCACTGACTGGGAAATGTAGGATGTTAACAAATAGGATCCATTCTGAGGCGACAGATTGAAAGGATGTTGGAAAGAGGGCGTTCACAAAAATCAATAGCTGCAGTGTTGATAGGCGAAGGGGAAAGAAGTTGCACACAGCAGGTATTTCTGATGTAAAAAAAAAAAAAAAAAGCGAAATTATTGAACACATTTTTGAAAGTTGTTGTTCGATTCATTTGAGTGGCGCTAAAAACAGGAGAGTTGATTTTTTTCTTGCTTATATTTCAGCCGTGTCAACACCGTCGGCCATCGTCATCTCTGTTTTGGGCGCGCGAGAAGCTGCGGGACGCCGTCGCACTGCACTTGCTCCCAAAATTGGCCTTTTGATTGGTCGTGTGGTCGCACGTTTTGATGGAAGAGGTGAGACAAGAGGCGGCACCTGGCTCCACACCAGCTCCCTCGGGGCCCACAGGCTCGCCCGTTAATTCTCTGAAGTGAGACGATCTGTCATCGAATCAAAACGCACACACACACTCACACACACTGATGCTTAAGGCATACATATGGGCGCTACCTCGTGGCTATTGCACACACACACACACACACACACACACACACACACACACACACACACACACACACACACACACACACACACACACAAACGCGCGCACACGCACACATACTAATGAACAAACACACAGACACATAAGCTGTGTCTCAGGGGACAACAGTAGCCTTAGCAACAGGAGTTGCGCCAGTTATTTCTCCCCTCATTTTTACATTCTCTTTTTGTCTCTCGCTTATGAACACACACTCACAAAATCTCAAAACAATCAAGGCAGCAAGAGTCACTCGGAGACATTTTCATGCCAATTAATTGCATATAAACCATTATTTTTGCTAAATATGCATAGGATTCAAAAGAAACCCCCTATTTAGATCTTAAAATGGAGTCCTGCATATATTATTTCACAACAAAATAAATCATTTTAAATCATTTTGTCCTTTTCTCTTGATATGTTTGTTCCACTGGGTAGAAAAACACCCAGGACGGACTGTCTGTCACTTGATACCAATAATTTATAGATTGGTGCTCGGCCATGCTGATTTGCATGTGTTTGAAATGAGGGAGGAAATCAACGGAATGATAAAATAAAAAGCGCACCTGTAGTGGTGGTGCTATTTAAAAAAAAACAAAAAAAAAACATCAAAAAAACAAGATGAAAGAATATCCACATGAGCTCAACTCGGGCAGATTATTTCATGAATATCACTTTTTTGTTTAGCGAGGACATTGCCTCAAAAGGTTGGGAAGAACTCAAAGAGGGAATCAAACAATTCCACTTTTCTTTGGACTTTGGGTCACATGCGTCAGCGAAAGAAATCTGAGCCGAGCAAGCATGGATTTCTCGCACGTGTCGCCTAATTAGCGCTGCAATTTGTCGGTGGGTGGTTCAGTAGTTGCTCTCTTGTGGGTGACACGTTAAACATAGGATGTCGGTGACATGGTAAATCAGGCCTGATGGGAGTGCAAAGTGTCATGTGCAGCCGAGCATCTTTTCAAGTGCAAGAAGTTACGGGAGCCAGACCAAAATCAATGGGTGTCAGAAAGAAGAGTCTGACTGAATTTTAAACAACATACCAAATAGGTGACATGATTCCTATTTTCAGAACTCTGAAAGAAAAAAAACAAAAAAAACCAATAAAGGATCTGTTATTATTGCTTCATTTGGCTGGAAAACCACTTTAAATCTAAAAAGGTGGTTTTAGCAAGTAGGAAGTTTTGACTGATGCTTATCACATCGTCAGGATGATTACAATGCCCTCGTGCTCACAGAGTCTGCTGGGCTGAATCGGTTGAACGCTGATGCTGCAGCACTGATATGAAAGCAGCCCACACAAAAGCCCCGAACATGAGCAGAGAGTGGTGCCACCGGAGAAATAAATTCGGTGTCAAGTCCTTCCTTTTCTCACAATTGCCTGTACACAGGCTCAGCCTGAAACCATTTCCAGCCACGTGTTCTGCCAAATAAATGCGGACAGCCTGGAGGATGTATGCCGTACCTGAGAGGTTTTCAATTAGGGAAGTACATATGAAAAAGAAGGGAATTAGTTATGACAACCCTCACTGCGTAACTTTCTGAAAATGTTAATAGAAATGGCTGTTGCAAAAATTAAGGGCAGGGAGTCATTCCTGAAAGGAACTCTGTCGTATGAAAAAAAAAATAAAAAAAGCAACACTGAACAACTGGAATAAACCTCCCTTTCAATTATGTCGTATTCAGAAGCAACAAGCGGCAATCAGTAAAATGCCGAGACAAAAGAGGCGCCACACGAGATTGAGTACGGTGTTGTGCAAACCCACCTCTAAGCTTAGTGGTACTGAAGGACACCTAATCCTCTGCAGCACACTCACATATCACACTAGACCTCAGCATTTCAATGTGTACTTCTCAGCTACACAAAATGCTTTACACAGAATTTGCAAGGAGTTATTCGGCGGTGCAGCATAAACGAACACAAGGATGACTCAGAATAAAAAGGATTTAGACAGTATGAAATAAAATATATATGACGATAAGCTCAAACAACAATCAAACTGATTACTCGGGAAACTAAAAATGAAAATCTATTCAAAGTGGATCTACTGTAGAAATAAGGTGACTCTTTTTTAATTCAAATAACAGTCACAGAATCTATGAAACTTACAATTTTGACTTTGCTGTAGAATAGAAATGTATTTTGTGCTTTAAACAGATCCCCAGTGTTAAGACCTGAGCTGTGAACAGATATGATGCATTTATTTCCTGATCATGAAAAAAACTCTGAGCAACGGACTTCAGCAAACATTCATAAAGCCGAATAAACATAAAAACACGGAATTGGTTATATAAGGCCGAACTCATGCATGCAGCACTAAGTCAGCATCAGGAATCTATCATAATTATGTGAGTGTAGATTTTATAAATAGGGCGCTTGAGTCCTGGCTACTAGATCTGTAGTTTTTCTTGTTGCGCTAACGGGGATGAAGCCGGTGCCGAAGATTGGAAACCACTTTACAAAATGAAGTTTGTGGCTGTTTTTAAAAAAGTCTGCAGGCATTGAAGCTTCACAATTAATGAGAGCGGAGACAATAATAATGAACTTGGAACTGAACTCAATTATTGAGCCAAATCATAACCAGGTACATAAAATACATAGTAATTTAATAGTAGTAATCCTCAGAGCTGTGGAGAGTCTGAACTCATAACCCACAAAAACACACCCACCACTTTAGAGGCGTGCAATAGTTGTCCACTAGGCACTTTTGTATGTGCACCTTGCTGCTCCTGTCCTCGCTGCTACTTGACTACAGCTCCATATTTATTTGTTTTTATTTGTTTACTGTATATGTGTGTTTCGTGTTCTTTTGTGACTTCCAATGCCCACCATGACTCATGCTGCTACTGTCAAAAGAATGTAGATTGACGATAAAGGCATATAAATCTAAATCTAATTTCTTCCATTGGGATGTGTCAAAAAAGAGCAATAAAAAAATCAGGTGTTCTCAATTCAGAAAAAAACATATATAAAAAAAATAAGTTCAGCTAAAGCAAGCTTTAGTGCAAAACCACAAGAGAGACAGTAACAGATGTAACAGGCTTCAAGATTTATCAGATGCTTTAGATTAAAACAAACTTAATGCCATTTTAATGCTCTTGGACTCTTGTCTGTAACAGTAATATGTCATAAACTGATTGGGAAGTCTGGCAACCAACCAAAACTGACTACTTGAGTCAAAGCGTGTGCACTGTGAGGTTTCAAGAGGTGAGATTTATAAGTCAGTGCAACCATAAATTGGATAAACTGACCACAGATGGATGTTTTTTGTAATTTTAAAGGAAGAAGAAAGAAAACATGAATTCCAATCAGTAATTTGACATAAAAATCCTTTTTACAAGTCGATGCTCTGGAAGAGGCGTTGTGAAGCTTTTCAGAAGTGAATAGATATTCTAGGCTTTTTAATGACACACACAAAAAAAAGTGTGACTGTCATAGTGGTACTTTCTTTGTCAAGCAAAGCACTCTAATACGCTCCAGTCCAGGTATGTCGAAACATTAATTCCAAGTGTAGGCTGCTCTTTTATTATTCATCACCCTTGAGGTATCTTCTAAGGAGCTGGGGAAAGAAGGTTTGGAAATGGTTCCGCTTATGCAAATACAAGTTTAAGTGTTAAGTGTAGTTAAACCACAACAACCTTTGCCGTGAGCGGTAGCTTTAAAAGCAGACAGCAGATGGGACATTCAGGTGGAGGTCAATCCACTCAAAAAGTACAGCGGAACATGAAACAGGAAAGAGGTCATACAGTCTGAAGGTATTATGCTTTTCTCCAAAAACTCCTGTGATATCCAGGGCAACGACTTTCATTTTTGTCTTGACGATAATAGTACAAAACCGAAAGAGCAGCCAAGTGAGACATTATTGTTTCGCTTCCAAAAAATCTGACAAAAGACATTTTCACTGAGTGGGTGACATCAGTGCTCCTCAACTAGTTTAATCACCCAAATGATTTTTTTCAGAGTGGATGTTTTTTTAAAAACACATTTAAAAATAAAAGCGTACAGCCCTCTGGAAACGTTTCCCCACAATAGCAGAAATAAAATGTTTGATTAAGATAAGATAACTGCTGTCCTTGAATAATCCTGGTCAGTAACGCAGGATGTGCTGAGGATGTGTGTGCACGCCGAGACAACCTGTTTATTCCCTCTGGGGTCTGGAGAGCGATGCCAGAGCAGCCCAGCCATTTCTGCAGCTGTGGTTTGGGTTTCTCTGGGAATGACTGTTTACTTATCGTTGGCATCACTTGGTTAAACTCCTGAGGAATAACTACGCTGTTTTGCCTTGCGCAGGAAATAGCTTTCACATGGAAATTAGATCCATTCATGTTGCATCCATCCATCCATCTTCTATAACATTTCTTGTAATTCACGGTTGAAGAGGAGCTGATCCCAGTTTACTACAAGTGAAGTCAGGGACAAGGTCACCAGTTCATCACAGGGAAAACATATAGAATGAACTCTTGTGTTGAATACATTATCAAACCCTTTAAATGAAAATGTCCAGATCTTCAGTGATACTAACACACAACAACTAATTTACCAATAGCCTTCATGGGTCTAGAAATGTCTTGCCATATGCATTAGAATACTATGGAAGCCTTCAAAGGACATGATTAAATACTTTACTCCCACGCTGTTTTCCCATGATAACGAGTTAATTTCAATGGTTTTCAAAGCAAAGTTTGTTTTCTCAACATTATAGAATAAATGATCATGTTATTTAGAGAAAACAAACGCTGTTGTAGGAGGGGCCGCCGAGGCTGCTCACCGGAGGAAGTGGCGCAGCATCTCCATTTTGCATTCCACGCTTTGTTGCGCACGTCACAGCATCAAAAAGCTGCTGTGTGTATCATTCATTACACATTTGTTAATATGTTTTCTTGAGATAATGAGATCATTTATTCTATAATATTGGGAAAACAAACTTTGTTTTCTCTTAATAACAAAAAACTAAATTATTCAAAATCTCACGAAAAACACTTAAATTAACTTGTTATCGCGACAAACAGAGAAAATAAAAAGTATTTAAACATGTCCTTTTAGGGCTTCTGTAAAATACCACCAGTGGCTTTATGCCCATAATTTCGAAATAATGCCAAGATTGTGAGACATTATTAGTGAAAATAAAAGAGCAATTCCCTTTTTTGGCAGTAAACCCTGTGGGTCTTATGCGAGTAAATCTTTAAGTGAAAGTAAATAACATTGTTTAGTGTTTATTTCAAAGGGTTCCTCTAAATTCACTTTTGAAAAGAAGCAACAGTTTTGGGAAAACCTTAGATGGTTTTTTTTTTTAAGCTGCGACACACTTTATAAACAGTCATTCATCTTGACTTCCTTCATGCTGCAAAAGGCTTTCACAAACACAACAAAAAGCACACAATCCAAGCAGTTTTAGCTTCAAACGCCATCCAGAAAAGCAGGTGAGTTTATATAAGTGAGTCTTTTCAGAGAGTCGGGTTTTTGAAGTCTTTGGCAAAAAGGAAAGCATGCAAAATAAAAATGCTGCTCAGGTATTTGGCAGTGACATCCCAGCATGAAGGATTACAAACTCACATCATTACCTTTCACTGCAGATTGCTGAGTTAATGTTTTTTCTCAATTTAGGTTGCGCACTGTTACAAATATAGACAAAATGTGTCAGGAAGCCTTGGTGGCGGGCTCTTGCTTTGCCTACAGGGACGACAAAGACTGATCACTTTACACAGGAGCTTCTCAGAGAGCATGCGAGCAATGCGGATTTAAGCAGCTGAGATATCTCCATTTACCAGGGGGAACCCCCGGAGCCGCCGATACAAAATATAGCACATCTCCCACGGATGCACCCAGAAGAAAAGCGGGGTTATGAAAAGCTGTGAGTTACATAATCACGATGCTGACAAAAACAGATTCTACACAAGGCAAAGTAACTTGATCAAAGGGTGACTGTTGTTTTTGTTTTTTTTGTCAGAAGCTCAGGATGAGGTGAGGACAGCACTGCTTTTCCACAGAAATATCCCACCATAAAGTCTCATCTTACCTCAATCCATCCATCCATCCATCCTTCTATTCGTCCATCCATTCATCCATCCATCCTTCCATCCGTCCTTGCCATAGCTATATCCTGATTGTGGTTCCATTTTTCTACCGTAAATAAACCATTGCTCGATGTATGAAAATAAACAGAAATGAAGAGCAAGGAAACTCAGACATCTCCTCCCCTGCAACCTCTTCCAGCTCTTCCAGGCGGACCTCAAGCCACTCAGGGACAAAATTGATCTGTAATCTCTCCATCGGGTCATGACCCAACCTCAGGACCTCTTCCCAGGCATCGGTGCCTTGTAAACCTCCAATGGGAGATGACCAGGGGGCATCTTCATCACCAAACTCACCTCAGCCGTCTCTTCGCAGCGTGGAGGAGAATTTCTCAGCTCCTAACTCTGTCAAGAAGAATGAGGTCCACCTCTTTGTGGAGAAAAGTTATTTTAGCTTCTTGTCAACAAAATCTCTGTTTTTTTGGTCATGACCCAAGGTGGACATGTAAACCGAGCAGTAAACAGAGAGATATACTTTACTGCTCAGCTCCTTTACTACCACAAGGGATGGATGGATGGATGGATGGATGGATGGATGGATGGATGGATGGATGGATGGATGGATGGATGGATGGATGGATGGATGGATGGATGGATGGATGGATGGATGGATGGATGGATGGATGGATGGATGGATGGATGTGCTGCAGCAGCAGAATCGTCAGTAAAATAGTGTTGCAGTAATACCACTGCACTTATGTTCACTTTGCAAGAGACTATAATATTTTTATTCACAAGTGAAACAACAATGATAAGGAAAATACCCCATCTGCAGGGAACTCTTGAATAAATAAATAAAAAAAGACCCCCCTGCTTCCAAATCCCTCTGCTGTGGAAGTCATACTGTGTTTCCCTTCGGGGCAAAATTTAATCAAGCAGTACAAGAGATGTTACCTTCATTACAATGAAATGCCTGCACTGTCATGAGGCAGCTTTAAAAAATGTGAATAAATCAGTGTAAGTGAGGCAGGAAGAATGCTCTGCTGTTACTTCTGCTATCTTCCACATGGCACAAGATGCTGTTTAAATGTCCCTTCCAATCAATCTCCTTTAAAGGCCCTTTTATGGGAGAAGAATTAGCTTAGAGACTATTTTTAGAAACCTGATTTTTTTTTTTTTACTTTCTGACCTGTCTGCTGTACAAATGTGCTGCATCGAGCACTTTTCGTCTGCTGTACATTCTACTCATTTTTACCTTTGTTAAAAGCAATTCAGACGGATAATACCTGCTATCTTATAAATGATCCAATGCACGATTTATCCTCGGTCAAATTCAAATTTTCCACCCATTTTGTTACATGCAGCATTACATGTTGGAGTATACATGACCTTGAGTTGGATTTAATTATCTGATAAGGTAATGAATATGTGTATTACGGTGTTTTAAAGGAACGTGTTCTTTGTTTTTAGTATACGGTGATCTGAATCAAACACTGATGAGAGAAGGAATAGCTGTTGAAAACTCTGCATTTGGGATTCAGCCTGAGTATCAAGAAACCCTGTTATCCCATGGGTGTCACCATTCATTTTTACTCTGTAGATTACATCAAAGAAGTTAGCCGCACCAGGGACACGACCTCTTGAAATGTTTTTAATTAAGGAAGTCCTCATGAGGCTGTCAAAAGTGTAAATACTTTCTTTTTATTTATTAGATGACTAAGTTGCCATCTTCTTAAAGTCTCTTATGTTTATACAGGTGTATATCATACAAAACATTAACCATAAGCATTAATAGAAAATATGGAGACAGAGTTTGCATTATAAATCCAAACCATCCTTTCCATTCACACAAACTAATACTCTCTGTGTCTCCATCTTGACAGTGCCAAGCACGGAATAAACAGAGACTCTTCATATTTAAACGTCCTCTGTGACATTTCACTGTGGCTCGACACACAATTCAAATGGAGGTTCAGCGAGCACAAGCACACCCAAACCTGCACATATAGTAAAAGATACAAGGAATGAGCCTGGCTTTGAGACTCCATAAACACGTCAGAGGACATTCAACAGCCTAACACACCATTAGGAAGAATTTACAGCATCAACAGGCCTATAAATCAGACCAGCACAAGGCTGGAAAGAGAGGGGGAGAGAGAGAAATGTTTGTATTTATGTTTAAAGTGTGATCAGTGAGCTGATAAGCAAGAGATTATAGTGCATCATGTGATATACCACTTGACTCCAACTCCCAGCTGTGAAGTGTATCCAACTGATAAATAAGTCAAAGGGGTTTGTAGCTGACACTAAACTCTCCTCCTCCAGGCATTTTCAATACCATATTGCCATACCTAAATAGATGTCGTAGTTCAATAGATTTAATCTAACCCACACCAAGTTGAGGGACGGAGAGACAAAATCTGCAGACAAATTTTGTTGTTTCAAAAAACAAGTCATGAATATGTTTGAATCAGCAAAATATCATGCAAGTTATGTAAATTCTCGTCTAATTTGCCTCCTAAACATTGTTATAATAGGGAGGCCTCAGTCCTTTGTGTCCATCTGTTTGTCTTAGTTGTATTCCTTTGTGCTATTTTTTCTTTGGATGACCATTAAATGAAGGGTTCCCGCACAGATCTGTTTATGGTAAACAAAAACAAAAAAACAAACAGCGTCTTCCTGGGAAGCACTTGGATGGAAAACGCGCTTGTGTAGTTGTGAGTGGGACTTTTTTTTTTTTTTTTAAGCGAGTGTCTGGCTCGGTAGCTTGTTTAGATGATGTTTCCCCTCTTCTCGCAGTGCCACAGCGTTCAATGCGTCTCCAAGTGCGCACGACCCGTCTGCAGCAGCGCGCCGCAGACCGCCTGCCAGGCATCTGGCTCTTCTGCGTTTATTCCTGGAGGCGCCGCTTTTCGCTCAATCAACCCCCAACAGGTGGATAAGTCGAGTGGGCAGGAACATCGGAGAAAATACACCCTGGGGAAAACTGGAGGGGCTTTCAGAACCAGGTGTGATCCAGCGGGGAAACTAAAGTTGAAGCGTATTTTCGTCTCCAGGATTTGTTGCGCGGTGCGCTGAATGCTGCGGTGTGCGCCGGGCTGCGCTTTCCCCCCCCACATATAAGATGGAAATCGTGATCGAAACTGACCGAATCTGGATATACAGTGGGAGTACTGTCAGATCTCCAAAAAAATGAGAGGGGAGAATGCAGACTCGACTAAAAAGCAAGAAAAAGACGAACTGGTACAACAAGACGAGAGATTAACAGGCAGGTTCTTCGTGCAGATCCACACAGCTGTTTTCACCTTTGGGAGATCCACAATTCATGAAGTTGAGACGAATGATTTGTGTGCTGCTTTCCAAAGGAGGAACAGTGATCTCCCTGAGACAAGCTCCAATGCCCAACATCCCAAAGGTTTGGTATATGCTTCAATGTGCTTCACATTTCTAGTCCCCTAAAAGAGGGGTTTTCTGTATAAGCTCCAAAGATAGAATATGATTTTATTGTAGACAGGAATAGATTGTAAAATATATGTAATTGTGCGCCAATACTGTTCCCCGACGTATAACTGGCAAAGGACCCCAGTAAGTGCAATGTTGAGTCCTCTCTTATATTTGCAATTATTTGTATGTCATCATGTTAACCTCCGGAAGCTCTCTCACACAAACAGAGAAATAAAACTGTCAAACTGTTACTTGTGAGTATGTGCAAGCACCCTGTGCCAATTTCCACTGACCTGTTTGTCGTTAATATAAAGAAAACTGACAATTTTATGGTTCTTTTATCCGCACTGCAAGCTCAGGACATGCATGCTTCTCTAGATGGGTTGCCAGTTCTGTTGGAAAGCGCATCTGTTCATGTCTGCGCACTACAACTTCCAAAATAAAATATCTTTTCACTCAGCATATTCTTCTCCACAGTGCTGCAACTCTGTGTGGTGCAAACAGCTGATCTTGTCCATTTTTAAATTATGTATTGATTTCAATCATTCCAAGAGGCTGTTGAGGAAAGTCTCTGCACAACATTCTGTGTGTGTGTGTGTGTGTGTGTGTGTGTGTGTGTGTGTGTGTGTGTGTGTGTGTGTGTGTGTGTGTGTGTGTGTGTGTGTGTGTGTGGGGGGGGGGGGGGGGGGGGGGGGTGTGAGTGTGTGTCAGTCAAAAACATCATCATATCCTCTTATACAAGCAATTTTGCTTGTAAGCTTACTTTTTGGAAATGTATGGCACACATAACACACCATTCTGAGCACAATGCTAAACATGTACGTAGTTGACAAGCACCTAACTTATAGCCAATAAGCCATCTGCCACATACTAGTATCTCATATATGAACCTTTATATTTCTCAATGGAACAAGAGGTTACCAAATCTCGAATTGTTTAGAAACTAAATTAAACTTTCCTTCATTTAGATTACAAGTGATATTTCTAGAGCAGATAAAGCTGCATTCATGTGAATGATGTCCTAATTACCCCACACACTCAAAATAGTTATTTTGCACCAGCTTGATCATATCAAACTGATAATTTAAAATCGTGTATGAAAACCAGAACATATCTGCTTGGTAAATCACTCAATGGCACCAATTTTGATTGTGAGTTCTTATTTGTGAGAAATTGATGGTATCAGATTTATTTCTACAGCAATGAAGAAGAATAGGAAAATGTAATCTACCAATGGCTTGTTCTTTTTCTCATCCATTAGCCTACTTTTGGGGTATTATTAGCCTTTATTATGGACTTCTTACATCCCTGCTGCAGGCTGTGGTAGCACTGGGACTGCTGCGCAGCCACACTATTGATCACCTGCTGAATTATAAAGTAAGCATTCATACTTACAACCGAAATAATAAAGTTTAAACACAAGTTTAATTAGTTACTTTTGTCTTTTTGTTTTGACTTGCTTGCTGTGCGTTACCTGGCTATCTGTGGACAAGCTTAAGCTCAGCACAAAAGCTAATATTAGGATAAACAGTTAACAGTGCGTTAGACCTGCAACCATCCAAAAAGTATTTTGCAAAAACTGTTCATTTGCTTCTCGAAGGTACATTTTCAGGATATAGTGCAGTAGGACCAACGTGCACATTTTTCACTTATTAAATAAGTTCTTGTTTTGCTTCTTCGCCCCCATTAGCTAATTGGGCTGCAGCTGGGTCTCTCACTATTTCTTGAATGTAGACCATAATGAGTTGTCCTGAGACAGAGGGCAACATTTACTGCAAGCTCCTTTTCTCTTTTATATTCATTAACATGCAGCTCTTTTGGCTTTATTTAGTTTGTTTGTTTGTTTTTAACGCACATGTTTTAACATTTAACCTCTTTATTCTCTGCAGATGTTGTTGTCTTGTCCTCTGTGTCCCTTGTGGGTTTAAAATAACATTTAAAAAATCATGACTTTTCTGCATCTTTCCACCGGTGACAGGTTAGTTTTGGTTTGAGATTCAGATCCAGACAAAGAGTTGCCTCATGTTTCATGTTGAACTCATCACTGAAGCATAGCGCTAACACTTCCTTCATCGTTTTTCAATGTTCAATTAAGGTACATTTGAAAGTTATTGGCTTTATGTATGTACATAGTTGATTTTTTTTTTTAAAGATTTTAGAAAAATCGAATTTCTTGATTGTGCATTTTGTATGAGAAGCTTGCAGTACAGCTGTCAGTAGTTCAAGTAGAACACGTTAATCATCCATTTGTACTGTACATTCATATCACTACATGGGGTAGTTTATGAAATAAGCTGAGCAGAAGCAGTTACTATTGAATAATCTCTGATCTTTCTGGTTTTGTTCTGTTGTATATGAACTACAAACAGGACAACATATATGTAAATACATATTGGGATACGTGGCCGTAGCTGTGAATTCTTTCCATTTGAGAGATCAGATTGTTCTGTTATATGAATCTAGAATATTCTATATTCAGTCAGTGGTTTAATTTCATAATGTTTTTTACTGTGAAGGTGGCTGTTATGCACATGATCTCACATGTTGGATTAGATTTCTATTCTCCTTGTCTAGTAGACCAGAAAGAGATGAGAATGAACATTGTCTCCTGCAACGACCAGATGTGCTTTTCTTTCACCTTTTGTTAAAACTAAAACAAAGCTACAGTGGAAAGCAATCCAATGGGCTGTTTCCATGGACTCTGATTGCAGCATAAACACTTTCCAAGTGACGGGGACAGTACAAGTGCTTACCTGACTGGAATTGATTTATGGTACAGGTAATCCAGTAAATGATCAGCCTATAAAAGATTAAACATTTTCTAACATTATGTTTTCGCAAATTCCAAAACATGCACACATTTAAGAATCAGATATTAAAGACCTTCAC
Source organism: Lipophrys pholis (assembly GCF_963383615.2). Taxonomy (NCBI): domain Eukaryota; kingdom Metazoa; phylum Chordata; class Actinopteri; order Blenniiformes; family Blenniidae; genus Lipophrys; species Lipophrys pholis. Next base: position 15,860,393 of record NC_137634.1, read on the forward strand.
TCAGCAAAGTCCCTAAAAAGAGTTTTCTCCCCACAAATGATTATGTAAGAGATGCCTAATGCTGTGCTGGTTTCAAATCAAGTAACGTATTGACAGTTTTACTTTTCCTCAGTTCAGTTTGAAATGTTCTAAAATTAAGTTTACACGGTCTTATAATTCTTAAATTGACCTCCGCATCAGGTGATGTTTGGATCTTCTCGGCCATGTTATCAGTGGGCAGGGATTCCTCACCTGCCTCAGCCTTGACAGTAAAGCCTTTCCTCCTTGTTTCTCGGCTCCTCTTTCCATATTTTTCTAACCCGTTAAGGTCAATGCCAACAACTCTCTTCTTCTTCTAACACCTTCCTCCCCGTCCCTTCCAGTGTGAAGTCCCCCGGCCTGGCCGCAGCTGTAGCAGTGTTAGCAGGGTGCTGCTGAGCTGAAGCCCAGGGAGATGTCACAGCTGTACTACCGGCGGACTGACAGCTCCTCATACCGGGACCGCATCCCGCTGAGAATTGTGCGGTCTGAGTCGGAGCTGTCACCTTTGGAGAAAGCTTACCTTGGAGCTGTGGAGAAGGGGGACTACGCCAGCGTAAAACATGCCCTGGAGGTGCGTGTGTCTGATTACGTGAGACAATACATCACTTCACTGACAGATGGGTGAAGGAATGCAGCCACATTAAACTTTAACTTATGAACGGCTCGGATCTGATTTGATTCATTTGAAAAATAAGATGGAAGACTTTTGGGGCGCCACGTGCAGCCGTGCTAATCATGACTCATCCCCAGGAACACATTAGATCTACATTCATCTTTTATAATGTCAGATGGAAAATGTAAGGCTCATCAGAAAGAGCAAAGAGAGAAGAAAAGGAAAAGTCACTTTTAATCAGCAACAGCATAATACCGTAAGCTGTGACTTTGTTTTTCGAGAGGGAAGAATCTCTGCAAGCACCGGGCTCTCCTTTTCTCTCTTTTGTTTTCTTTCATAGAAAAACCTGAAAAGATTCAGTTTCTCCTCGTTATTCTCAGAAAACTGACGACAGAGCTTTGACCTTCAGGATTTTCCTGGGCAGAAAACCAAAGGTTTCAATTTCTGGCGATTTTTAAGCCTCCGCCACAAAAGTGTGCAACGGAAGAGAGCGAATACTAACTGTGTATTACTGCTAAAGATGCATACACTAAAAGAATACCTGACCGACTTTAGGAAATCACATCTTAAAGGTAATACAAGGAAATCAGAGAAGCAGAGAGAGACACAGACGTTTTCTGCTTCCAAAGTTTCTACAATCTCAAAATCTCAACTCACCTGTCAACAGTTCCACTTCGGAGTATCTCTATATGAATCGGCCTCAGTTTTGGTACAGTAACACTTCCTACCTTCATATTCGACTCATATATAGCACTAAAGAGGGAGTTATTTGTAAATAATACAGTTTTCTGTTGTATAGGTTTTACTAATTTAAACCTTTTAGTCTTGTTGTTGAATTGATCTGTATGGAGGCTGAGCATGAAGGTGATTCTTTCCATCTTGATAGATTACATTCATTATATCAACTCATGCACTTCCGGGGGTTCATGAAGCAGTCAGCGCTTTACGGTGGATTTTTACAGGCACACAAAATAACACCAAATAAGTACTTGTGAGGCTGTCTTGAACACTTCCCAGAAATAGTGTAGGGAATTAAAAACTCTCCAACATTTGGCATTGCTTCTCATAAAATCGGACTTCTACTTTAGCTTAGTAAAAAATATAAAAAGAAGATTTTCAGAAACCACTTTCCAAATATCTGAGTGTGTGGAAGTTACAAGCCTCCATTCAGTTGTGATTTTACAACCTTAAATGACCTTCCTTTTACATCCTGTTTTTGAACTATATTATATATTATGTGAGTGATTTTGTTTTGCCATGAGAGCTTTATATAAAGTGATGAATACAGCTTTTTTTTTTTTTTTTTTTTCGTTTTTAATTCAGGAGGCTTTGAAAATAATGATCCGTTTTAGTCATTGAGATCTGTTTTATTTATGTCATTATGTTGAAACTAAGGTCAGACTTTTCAAGATGTTCTTTCCAAATCAATTACTCCGTCACTGTGAAAAAGTCAAATGTTGTTAATACTTTATCGTCCAATACTTAAATTTATGATTCATTTTGTTGGTTTTTAACTGATGATTGGCCGGAGGTCACCAGGCCCCATCGGGCCAGTTGTTGAAGGATCCATGATGGTTAGTTTAGTGTTTAACTGTTAACCTTGAAAAGGTCATTGATCGGCTCCACTGCCAGTTGCTCTCTCAGATCCCCCCTAAAATATATGTTTTATGGCAGTGTATGTTTTTTTTTTTTCAATTTCACCAATGATTGGTTACATTTCCCTCGTCCCAGACCGGGTCTTTCAGTTCTTAAAACTAACCCTGGTTTTCAATTACCACCTGGTTTTGTCAGGAGGCTGAGATCTACTTCAAGATCAACATCAACTGCATCGATCCCCTCGGCCGCACGGCTCTGCTGATCGCCATCGAGAACGAGAACCTTGAAATCATCGAACTCTTACTGAGCTTCAACGTTTACGTGGGCGATGCTCTGCTGCACGCCATCCGCAAGGAGGTGGTGGGAGCTGTGGAGCTGCTGCTAAATCACAAGAAGCCGAGTGGCGGCATGCAGGTGAGGAGATGACTGGGGGGGGATTGGGAGGAGAGTCACATTAAGAGTGCTTTATTCATGAGGTGGAAGAGTGTCAGGGCACGGAGCGTGAGATGCTGTCAAGGTTGGGGTGATGTCAGGAGGGAAACTGGTATTGCATCACCATATTGAGATACTTAAAGCATTATTTTTAGTTTTTGCAGTGTACAAAACACCACGTGTAATCCTATTTCTGAGCCTCTTCTGGGAGCTGTGTCAGTAATAACCATCTTTTATCAAACCCATCTGGATGTTGACTGAAAAATAGAAATGCACAGCGAGTGTAACTGTAGCACTGATTATAATAGATATGTTGAGAATCATTAAAATTGCATGAAGAACGAATTTATATTACTTTTATTGTTAAAACCCCAAAAAAAAAAAAAGAAAGAAAAGCTGACTGAGTTGAATGTGTTTTCTAAATCGGAGAAAAATGCCTAATAGCCACAGGCACACTCATCCACATGCCATATCACAGGAGGGATTTTGGATTTAACTGAATGATCGATTGCACTGTCGGCTACAGAAATTTGGGAAGTCATTGTATAGCTTATAAACTGCATGCGGTTGCCTTGGAGCTTTTTATGTCATCCCGAATAATTGACCCAGTATTGTTGGCAACCACAAAAGCTGACACTTCAGAAAGCTTGTCTTCATTAGGTTTTTTTTTTTTTTACTTTTGTCTTTCAGAGGAAAAAAGCAGTTCCCACAGACATAAATTTAATGAGTATGTTCACTGAAAGAAAATAGGGCGTGTAATTTGGGCAAAGTCAGACTGTCATGTTTCCTTTTTTGAGTTCTTGTCGCACTTCGGATTAGTTTGAGAAAGATGCAGAAAAACAAACCTCTTCTCAGAGTAGATGAGGAACTGCTTGTGTAGCGCTTTCATTTACTGTGATCAGGGTATAGAGAGCTGTACAATTCTCATTTCCTTTCACTTGTGCTTGCTGCACAGAAACAACACATACGTGTTTCGTATTCTTCTCATTTCCCAAACAGCAGTAATGCACCATAAACCACAGAGGAGCTAATATTTCTGGCTTCGTCAATCAGCTAATTAGTCGACTTCACTGCTGCTGCTCTTGCGCCCTATTAAAAGCTAAGCGTTGGCTTTGAAATATTGAAGTAAAGCAGTGCAAATAATGGTGGAATTAAGGTATGTCAGAGGGAGAAATGGAGCACAGTCACAGAGGCCAAAAGCCTTCCAATCTGAACCCCTCAGTTTTGACGTCAATCATTGGACACATTTCCTCTTTACCTTAATACCTCCATAAGGTAGCTCTCCATTTTTCTGATTGCATGAATAAGCTGTGAAAATCCATCACCCCAGCACTATCGCATCACCCCAAGAGGAGCTCATTGCTTTTATTAAAAGGCTTCCTGGGAAACGCGCGGCCTATCTGATGCCACGTCATCTGTGCAATGTATTAATAAGGAGAGTTGTTCCATGCCGTGCTGGAATAGGGTATATTTGTCTCTCTGTTTTGCAGGCTGTCCAAATGATGCGTTGTTGGTAATCACACAAGTGTTGTGGCTCATTTGTTTCCCGCCGAGGACGGCGCGGATATCAGCATTTTGAACAGCTTCATGCATTACCCTCTATATACAGATAGGCATCTGTTAGTGGCAAAGACACTGGCACTCGCGGTGTTTCTCAATTAAAAAAGATCCTCCTGCTGGCTTTGTATTTATTTTATTTAGCGGTTAGGCATTTCATCTGAAGATAGTTATGTAAGGGAATCCCTCTCCTTCTGACGAGATCCAGAGCATAATGTAAAGTAAACAAATTCCCCCGTACTTGAATCCAAGACCACAGCTTATTTCCACTGTGCGAATCAAAAACCAAAGGCGCAGTGTCCTACTTTATCCAAGCTTTATCTAAATATTTGCGATGTTGTTGGATGACAGGTGAGCATCAGTCGGGAGGCTAAAAATAGATCAGACTGACAACAAAAGTAAGAGCATATTTTGATATTTGCAGATCGTATAGATGAATTTTTAATCTGTAATCCGATGCTGGATGGCTCATTCTGATTTGAGTAGCAAATATGCATTACGTGGAAGACTTGGTGACAATTTAGTCTCTTTTCTTCACAATTATCACAACTTCACATCCACCAGCTTTAACTCCTCGTGGTCTGTGCTCGGGCGCAGGCTGAGGCTGTTTGATGTCGGCCATTTGATGTCCCTCCTCCTCCCACGTGGGGGACCGAGTATATACTGTTCTGAAGCCTATTAAATCACCCTCTGTGACAACTTTCTGACATGGCTCTGTGCCACTCTTCGGCGCTTCTGCTGCATTGTAACTTCTCTGTGTCCACATGATTTAATGACTTTTGGGTGTAATATGGATGACGAAACATTCTGGAGAAAAAGAATCAATCCCCAGATCTTCACATTCTGGTCCTCAGATGGATTGAAGCCATTTCTATTTCCACTAATAAAAGATCATATTATCGTCAACATTTCCTAAAACATTCTAATTAGAGCATCACAGATGCTGTCTTTACTGTCATGTGCGCATCCATGTCATCTGTTTGACCATCAGGACTTTTTGGAATCAAATGACTCACTTTGTTTGCCCTGTGATGGACTGATGGCCTGTCCAGGATGTAACCTGCCTTTGCCCACTGTCAGCTGAGATCGGCTCCAGCCTGTCACAACCCGTAAATTGGATAAAGATGGACGACTGGATGGGTCTTCATGCTCTTTTTCTCTTAGCACATTCCTCACGTCGACCTGAAAACAAAATGTCTCCACGAGCTGAACAGTTAACAACTTCTGTCTGGTGACAACGTGCCACTTTTCATCCTGTCTCCTTTTAACAGTGTCCAGGCTTAGTGCAGCCTTTGACCATAACATCTAAAGTAAAGACTTTAGCTTTTCAACCCACCCTTTTGGTCACGTCATTTGAGTTAGTTTACTGAAACTTTCTTCCGCCTGTGAGTCACTCTCCATATCCACACGCGGGGCTGGTTTTCATTTCTGACTCAGTTGAAATATTTTTAGGTAAATTATAATTATATGCAGTTTTGTGTGAATTTTGTTTGTTTTTCCTTGTTCAACCGGGCAACAGTTTATTTACACTGGGGGAAAAAATGGAACCACAATATAGCTATAGCTTGCCTTTAGGATAGAGGTGAAATGTCATCCAAGACACATGACCAGGTCCAGTTGACTGAACATACTGCAATAACAGTAATACGAATTCGCTTAGTCTATATTAGTAAATGAGAAAACATGAAAATAAAATGTGAATAATGAGTGATGGCTTATAATATAATGTAAGCTTCTATTTCTTCTATTTTAGATGAACTGCATTTAAATCACATTCAGAATTAAATATTGATTAATCATTATCATTCCATTGATCAAAATCGATGTGACGCGTGTTGTGTGAAGTCTTTTTTACAGCTACTGAGCCAACACGCATGCAGTTGTTTCACATTTCCAGGTCGTAACATTACAAAAGGACTCTGACACAATCTTCTGTTTTCTTTTGTAAACATCCATTGTGTTGAAGCTCTCTCACTGGATTTAGGAGCTTTTATTCCCATCTGTCATCACATTTCGAAGTAGGTCCTTACCTACTACATGTCCTCCAACCATTCTCTGACTACCCTCACCTCGTTCTCCACCACTACAGTATCAGATAATAGGCCTTCAATTAAAAAAATGTGAAAGGAGGCCAGCTTACTCTTCTCCTGCCTGCAGCCATGCATTCCTGCTGAATGACATGGGAATAGCAGAAGGACTAAGCTGGAGTGGGTGATAAGAGGGATAGGTGGAATGAGATTCTTGCCTTGCATAATGATTCCCTGTGAAACGTGTGAGATACTGATGTATTTTGCCGCATTGTGGCCTGCGCACCTCACAGCTGTCTTAATACGAAGGTCCTATTGTCTGGGTCCTTAGTAAAGGGCACGATTTCTTGGTGGTATTTGAACAGTCTTCCCTCCAGCTGCCGAAAGCCTTTTGTATTTTTTCATGGCCTTGTTTACTCTATTTACCTTCATCGTAAAGACCGTTGAACTTCTGTCTGAGGTGAGCGGACTTGGGTTTAAGCGTTGCTTCCACTCTGCACTGAGCAATCCTACTGAAAAAGGAAATATTTACAACACGTTGGCAAAAGAGCAAAGGCCAAGGTCAAATGTGTCAAAAAGCTTTGTTCAGTTTCAGTATGTGTGATGAAAGCTTTTATATTCCCCCCTCTGCCTTTAAAGGTTCCTCCTATCTTACTGGACAAGCAGTTCTCCGACTTCACCCCTGACATCACCCCGATCATCCTCGCTGCGCACACCAACAACTATGAAATTATCAAGCTCCTGGTGCAGAAAGGCGTGTCCATGCCTCAGCCACATGAGGTGGGTAAACCAAACGTCCACTTTGTTACGTGGATTTGTATTTTCCCTGTGTAATCGTGACACATGTCAGATAAATGATTTAATACATTTTCATGATTTGAGTATGCACATAAATTATCTGGTCAGTTACTCACGGGTCAAACTATAGGCTTTTCACAATGATGGGAACTATATGAGCTGATTGCCACTAATTTGCATAATGATTTTGAAATGTCTCATTTTATTCTTTAAACATTTGAATGGAAGTAAGAAAATGTCACATTTTCATCATGTTCTTTTTTTTTTTCCAGTTTGAGGTTTTGATCCCATAATGACGAGATAATACTTTTTCCCCTTCTTCTGTGTTTTAATGATGCATAAGTGTAAGAATTAGTGCCACCAGATCCTTTCCTCAGACTGAATAGCATCTGATATTTGACTGACCGCATTTCAATGAACATCTGGTGACGATGATATAATATTTGAGTTGCAAAGCAATAATAACAAGAAGGAGATGATGACAGAAAAAGTAATTTTTGGGTGGAAATAACACAATTTAATTATTAACCACAATTATTTTCATGCCAAATGTTTGTCAATCTATAACGCATGCATGGTGGCACTCTGTTGGCATAACGGTTGCGTCCCTCTCAGAGCGAGAGCAGCACATGATCCATCACTGACTCTGGAGGAGCCTCATTTAAATGTGTACATGCTTTGTTTGATGTCGCAGGTGCGCTGCAACTGTGTGGAGTGTGTGTCTAGTTCAGACGTGGACAGTCTGCGGCATTCGCGCTCGCGCCTCAACATCTACAGAGCGCTGTCGAGCCCCTCGCTGATTGCGCTCTCCAGCGAAGACCCCTTCCTCACTGCATTCAGGCTCAGCTGGGAGCTGCAGGAGCTCAGCAAGGTGAGGGTCACAAAGGAGCCAGATTATTGTGGCGCTGGAGCATCAGTGTGCAAGACTTGACTGTTTGTAGTTGAAATATAGTTTATGTGTTAAGTGTACGACATTGTTGCCCACAAGAAGTTACTCTTACTGGAAGGCATTTGATATTTTATCTGAATGATAAACTGCAACCTTCTACAAAGTTGGACTACATTTTAAAATATAATAGCATGCTTACATATTGCAGTGCATTTTACAATGGATTTACTAATAAATCTTTCAAAACCCAGCTTCATTATTGATGCCCCTTCATGTCAAATAGGTTTTTAGAAATAAGACATCAAATGCTCTCACAAAACATCCAACATTACATTAGACTGATATTTCCAAGCACACTTTTGGCTCAAGATTTCAATCCTGTTTTACTTGCATGAGGCACGTCTCCCTTCCCAGGATACAAGGTGGGAATTATTTAAAAGCATGCCAATAGAGGTGAAGTCATCAAGGTCTGTGAACAAAACTGAAACTGTTTTATAACGCAAAACACCCAGAGGCAAGGTTTGATTCAGAAACACCACTTTTCAGACATGCCCTTAGGCCACACTGAGATTTCCCTTAATATGTTGACTTGCATGTCGGCTGCCAGGTGCCCTTGATGTCGAGTAATTCAGTATGTGTATTCGGTGTCTCTTTTCAGGTGGAAAATGAGTTCAAGTCAGAGTATGAAGAACTTTCTCAGCAGTGTAAACAGTTTGCTAAGGACCTCTTGGACCAAACGAGGAGCTCCAGAGAGCTGGAGATGATCCTCAACTACAGAGACGACACCAACCTATTGGACGAGGAGGGCAACAATGACCTGGCCAGACTCAAACTGGCCATCAAGTACCACCAGAAAGAGGTAGGGTCAACTCTCCATGTCTGTCAGTCATGATATTAGTCATGAGAGTTGTGTTCATACTTGGTGGTGATGGTTTGGATATATAGTGGATTTATTGAACAACAGTTGTGGATGCAGTGAACACAGAGATGTTTCTACAGTTCTGCATTCATTCTCATCACTTTCTAAATATCCATGTAGTCTTTGTAGGACGAAGCAAAAGGGAGGCATACAGTAAATGGTTGCTTGTTTGTTCTTGATTACGGGGGCTGCAGAGATGGGAACGGAGTGGAGAAAATCATCCAGGTTGCCATCACCATCATGATTTCACATACTCATTACCTCCCAGTCAATTGCACCTGCCTCCTCGTGCACCAAATGAGCTGCGAGAGCCAGTCATGACTTTAATTTATCAGGGTGGCCTTTTAATCAAGAGCAATCGATGAAACGTTGTATAAAATGTAAAATGATTTCCTTCTTTCCAGTATTGGCTCCTACAAGATCTACTGTGTGACATGTTGTAGGATTACTCTCAAGAAGACTGCCAAGCCTGAAGTTTCCCACACAAAGGTGTCTTTGCCAGCCAATGCACAGAAGTGTAATGATGTTGGATTAGAATCAGGTTGAACGATATCAGATTATGTGCTCACAAAGATTGATATCAGTTTTACCTTTGACAACTCAAACAGATGACAGATAGGCAGAACACTTTGAATTTGATTAACCAAGTATTGCAGCAGCAAGATAAATACTTAATTCCACATGAAGATATTAGATTGTGGACTTTGGGTTCTTATAGTCCTAAAATAACTTGCAGATACAGCAGCATATGTCAAGTCAATCATCCTGACATTGAAAGGGCAATAAGCTGTTGAGATCTCTCTACACTTCATCCACTTGAACAAACAGGCCCTGGAATGGTCTGTCATGTTTAGTCCAGAACCGGCCCTACGCATCTGTTACAGTAAAAACACATGGTAATTAACCATTGATTGGTTTCACAGTCCAATTTGGACTTTCCTGCTTCATTTTCTATTTAGCAACCATTTCTGAGAAACCCAAATACATATAAATAACTGCAGGAAACGGTCCAAACATCATAGCTTAAAAACATTGTTTGGTTTTACAGTCCACTGATTTCATGCTCCCATTTTTGTAGGGTGATAATAGCTTTGCCAGTGGGTAGAACCATGAACAATTAGTATGCAAATAAGGTAATTTATTTCCTCCAGTATATATCGCCGAATTTGTGGTGCACTTTGTGGGATAGTACATCGAATGGCAAATAACTGAGTGAATAAAATGAAAATGGATTTTCAAATGTGTTGGTTAGTTGAACCCCTTATGACCATAATTATGTTTAGTCCGCCTGGATTTATTTCAATTTTACGGCTTTAGAATTGTCTGAAAAAGTGAAAAGAGTGTGTGCTTTGGCACCAGACTAACTTCTAATTTCCATATCTGGTAGCTTTTGAATATTGTGTGTTTTTGTCTGTGACACTTTTGTCTGTAATTGGACAACCATACTGTGACTGTATTAGGGGACATTTTAATAACTAATATATGTATCTCTAGAAATCTCTATTTTTGTGTTTTGGGGTAGTTTTTACCTTTTTAGATATTGTAAATGGTCTCACAGTTATGGTTATGAGAAGTATACATACCAAATCCTGTCCACAGCAACAGGATAACAATAGCGTCTATGTTTAGACCACAGTGATCATTGGTGGTCATTCAGTTTTTGAATGATGTTAAACATATTATGACAAACTATGACACCATTAATAAGAATTGACCCATATCGCCTCACAGCAGATTATCAAACTGCCTTTAGACGCTTCATACAAATAAACATGGACACGTGGAGGCATGAAAATCTTGGCTCTCATCCTGTAATCACTAAAATATTTCTCCTCACTGGCTGAAGCATTTATGAAGCCACAATCAACTAGAAATAAAACAGCATTCATGTTTTAAACGGTTGTAAAAGGGCTCATAATTAGGGTAATTTATAGTTGTTGATAAAAATTATAAGCTGCACAGCATTAACATTGGATTGAGTTCCTCAAAAAAATAAAAGCTGCAATCCACCAATGTAGCATGAGAACCACTTCATTTAATTATGGAGCATTTTCTTTTCCTTTAAGTGGAAAACTCAACCTATTAATGTTTCCCAGTTCTTTACAGTTTGTTTGCATTCAGTCAGGGTGAGATTTGTGGACAAACCAGTTGTCTCCAAGAAGTAAATGTAAGTTGAATGCCAGAAATATGGTATTTTCAGAAAGAAAATCTTTTGTGATGGCTGATCTACAAGGAATAAAGGATATTTGTTGATGTGTTTGAAGTTTTCACTTTGAAAGCAGAAGCTATTTTAAGTGTCTACAGCCATTCTTCACTGTCTTTCATGACACCATCTATGGCATTATTTTATTCCTAAAACGGGAAAGCTTTGTGCTTAAATGAAAACAATATTATTTTTAACTCTCTGTGTAGTTTGTTCTTTTATCTGATTTCCTTTCATTTTTACACAACCCAAGCCCAGCCCGTCTATTCGTCTGTCCATCAAAAACGACTTCCAACGACCCACTGCTGTCGGTGAAAAGAAAAATGTCAACAATAATCCTTACAAATAATGCACGAGCTACGTTTACAGCTAAAGGCAATAGGAAGGGGTTAAATGGATTTCCTCTCGCAGTATTGGTCCGATGATGCTTCCAGAAGCGACCGATAATTCATTCATCCGTCTCTTGCCGGGAGCTCTGCCTGGCAGTCGGTGCAGATGCACCTTTGGAGGAGGCTCAGTTTATGGCATGGTCATTTCCTCCTTCTTCTATCCAGTCGTTGCGCATTAGCACACAGTTTGGGAGATGACGCCGAATCACAAAAGAACAGTTGGGAATTTGTGGACATGTTGATGATGGACAGACCCATGTCATTTCACCTCCCTCTGGTGCTGGTAGTAAATCATTCTCTGCTCACACTGTAAACAAACCTCCCTCCTGCTGCCTCCGCCACTCTGCCTCCGAGCATTTCCTCGCCACAGCTGCACTCCAATTAACCAGTAAATGTCCCAATATGCCCTTTGCTTGTATCCTATCTGTGACGCCCTTCGATCGCACCTGGACTTTGATGGAGAGCAACACATCATGACGTGGTAACAATTCACCACGCTGCCCTTTTAGAGTGTCCCGTCTGACTAGTTGTTGTGGTTTATTATGAGACAGTCACTGCTCCGCACACAATAGTTCTGTTTGTGTGATCATTGAAAAAGCATGTTTTGGGTTTTTTTTCCCCAATATAGTTGTTGAGCAAATCTTAGCTTATAAGCAAAATTCAAACATCAAAAAATGTTTACGGTTCATTTTACTTGTTGGAGCCAATTGAGACTTTAAATTTTCTTTGTCAAATTAGTGCAAACTTACCTAATAAGAAATATCATTTGAAGTTTTCTTGTTTTTCTAGATTCATTGATAATGATTATTGTGCAGATCTCTCCTCCTCCTGCAGTTTTTCTACCGATATACACCTATATATATCTATATAAATATTTGGTGCAGCTTTGATGCATTTAGAGATGTGAAAAAGTCAAAGTAACAATATGTCAACTTTATGAGATTGTTGGTTTTTTTGTTATGTTACCACTCATGCGTTTGGAGAAAGAAAATACAAAGGAGTGGAGTTCGTCTTACACAGCAATGAAAATTATCACACACTGATGGGCAAATGACAAATTAGAGATCAATTAAGAATCGCCCTTTCTACAGCTGTCTTCCCAGAATCGAACATCTTTGCAGTTGTGCGTGAAGAAAGTCTTGCGCTTCTGCTGGGTGATTTTTGTACCAGACAGGGTTTTACACCCTTAGAGGCACTGAGGGTTAAGTGGCTCTCACTTGGACAGGAACGGCTGGTTTGTTTTTGCAGAGAGCAGTTATTACGTGCAAGGCATTCTGTCTGGTGTGATTCCTGCTCATCTCTTTTTTAGCGATCTTACAGACAAGCACTTAAGCTTTCATAATTACCATTGACACCGAGCCACAATGTGTGACTTGTGTTTTTTCCATTTTATAGTACCAGCTTTTTGTCTTACAGTTAGTTGCAAGAAGTCGGTCTTTTGCCCTCGGCTGGATAAAGCAAAGGACGATTTTCTTTGTACCTTGTTATACATGTAGTGTTGTTTACATTTCTATATCTATCTTTGCATGTCTGTGTGTTTTGCGGCTTTGGTGCTGATGTACTCCCCTGGTTTAGAAAGGCAATTTATAATGGTTTGAAGAGAACTCTCCACAGGCCTCCTGTCTAAAGAGCTGAGCTCACTCAGTGGTCTGTGCTTTGAAGCCGCAGAAGGCCAAAGCAGATGAATATGATCAGCAACATAAGAACATTTAAGCGCAGTTTATCTTCTGTATTGTGAGGGTTTTAATATCGACCTCATTATCAAAGATATACTTGTGGAAGTATAAGCAAAAAAGGCTGCCTTTATTGTTTGAAACTGTCAGAGACTCCAAGGAAAAGGGAAAGGGAAACCTATCAATTTTACATGCTGTAGTTTGACAATGCCCCCTTGTGATACCGTATAAAAACTGCAGTTCAATATTTGAAGATGTTGTAATACCTCCATTAAATGAAAATTAATTTGCACTCACAGGATTAAGTATTATGAGGTGGAGAACCATTAATAATTACTTGTTGCAGTACTGTACTGCAGCACTTATCTGTCTTCTTCTTCTTCTTCTTCTTCTTCTTCGTCTTCTTCTTTGTCTTCTTCTTTTATGGGTTGCCACAGTGTTTCATCTTCTTCCAGTACTCTCCTCTATCTTCCTTCCTGACAGCAGCTGCTGCCTGTCCTCCCTCACTGCATCCATGAAGCTGCTCACATCCTCAGCAATATTTTCTTTGCACGGCTATAAGGAAGTCATCAGGCACAACATTTTTGCCAATTATAAACATGTAGTATACGTAGTTTAATAATGAACTATGTTTGGTCCTTATTTGATAGCTGCACCTGTGGATGTTGAGCCTTATATTATCCTTTCAAGACTTACATTAACATCCAGGTTAAATTATTATTAGTTCAGTAGCACTCAGCTGCATTCAAGGATGCATTATGTGGTTGTTGATTATGAAATCTAAAGTTTCATGGTATCCAAGGCTGATTTTTATTATCTTGTAACATAAGACAGATGTAACTTCGCTCTCGAGGAAAACTTTCTACTCATGGGAATCTGTCTTCATGGATGTCAGAATAAATTTCCACTCACAAAAAAAGATTTCCCATTCAAGCCTAAAAACCGTGGTATACAAGAAAAGAAATACATTTGGATCTAATTGCCATGCTATCCTAACTTTATGCCCCTCTGAAACATGTGTTCTTGTCTGATGTGCCTGTCGAAGTGAGAGGAAGAGTTTCTAAGAAGCTTTCATGTTGGTTAAAAGCTGCAAGGGGAAATGCGTTTTCATGCAGCCAGCTTGCATTCTGGGCACTCACACAGTGATAAACACTTTCCTTGGCACATGTGGACAGTTGACAGTGGGGACAGTCGGGTCCTCGGAGAGTCACCCTTCCATCCAGACCTGGGAACCGGGAGAGATTCAGTTTGAGAAGTGTGAACAAGCCACCTGAGGCTGATATGACACTTCACTGCTGAAGTGATTGTGACAGACAAAAGTGGAGTGCCACAGCTCTGACGGTTGACATACTCTGACTTTTCCCTCCCAGGAAAAAGAATAAAACAGAAATGGGTTGAGGTTTCACCAAGAAATCAAAGATAGTAAGAAAGAAGAAAGATTCCCAGTTAGAATTATATATATATATATATATATATATATATATATATATATATATATATATATATATATATATATATATATATATATATATATATATATATATATATATATATATATATATATATATATATATATATATATTTATATTTTTTAGCCTTAATGTTGAATAATTGTGTGAATAATTGTTACAAAATCTCCCCTTTAAAGTAGATATTGTGTTCAGATTCTTGTAGCATTATTACTTAATTATTCCAGTGAATGTCTTAAGTTAATTAGGCTAATTTCTGACCTCATTACCATCACTGTCAGTATTTATTTCATCATGCAGATTGAAACAAGACTTCAAGCAGCCCAAGCACCTCTTGTTTACTGTCGCTAATTAGGTTCAATGTTTCAACATGCAGTGAAAGATGCAAGCAAAAAAAAGAAGATCTGTTTTGAATAGACATAGAGAGCTAACTTATGTCTTCAAAATTCGAACTACCTGAAGAACAACATTCATAATTACTTTAAAATCAGTTTTCTCTATAACTGTGGCAGAACTGAAGACAATGGTTCCTTTTCCTCTGATAAAGTATTTCATTACAAGTCTAATGCTACACCCGGGGCTCTGTTACTGCAATTTTTTGGGAGACTTAAAGAGACATTTTATCTATAATGAGGGTCATTCTCAAAGGGCTCACAAACGTTTCCCCTCAATTTTTTTATCCTTACAGTTCAAAAAATCTACCTGCACCTCTCCTCTCATCCATGAAATCCATCCTCTCTTCAGTTCCTTTTTTGCATTCCCCCCTCAAGTTATGTGGTGATTCTGTAGTAGAAGTATGGAAATGTGAGCCATTTCTCCTTCAGACCCTGACACTGATAGGGATCTCTGGTTTCCATGGAAACGAGGCGGCAGAGTTGGTGTATTGGCACCCACTGGTGCCGGTCAACACTTTGACTTAAAGACTTTGAGTACTGTAATATTTCACAATATGTGGGCCTGGGTACGTGTGTTTGTGTACGTATGCATGCATGGTCATGGTAGTTTCTCTCTTTCACATGCATAGATCCTCTGCAGTACAATAAATAGGACCCAGTCATTTCAAGTGCAGTATCTTGCAAATATTTTCACTCACCATTCCTGTCTGTGTAAAACCACTGAAGACAGACTGTTTCATGTAAAAATATCCTTTTGTAAAGATGATAACCCTTCAGTTTTATGACACCGCCAACACATCCTACTCTTTAGTTTGAATGCTCTTCTACTGGAGCGCTCTGCTGCTGGTGCTAATTCTGGCATGTGGTCACTTGGGATTTGTGGTCTGTGTTGAAGAACTAAATAGCCTGAAACGGAGGATGCATTGTCTCAGCGTGACGATAGACTAAATGCATGCATTGGAAATACGCATGAAAAGTTCACTTGAGACGATTGTAACATGTAGAACGTGTAATAATCCTCTCACACTCTCCTGTTTCCTCAAGTTTGTAGCCCAGCCAAACTGTCAGCAGCTTTTGGCGTCCCGGTGGTACGATGAGTTTCCCGGCTGGAGGCGGCGCCACTGGGCTGGAAAGTTTATCACCTGTGTCTTCATCGGCCTCCTCTACCCCGTGTTCGCGATCTGCTACCTCATCGCTCCCAAGAGTCGCTACGGCCTCTTTATCCGCAAGCCCTTCATCAAGTTCATCTGCCACACAGCATCGTACCTGACCTTTTTATTCCTGCTGTTGCTCGCCTCCCAGCACATTGTGACCACAGAGCAGGACAGGCAGGACAGGCAGGGGCCTGCTCCAACCACTGTGGAGTGGATGATCCTGCCCTGGGTGCTGGGTGAGTAAAGGAGGTGATGACTGGAGGTATTTTGGAAGTGGATTTGTGAAAATAACATCATGACTACTTATTATGGAGAAAAAAAGCACAATTTTAACACTTTCCAGTCCATTAATGTCTTAATGTGCTACTTTCTTGTGGTAAACGTTTTTACTTATGGTGATAATCAAGAACAAGAGTAAATACTTATTGTAGGAAACTCAAAACACAGGCAACAAAACACAAATACAATGCTTTGCTGTGGTGGAGGAAGTCTTCCAACCATCCACAGTAGTAGACCTTGTTGGGAGTTCTGAATGAACAGTTTCATCAGGTTTCAACAAGGTGTAATCTTTTCATTCTGCCCCGTGGGAATCATGCAACAGATTTCTGAGCTTACTGATAGAATGACTCTTGTGAAAGTGTTATTTGGGAGTGAGAGTTCACTTCTGCTTTTGGAGATTTCATTTTATACAACCTTGTGGGGTTTTTTTTTGTTATTTTTTTTCAGCTGGGTTCACGGCTTCAGGGAGTGTATCTCTCTGTTATTTCATTGTTTTGGTCAAAACTGACATATCTCATCAACAAACGTTTGGTGTATCTGTCAGGAGAATTTCCTAGTAAAACCTCAGGAGACAAAACACACAGGAATCAGACTGAAAGCAATTGGAAAGTTTAAGAGGATTTTAATGGCTTATTCGTGAAAGAAGAGACAAACATCACAGTACAACCTTAGCAGGATTGTTCAGGAGTTCTCCTGAACCTTTCCTCAGCAGATCAGCTTCTAGTGGCTGAATTGTTCTTGAGAATGATCCAGGTGCAGGTCTGCACTCCAGACAGTGAAAGTTAGAAAAGTGGTAACACAATAAAATCACACTCCATTCTTTATGAGACAAAACAGCTTATCCATAACAGTATCTCAATAGGCTTTTGTGTCACTCTCACTGTTCCACTAGTTGTTTTTTTATATATTTTTTAATATATGGTGGTTACAATTTGGCTGGCAATAAAACTGGGCACTTCAGATGCTTAAATGATATTCAAAGTATTCCTCTTCTATATGAATAGAAAATGCAGTTTCAGACATTGATTCAGATGGGCTTCTCAGAGGCTCCTCAACATATTTTAATATGCCTAAAGTAATCTCTCTCCAAAAATTAATCGGTAGAAAAAAAGTTAGCATTAAAAATTACTGCTTCCTCTGTTTGTGAGCTTTGGAGAGCCACTGACAAGGCAGTCTCTCGGGGATTACTCATAAACTACAAAGTACCCGTCGTTTTAAATACATGCTGAATAGTCTTTTGAAAAACAATAAAAAGAGGACGGCCATCCCACTATAATGGGATTTAGTAGTTATGAGTGAAACACAGCAAATCTTGAGCTTTATTGCTCTTTGCAGCAGGGTGAATGGACTTCACCTTGTTCACCCAACTTTTCTCTACGAGGCCAACACTTTGGTTTATTTTGATATTTGGGATCTAAGTGACATCTCAGTCTGGGGTGGATTTTCTGTGTCCATGTGTGGTTGGTCTGTACTGTAAGGGAAGTTTGCTAAAATAAAAAGACAGCCAGAACAAAACTGTAGACATCCAAAAATACAGGGACAGCACAGAAGCAAGTAGACATGAAAAGAGGAAACACAGACGGACTGACGAGACACAGAGACGGACTGAAGTTGGGCGCCAGAGATGACAAGACACACCAGAGAATGATTGCGAGTAATCGGGGAAGAGAGGGAGCACAGAGAGGACATGAGGGAGGAGCAAAGGGATTCTCAACACAGGCAGGGAGTGGAACACGAGGGGAGGCAAACATGTGCACAGGAAAATGTTTTAAACATAACTGCAAAACATCACAATTGTCAATCTCATCGTCTATGTGAATGCTGCTTTTGCAAACAAATCTCCCTCAGAGATCTATATGCTGTTTATTGAGGGAAGGAACTCCCATCCCAAAACAAAAAAAATACTTAAAGACTTGTCAGACAACTCTTTGAATACACACCTGTCAGCCATTAAAAAATAACAACAACACAGATTTAATTTTCTTTATGTCTATATGGATTTCTAGGTTTCATCTGGGCAGAGATCAAGCAGATGTGGGATGGTGGTTTTCAAGATTACGTCCACGACTGGTGGAACCTGATGGACTTTGTCATGAACTCTCTGTATCTAGCAACAATTTCCCTCAAGATTGTAGCCTACACTAAGGTAGCCTGAGCTACAGTGATACATTATTCTGCGACTTCCTTCCTGAAAGTCAATCCCATCCTTTGTTTCCGAAACCCAGTACAGTGGCAGCAAACCCAGGAACCAATGGGAAATGTGGCACCCAACCCTGGTGGCTGAGGCGGTGTTTGCCATCGCCAATATTTTCAGCTCGCTGCGCCTCATCTCGCTGTTCACAGCCAACTCTCATCTGGGGCCACTGCAGATCTCTCTGGGGAGGATGCTGCTGGACATCCTGAAGTTCCTCTTCATCTACTGCCTGGTAAACTTGCTAATGTGTGTTCACTAACATGCGGAGTAAATGTGACATTGGCATAAAAACTGGCCTCCGCTTTGGAAACGCTCTCTTTCTTCAGGTTTTGCTGGCCTTCGCGAATGGGCTGAATCAGCTGTACTTTTACTACGAGACCAAGGCTTCAGACGAGAAAGGGAAATGCAAGGGCATCCGATGTGTGGAGCAGAATAACGCTTTCTCTACGTGAGTTTACACTGATCCCAGCTCGCTTGCACGTGGAGCATAAATGTGTGATTGTGTGAAATGGAGTGACAAAGAAGAAAAAAAAAGTGAAGTGTGTCTGTGATTGTTTTCAAATTGTGTGGAAAAATCTCACACTTTTCTGTTGCTAAGAGAAACTGATGCTTAGTAGAATTTCATAAACACAAGGGTGAGTGTTTTTTTTTCGACAAAGTCCTTCTATTGAAAAGTCTTTCACACGAGGACCGTGCATATATGTAAAGTTCTAATGTTTGATTTACTGACTTCTTTTACAATATGTATGTTTCTCTTGCAGGTTATTCGAGACCCTGCAATCCCTCTTCTGGTCTATCTTTGGTTTGATAAGTCTCTATGTGACCAATGTGGATGCCGACCATCAGTTTACTGAATTCGTTGGTGCGACCATGTTTGGCACATACAACATAATCTCACTGGTGGTGCTCCTCAACATGCTCATAGCCATGATGAACAACTCCTACCAGCACATTGCCGTGAGCACAGAAAAACAAAACAAAACAAAAAAAACACTCCAACTAAAGATAAGGAGTTCTATAAGAGATTCAATTCCACACTTTACATGATTCTAACTGTGTTCCCGTCTGCCTTCAGGATCACGCCGATATTGAGTGGAAGTTTGCCAGGACTAAGTTATGGATGAGTTACTTTGAGGAAGGGGCCACCCTGCCCGCCCCGTTCAACATCATCCCCAGCCCCAAATCATTCTGGTACCTCATGTGTTGGATCAAGAAGCAGGTGTGCAAGAGGACAAGCTCAAAGTGCACTGAAACCTTTGGGACTCTTGGAGTAAGTCATTAATCGAACACTTAAAGATGTTAATGATTTGCACACGTTTCTGTTTTGTTCTAATAACTCGTTGTGCTTTATTACTACAAGTCTTTATTGTTTCGTAACACTCAAGAGTGATATGTAGTAAGATTTATTTAGAGCAGAGGTTTTACAAATGTGATCCTGTGAAGAAAAACTAAATGTTGTTTTTTTTTAACTCACCTCCCACTCTTCCTTTACCTCTGGTTGTCTGATGTCTGTGCAGAGGCGAGCAGCAGAAAACCTGCGGATAAATCATCAGTATCAGGTGAATTTTGTCTCTTTTTATAACAGGCTGAAAATGATTACAGTTCTTTCCTTGTGTGCACGTGTATTTGTGTGGTAATGGTACATTTGTTTGTGCTCGCTCTAAAAAAATTAATTATTCAAAAAGCGTTTTGCAACGTGTCTCGAAATGAGCCTAACAATTACCCTGAATAATGACAAGCGCAGGGGGTGATTGTAGTATTTTTATCGGGACTGTAGCCTGAAATGGGTTTTCTTTTGTGTGTATTTGTTATTGTCTGTTTTGCAAATGATTAGCCGTCAAGTTTTCAATTCAAGCCACAGAGCTATTGTGCACTGCAAAATGTCTCTGTGTTGAACAATTTTTTTTTTCTTCCAAATAACATAGGAGGTATTGAGGAACTTGGTTAAACGTTATGTGGCTGCCATGATCAGAGATGCCAAGACAGAAGAGGGCCTGACTGAAGAGAACTTTAAGGTGAGATTAAGTACCAACAGCGTAAAAGATATATTATGGCAAGCAGTTTTATGAAAGAGCTCAAATGTTAGAAATGAATCGAATGACTTTTAGCTTGAACAAACTAAGAATAATCACTGAAGTTGAGATTTAAAGCCTTCTGCTCCATGGGGTTCCACCAGAGGAGCTGAATGACGTAAAGGCAGATCAGGATTTATGGGGTTCTTTGCTCTCCAGTTTGCCACTATGCAGACTAAGCCATACAGACAATGGAGGGATGGATGGTGCACCCAGATGACTAAAAGATGCTGCAGTTTGTCATTTAAAGATGTTTTATTTATGATTACTATCATTCAGTAACATAAAATCAAAATATAACTCAAGCATGTAATTTGTTACTCATCATTTCCAAGCTTAGTCTCATAATTCATTCTATTGTTGCCAGCAGTGATTTGATTTTCTCAACATCTATCATTGTTTTGAAAACATCTCTCATATTGAAAAGATCCTTTATGCGCTGTGAGAAAGGGAAAGTGCTGCATCAATATGTTGTGGATTCCATTGTATTCAATTAGTATTGGCTGAATCAAATGACAATCAATCCTCTGCAGAGGCTCCTGGAGATACCGATGGCAGATAACAGTTGGAACCATTAGTTCAATGAAAAACATTAGGTCATTTTCTCAATGGGGAGCTCATTTTTCTTTTTTTTGTGATCTTTCAGGAGCTTAAACAAGACATCTCCAGTTTCCGTTATGAGGTGATGGGGATGATGAAAACGGGGAAACCTGCTGTACAGGCGGCGAAGGCCAGCGGGAGTTCGGTGGATTCCATCGTCCCTTATCCAAATTCCTTACTCAAGGTTTCACCCTGCCCGCCAAGCAGCCAGGCGAAAAACAAACTCAACCGATTCAAGATTACCGCGTCGATCCTGAAGAAGTGCAGCGCTACAGAGTCACCCAGACCCCCAGAGGCCTCCAATGGTCTGCCTAACGGACTCCTGACTGTGGCGTCTGCAGAGAGCCTGGGTGAAAAGTCAAGCCAGAGGAGGACCTGCCCCAAAGACATCTCTGAGTTTGGCTTGTTCCAGAAACGACACTGGGCTGGCAAAGAAGCCACTTCAGGTGTGGGGGAGGTTTTGCAGTCTTTGTCAGAGGAAACAGAGGAATCTGGCGGCCCATGTAAAGAGGTCCAAGTGGCTTCAGATGACGGGGAGAAAGAACCACCGGACGTAAACAACCAGGAGGAAGTTGCACGGAGTCGGGAGGAACTGAACGCCAACGACAGCTTGGATGAAGGTGGAGATAAAGAAACTGAGAAAAAGGATAAAGAGTTACCTTGTGCCAGCTCAGTTACTGGTGGTGGTTTGTCAGTGTCGCCCGGAGCCGATGCTTGAAATATAACGACGCAAAAACAGAACTACAGACCAAGTAATTCTGGATGAAAGACAGAGAGACTTGACAATCAACGTGAGCTTGACAGATGATATCTGTTTTCAAAGAGTCTTAACTTTTCCAGTTACTACTAAACTAACGATCGGCTTTGATCTTTGGAGACTCAGGGAGGCCTTTGGTTTGAGCGTGTCAATGCCGTTATATTAGCAATGGAAATGCAGCAAAGGTATAAAGAACTGTGTGTGAGGATTGCAGAGATTTAGATTTTAAGACAAGGTCACTTCATCGTATCGCTCCCCTAAAGATGATTGAAAAGTAATTAGTTCCCTTTGCTTAACCTCCTTCTCTCTCCCATCCTTTATCTGATGTGTGCTTCTGTTCAAATCTCCCTGTTTGCCACAACCTTTCCTTGGTCAATCTCTCTCTACCTCTTTTTACTTTCCTGGTAATCTTTCCGCCACTTTAATTCCTCCCATCCTTATCTCACTAGAGCAATAGATGTGTTCTGTTTTAGACTTACTGCCTTACTCTGTTTCTGCACTGTGCACACTTTACAAACAAGTTTCTCGAAGATGTGTCAAGCTCTGATCATGCAACAGCTCTGTCAATGTTTTTTCTATGCAAAAACCAAAAGATTTTGACTCTCGGCACTCCGATGAGGCCAACTGTACATTTAACGCTGAGTCTCCGACAGTTATTCCTTGATGTAAAGTAGAGCGTGACCGGACTGTTCACCATATGAACAGCCTATCAACCAACGAAAGCAACATATTATTCATGTTTTATCACTCTTACAAAAACGTGTTATTTTGAACCGATTTGCTGTTTTTCAGTGGGGATTTTAGACGTCAAGCTCGTTTGAATGAAGGATGTTATAGAGATTAAACTATAAATCAAGAATACATTCATAATACTCTCTTTATTCGACTTTTTTTCTTTTGTTCTCTGCAGATAGCTGAGATAAATGTGAGCACAGCCTTTGTACATTTCATTCTTCTGCTATTTTCATGGATATCTGTTGCATGTTGTCTATAACTCATATAATTAACCATTAATTTATTATCAAGGTAATGTTTCTCTATTGAACTTTAATGGATTGTTAGTTGTCATTAGGAAAACTACATTTGTGAGGCTGCCTTAAAAAAAAGTCATTTACTTGTCTGATGTACAAATTGCAAACAGTCTCCAGAGATTTACATAAAAAGCAAATGCATAGATTCCACATTATTCACCGATGAAGAATTATGCGCTACAGACTCAAAGGAATCCGATTCATCCATTGACATTTTATTTCAATAAATTTCCAAAAAACAAACCCACACTGGGAAATGTTGTGCGGCTTAGTGAAGCAACTTTATAAAGGGGTTTATTTATCCATTTTTCAATTGACAACATTTTACCTTCTCCTCGAGGTATATGTGAATTTTTCTCCCAAGAAAACAATTTATGAGTTCTATAATAACATTTTGTGCAGAACTGTTCAAAAGGTGTTTTTTTTCCCCCCTTTTTACTCCAGAAGTTATTACATTATATTCCATTCATGTGGGACTGTGACAAGAGGAATAAAGCCTCTGAAACCAAA
>NC_137634.1:17688970-17876939 GCF_963383615.2 Lipophrys pholis
TTCTCTGTATCTAACAGTTGATTTTCAATAAATACTCTGGTTGATATCAAATTGGGGATATTCATACCAAGCACAAATGCAATGATATAGTTGGAGAATCCGCCAGCACCCGCAAAGAAGAAGATGAAGCAGAAGATCTCCCAGTTCGGGGAGAAAATCTGTGCTGTGAGAGATACAGTCTGAAGACCCATCATGATGAAGAGTGCTGGCTTCCTCCCAAACCTGTGTGACGAGTCGGGTTGATTAAAGTGCTGTTCTGAAACTACTAACAAGGACATTGGGAATAAGTTAATAAAAAAAAAAAGGTTCTTCACAAACCTGTCTGACAAGTGGCCTGAGACCAGCGCTCCCACCAGCACGCCAACATAATGAATAGATGTGGACAGAGGAACTTTGTATGCATTGTCACACACCAAATCCCACTGCAAAAGAATACATTAAAAACATTAAAAGATCTGTTTATGTCACACAGTGAGAGACACACATGCAGGCACACACATACTGTATACATTCACTGTAACCCTGATTTAGGCAGATGAAGACTTTTCTCATATCCACATCAAGAACGAGTCAGAATTCCTTGATTCCTTTTTTACAACACATTTCAGACGCTTTAGATAGAAGAACTTTGGAATTTGGCGTTTGTTTGCTCTCTCTTTAATTAATTAAGAGTATGTTTCTTTTCTCATGCACTTCTCAGTGGTTGGAATAAGGTCTCATGTGTCTTCTTGTACAGACACAACACAAAGTTAACATTTTCATAAGCTGATCTCTACTAATATACAAATTTTATAATTCAAATAAACTTGAAAACTGAACATGGTCACAAAATAAGCAACACAATTGCAGACATTTGTAAACTGAAGTGACAAACACTCAATGACTACTCACCTCTGTTACAATAGTTGACTGGTAGATTGCTGTGCTGTATGTCCAGCCATGGAGACAATGCTCCAAAGGAATTTCACTCACGTTCACGTCTACATTTGGGATGAAGTTGTTTTGGGAGTAATTTTGAACCATTTCCAGGTTAAGCCTCGAACAGGAGCTGCGCTTTTCAACACCATTGACTGTTTCCATTGGAACCGTCACGTTTCTCCACATCTCACTGATTTTGGAGTCTTCAGGAATATAACATTCATGAGGTGGAGTGTCTCCAACAAATACTATATAAATACCAATGAATCCATTTGGGAGGATGCTGATGGCCAGAGCAAAGAAAATCCTTCGTTGGAAGGCTCCCCAGGAGCCGAGAAAAGATGTGATGGTGTCATAGTCCCTGATATTTTCACTAGCCATTATGATACAAAGAATTCTTGATCATTTAGAGAAAAAAACCTGATCAAAGTTGAATCCAAGGCTGCGTTGCCACCGATTGACACACGGCAGACTGTGCTCTACAACTTCTTGACATGCATTTGAAGCCAAAGTGACCTGTTCAGATGAGCTCTCATTTTATATCCAGCCTTCAACTGATCCCTGAGGTTACAGAGTTAAGTGAAATTGCTGAAAAAAAATTATGAAACGTTCACTCGCTCGTCATAATTCTTGTCAAACCAGAGATAGAGTGCCTGGCCATGTCTGCTTGAAATGCAAATGTATTTTATAAAACGAGAAAACTGGAAACTCCATCAATGAGCCTTCAAAGAACAACTGAAAAGACAGTTAATCATTGTTAAGCAGATGTGAATGATGTGTGTTATAAACCACATAATTGTCACTTTCACACCTGGAGTGTATCCCAGAGCATAAAGATGAGAGTGAAGATAAAGTAAAATTTGGTAACACTGCCTCATGTTTGAAATGCTCTGTGGACCTTTTATTTTGTGATGCATTGTGGCAGGCAGTAGGTTTAGAGGCACAAAACTGCCGTAGTTCCATGTTTACCACAGATTTCTTTCTCCATCAAGTTATACAATGTGCTTAAGATACATCAGTGAGCATAATTTCTCACCTTTGGACCATTCTGGTCTGTTATTAATCTTTCTGCGAACCTAAGCTTTCCAGCTGCTGACAGTCGTCTTGCATTACACTATAAGCCTTTAATGAAGGACTTGAAAAAGGCTAAAACAGTCTTTGAAATGAGAGAAATTCATGCATTTTTAATTCATGGCAACAACAATGATGACTGAAAACCTGGCGTGTTTCTGAAAAACTAAAGTCAGAATAAACTTTGTGTCACTGTCAAATGTTAACATGAGGCATACATACACTGCTCACAACGAGTGAGAGATATTCAGTTATCAGCTGAAATTTCAGGATGAACCTAAAATGCACTATAACCTTTTACGGGTAAACTTAATGTGACTTTTCCTCAACTTTTGAATGCACTGTAAAATGTTTCAGAAGTTTTTGCAAAACTTTCTGTGCCAGAATGCACAACAGATGTTTGATCCATCAGGACACCAATACATTTCCTGGTTCAGTTCGATTTGGTATTTAAAGTCCTCAGCATTATGCTGCTCACATTTTGTAACACATGGTGGCTGTAGATGACTGAGATGTCTATTTATTTTGCTTTGTATGGTCTGCTGGAAGGAGCATCACATTGTCGGTGGCAAATAAAAGTTTACAACTTTCAATAGGTTGTTAGTATCAATAAAAAATAATAGTAAACCAGGTATATGAAATTCATCACTTTATTTTGCCAGTGTCATGTGTGTTACTCAAAATTCAACAAACTCGAACATAGCTACAAACCACATTTGATATTTCGAGTTAAACTAGATTGACTCTGTGATTTAAATATGCATCTTGAAAACATTACCATATTCAAAACAAAAAGATATACAACATTTTAAACACATACAAGCAAATTAATCTGCCGGGGAAAATTGGCTTTGAAATACCTCACTTGTAGTCAAAGTGCAGCAGTGTACAACACTATGAATGTACAAAAACACAAACAAGCCATAAGAATCTACAACTTGCTCTCTCTGGTTGCGCTGTCTCCATTTTCAACTTCCTTTGTCTTTTTGCCTCGCCCCCTGTTGGAACAGTGAGATTTTTCGTTAGTCATTTTCTTGGTGATAATATATCACATTTTGCAAGAGCAACCCATTCATGAAACATTGTGTTCCTCTTCATCGACCTAAAAAAAGCTTTTGATACAATCAACAACAACATACTAATCAAGAAACTGGAACGGTATATGATCAGGGTAACAGTTTTACACCGAGTAAAAAGTTATTTAGAGGGCAGGAGGCCGTTTGTGAAGCTGGGAATGTTTATTTCTGTATGCTTGGACATTGCTTGTGGCGTCCCCCAGGGGTCAGGATTGGGTCCCAAATTGTTCTCTCCTTACATAAAAGACATCTGCAGAGTTTCAAACGTTTTAATTTGGATTTTATTTGCAGATGACACCACTATTTATTGCTCAGTGTGGGAGCCACAGTAATGTCTGTGTGAAACATTGGATACCCCCATACTGATACCCCCATGCTTTCAATTATTTTAATAATGTTAATACTTTAATTGCTTATTGTTTATTTGTAATGTTCACTATATGTACCTTGGTTAACACTTTATGTACTGGCACTGTGGTTTATGGGCAGATAATGTACACAGGCACTTTGGGCAGCTAAAGGCACCTGATGACCACTTTTTTCAGTAACGACTAATCTAACGTGTTACTATTTCCAAACCAGTAATCAGATTATCCAAGTCACTGTGCGTTACTATTGCAGCGTTCAGCAGGATGAGTTTCTTGTCTGTAAAGCCGCTTTATTATTAAACAGAACTGAGCCCTGCTTTGTTCTCCGAACAGACACATGGACACACACATTGCATGCAGTCATCGGACCCACCCCCTTCTCCACTCTGAGCCAATCACTGGCCAACTCGCTCTTACGGTGCGTTCAGGTAACACAAAAGAATCGGCACAAACAAACATCATTACTAAACCATATCATTGCACCAAGAATACGACTGCAGGGGGATTCAGGATTCAGGAGGAAACATTTTCAAACATCCACCTGTGCACACAACTTTAAAAAGATTTAGCATTTCAGTGTGTGGAGTGAGACTGTGGAATAGACTGCCGGTGGAGTTCAAGCAATGTCCAACCATGAAGCAGTTCAAACACCGGTACAAATACATGCTGTTTAAAAGGTATAGGGAAGAAGAAGAATGGAATATGCAGTAGGTATTCTTACTGTTACCACTTGTTTGTTTATCTGTTACATACTCATTTGCTTTCTTTGCTTTGTTCTAGTTTGTTTTGCATTGTTTTGGGAATGTGCGATTGGTTAAAAAAATGCTGTGCAAATCAATTGGAGACGGGGTAGGATTTAATCAGCTTTTGCTTCCTCCAACTCCTTTTTGAACACATTTTCATCTAGATTTTCATCTTCAATGCATTTTGTTTTTGCTTGTGTTCAAAACAAAATAAATGGATGAAAGAATGAATGAATGAATAAATGAAACAATGAGGCCAGTAAACATTTTAATATACATGAACTCACCTGCATATCAGCTGCATTTGTGATAATGTCTCTGGCAAAGCTTTTCCATATGTTTCTGGCAACATCCAACACACAATAGCACCAGAAATGGCGAGAGATCCCATCAGTATGTATGGAAGGGGCTTGAAGTATTGTCCTGCCAAAAAAAGAACATCAAGTTAGGATAAAACAGATATTTGTGGAAAAGTTGAATTTGCTGCTATAACGTGGTCACATTTTGGAGAGTTTAGAAAATGTGTTTGGTTGTAAAAATATCTGATGCCGTTGCTACTGTTTGATGAGAAACATTGCTCTGCTACCCAAAACAACAAACCATTACATTTACCCAGGTAAATCATGAAGGGGGAGATGATGGTGCCGAGACGCGCAGCCATGGAGCAACACCCCATCGCTGTATTTCTGATGATGGTGGGGAAGACCTCCGATGTGGCGGCATACACCACGCAGAAAGCTGACGTGATGCCAAACTTTCCCAACATCTCAAGAAACACTGCCACACTTGGTAAACCTGTATGCAGGCAAGACAACAGAAGGAAAAAAAAAGCATATTCATATTTAACTTCATAAGCTACCTCATGATGAACGATGTAAATCTTCTATAAAATACCAGAGCATGTTTGAAGATCCCAAAATGTCAAATGTTAATTGTGTTTGTATATCCCTTGTCAGTCTCTTTCACTGAAGAAATGATTGGACGTTTGAACATTACCTATTGGAATGAGGTTCACACAGAAGGTCATAATGCCTCCGAGCAGGAGTGTGGAAGACTGACAGATGTGCCTGGAGCAGTACTGGAGCAGAATCAGGGCAATTATGTAGGCTGGCACCTCCGTGACCGCTGACAAGAAGCAGTTTAGGTAAGGATCACCATGCAGGTTTGAAGTGTTGAGGAGTAAAGCATAGTAACTGATGGTGATGGCGAACCTGCAGAGACAATACACACATGAGAGTAAAACACAAAACCAAACCACAGCGTGTTTTGAAACCAACTGCATGAATCCCAAATATAAAAAACTGAATATTTTGTCTTGTGATAATTAAACATCACTGGTAAATGCAAAGAGTCAATCGTGATGTTTGTTGATTATATATATATAAAAAACAACAACCAGTATACGCACCACAGAAATGAATACAGTAATGTAATAGAGAGAACATTGCAGGATTTCAGAATGACGAGTATGTTGGACTTCTCATCTTTCCTGATCATTGCATCTTCAACCTGAAACAAAACAACAAATAAATGTTGTTAGCGATTGAACTTTTATTGATTCTGTCACTGCACTTAGACAAATATACCACTTGCAGTAGACTTTTTTATTCGTGTTGTCCTATAAAGACAGTTCTGTCAGGTCAATGTGTCTGCCTCTGTGTGTTTCCAATTAACCAATGTTCCACTTGTAATTAAACCCCTCTCCCTCCGTTGTCCTTGTCGGATCGTCTCGTCAACATGGCTTGCCTCTTGTCATCTTGTTGTGCCACTCGTCGTTGCCCTTGTGTCCCCTGTGTGTCCTCGTGTTCCCTGGACTTTGTTACAATAAACCTGTTTTTTATGGCACTGGCTGAGTCTGTTTGGGTTCACCTAACCCTAACCCTAACCCTAACCCTAACCCTAACCCTTACTCTTACAGAACAATAATGGACCCAGTGGACTCACCAATTCCACACAAATCCTTTAAAATTCACAGTGACCTGTCCCAGTCCGGCCTGTTCGCCAGTGACCGTTTCCTGGGCACCTGGGACCTGTTCCAGTCCGGCCACTTCTCCTGTGGCTGCTCCCCCAGTCTCTAGTTTCCTGTGTTCCCTGACCTGTCAGTCTCTGTTCCTAGTTTCCCTTTGGCCCCTGTGCCTTCAGAGTTACCCGTGCCTACTGAGGCACTTGTTCCCTGGACTGTTACAACAAACCTGGTTTTTACGGAACTGGCTGAGTCTAAGTTTGGGTCCACTCTGCCTAACCCTGACAAGTTTGTGTTAGCATGAGCCACCAAACTAAAATCTGGCTCATGTTTGAACTTGAAATTTCTCCGTTTGACTTTCATCCATTTTGTACACAGGGCTGGAGCCAATCCCAGCTGACTTTAGGTTTAGGTGAAGACAGAGTACAACCTGCACAGGCATGTGGAATTCAGAGTGACTTTTTGAACTTGCTTACCTCCACTTTGATAAAAATATTCTGCGGAGCTTCTACTTTATTCAGCTTGGCAGCCTCTCTCAGAATGGCTTCAGCTTCCTTCACTTTCCCCTGAGAGAACAGCCATCGAGGAGATTCTGGGATCAACCTGATCAGATGAACACAAGAGTACAGCATGTGCTGAGTAACATGTGTATGTACCCGAAAGAACTGACAGGGTTTGTTCTTTTATGGCACTGCATATACTGTAAGAAAACATTTCAATAAAACTTTTATCAGTGTGTGTGTGTTTGTGTGTGTGTGTGTCCTTTAACAGGCATACTGCTCGCTTGTCAGTGTGCTTGAGCGAGCGTGCATATGCTGAGCAGATGTAGCAAGAAGCTGCACATAAAAGTAAGAGGCCAATAAATGCAACAAGTGTTCATCTCAGAAACTGAGTTCTATGTCCTGCTTTCCACCAACTGTGAGGTGAGGGAGTTAACCCCGAAGCTGAGGACAGCTTTGGCTCCGCAGTAGAAGTTGTTCTACCTTGCGTCTTCCGACCACGGTCTGGAGACAGGAGCAGGAAGGGTTAATATTTTGTCATACACTGAGACCTAACATTTAACAAAGGTGCTTTCAATAAAACTTTGTCAGAGACAGCATGGTTTCCTCTACATTCATTTAGGAGTGGCGGGCCACCCGGGGTGGGTGTGCGCTTGGTGGAACAGATCTTTGAGCAAACTGTGCGCCCCTCACTGGCCGCCCGCGCTTTGCAGTGAAGTGCCGTAAACCCCGCGCTGCCGTAAAGTGGTATCGGTGTCGTGGCATCGGTGGCAGTTTTATGAGTACGAGTACGAGTACGAGTACGAGTACGAGTACTCATGCCTGGTATTGAACCAATACCCGATACTGGTATCAGTATCGGTGCATCCCTAGTATGAATGATGAATTTCGGTGTGTCAAATTCATTCAATAGTCTCACCACCACAGAGGGATGTAGATCAAGCCTGCTGCAGCCGAGGTAATCACTAACATTCGCCATTCCCGGAGAAAGTAGGCCACTGCAGGTAACACCATGTTCCCTGCAGCAGAGCTCATGAAGACTCCAAGAGAGCAGAAAATCACTCTGGTTTTGGGGCTGAGAATCTCTGACCCTGTGGGTGGTAGAAGTCAGAAGATAGTCCAGTATAAGAGAATACAATAACCGTTTCTCTGTATCTAACAGTTTATTTTCAATAAATACTCTGGTTGAGATCAAATTGGGGATATTCATACCAAGCACAAATGCAATGATACAGTTGGAGAATCCGCCAGCACCCACAAAGAAGAAGATGAAGCAGAAGATCTCCCAGTTCGGGGAGAAAATCTGTGCTGTGAGAGATACAGCCTGAAGACCCATCATGATGAAGAGTGCTGGCTTCCTCCCAAACCTGTGTGACGAGTCGGGTTGATTAAAGGGCTGTTCTGAAACTACTAACAAGGACATTGGGAATAAGTTAATAAAAAAAAAAAGGTTCTTCACAAACCTGTCTGACAAGTGGCCTGAGACCAGCGCTCCCACCAGCACGCCAACATAATGAATAGATGTGGACAGAGGAACTTTGTATGCATTGTCACACACCAAATCCCACTGCAAAAGAATAAATTAAAAACATTAAAAGATCTGTTTATGTCACACAGTGAGAGACACACATGCAGGCACACACATACTGTATACATTCACTGTAACCCTGATTTAGGCAGATGAAGACTTTTCTCATATCCACATCAAGAACGAGTCAGAATTCCTTGATTCCTTTTTTACAACACATTTCAGACCCTTTAGATAGAAGAACTTTGGAATTTGGCGTTTGTTTGCTCTCTCTTTAATTAATTAAGAGTATGTTTCTTTTCTCATGCACTTCTCAGTGGTTGGAATAAGGTCTCATGTGTCTTCTTGTACAGACACAACACAAAGTTAATATTTTCATAAGCTGATCTCTACTAATATACAAATTTTATAATTCAAATAAACTTGAAAACTGAACATGGTCACAAAATAAGCAACACAATTGCAGACATTTGTAAACTGAAGTGACAAACACTCATTGACTACTCACCTCTGTTACAATAGTTGACTGGTAGATTGCTGTGCTGTATGTCCAGCCATGGAGACAATGCTCCAAAGGAATTTCACTCACGTTCACGTCTACATTTGGGATGAAGTTGTTTTGGGAGTAATTTTGAACCATTTCCAGGTTAAGCCTCGAACAGGAGCTGCGCTTTTCAACACCATTGACTGTTTCCATTGGAACCGTCACGTTTCTCCACATCTCACTGATTTTGGAGTCTTCAGGAATATAACATTCATGAGGTGGAGTGTCTCCAACAAATACTATATAAATACCAATGAATCCATTTGGGAGGATGCTGATGGCCAGAGCAAAGAAAATCCTTCGTTGGAAGGCTCCCCAGGAGCCGAGAAAAGATGTGATGGTGTCATAGTCCCTGATATTTTCACTAGCCATTATGATACAAAGAATTCTTGATCATTTAGAGAAAAAAACCTGATCAAAGTTGAATCCAAGGCTGCGTTGCCACCGATTGACACACGGCAGACTGTGCTCTACAACTTCTTGACATGCATTTGAAGCCAAAGTGACCTGTTCAGATGAGCTCTCATTTTATATCCAGCCTTCAACTGATCCCTGAGGTTACAGAGTTAAGTGAAATTGCTGAAAAAAAATTATGAAACGTTCACTCGCTCGTCATAATTCTTGTCAAACCAGAGATAGAGTGCCTGGCCATGTCTGCTTGAAATGCAAATGTATTTTATAAAACGAGAAAACTGGAAACTCCATCAATGAGCCTTCAAAGAACAACTGAAAAGACAGTTAATCATTGTTAAGCAGATGTGAATGATGTGTGTTATAAACCACATAATTGTCACTTTCACACCTGGAGTGTATCCCAGAGCATAAAGATGAGAGTGAAGATAAAGTAAAATTTGGTAACACTGCCTCATGTTTGAAATGCTCTGTGGACCTTTTATTTTGTGATGCATTGTGGCAGGCAGTAGGTTTAGAGGCACAAAACTGCCGTAGTTCCATGTTTACCACAGATTTCTTTCTCCATCAAGTTATACAATGTGCTTAAGATACATCAGTGAGCATAATTTCTCACCTTTGGACCATTCTGGTCTGTTATTAATCTTTCTGCGAACCTAAGCTTTCCAGCTGCTGACAGTCGTCTTGCATTACACTATAAGCCTTTAATGAAGGACTTGAAAAAGGCTAAAACAGTCTTTGAAATGAGAGAAATTCATGCATTTTTAATTCATGGCAACAACAATGATGACTGAAAACCTGGCGTGTTTCTGAAAAACTAAAGTCAGAATAAACTTTGTGTCACTGTCAAATGTTAACATGAGGCATACATACACTGCTCACAACGAGTGAGAGATATTCAGTTATCAGCTGAAATTTCAGGATGAACCTAAAATGCACTATAACCTTTTACGGGTAAACTTAATGTGACTTTTCCTCAACTTTTGAATGCACTGTAAAATGTTTCAGAAGTTTTTGCAAAACTTTCTGTGCCAGAATGCACAACAGATGTTTGATCCATCAGGACACCAATACATTTCCTGGTTCAGTTCGATTTGGTATTTAAAGTCCTCCTCATTATGCTGCTCACATTTTGTAACACATGGTGGCTGTAGATGACTGAGATGTCTATTTATTTTGCTTTGTATGGTCTGCTGGAAGGAGCATCACATTGTCGGTGGCAAATAAAAGTTTACAACTTTCAATAGGTTGTTAGTATCAATAAAAAATAATAGTAAACCAGGTATATGAAATTCATCACTTTATTTTGCCAGTGTCATGTGTGTTACTCAAAATTCAACAAACTCGAACATAGCTACAAACCACATTTGATATTTCGAGTTAAACTAGATTGACTCTGTGATTTAAATATGCATCTTGAAAACATTACCATATTCAAAACAAAAAGATATACAACATTTTAAACACATACAAGCAAATTAATCTGCCGGGGAAAATTGGCTTTGAAATACCTCACTTGTAGTCAAAGTGCAGCAGTGTACAACACTATGAATGTACAAAAACACAAACAAGCCATAAGAATCTACAACTTGCTCTCTCTGGTTGCGCTGTCTCCATTTTCAACTTCCTTTGTCTTTTTGCCTCGCCCCCTGTTGGAACAGTGAGATTTTCCGTTAGTCATTTTCTTGGTGATAATATATCACATTTTGCAAGAGCAACCCATTCATGAAACATTGTGTTCCTCTTCATCGACCTAAAAAAAGCTTTTGATACAATCAACAACAACATACTAATCAAGAAACTGGAACGGTATATGATCAGGGTAACAGTTTTACACCGAGTAAAAAGTTATTTAGAGGGCAGGAGGCCGTTTGTGAAGCTGGGAATGTTTATTTCTGTATGCTTGGACATTGCTTGTGGCGTCCCCCAGGGGTCAGGATTGGGTCCCAAATAGTTCTCTCCTTACATAAATGACATCTGCAGAGTTCCAAACGTTTTAATTTGGATTTTATTTGCAGATGACACCACTATATATTGCTCAGTGTGGGAGCCACAGTAATGTCTGTGTGAAACATTGGATACCCCCATACTGATACCCTCATGCTTTCAATTATTTTAATAATGTTAATACTTTAATTGCTTATTGTTTATTTGTAATGTTCACTATATGTACCTTGGTTAACACTTTATGTACTGGCACTGTGGTTTATGGGCAGATGATGTACACAGGCACTTTGGGCAGCTAAAGGCACCTGCAGGGGTCTTGCAGGGTCCTCCGGATGGACATCATTCTGTGGACCTCATGTGAGACCATATGCATTGGCTGAAGTGTGGTCCTGTGCTTCACGTTGCGGGAAAAAAAATCGAACTATTGAACCCATGCATGCCTGGATATCACGTATTTCTCTGAATGGGTGTGCAACAAATATTGGAGGCACTGCTGAGATAATTAATTAATGGAGTGTGGTAACAAGAGGGCCGCTGGGGATCGTGACTAAAAGCAACCACAAGAGGGCAGCGACATCACACAAAATGGACCTGGAGGAGTTGGGCGAGGTCTCAAAGAATTTGCAATCTGCAACAGTCTCAGCTCAAAGAGGTGTGTGTTAAAGCTAAAACCCCACCTGGCAATGTCACAACAAAGCGAGCGTTAATTCGATCAATCACTGAATCCATGGATAACGCGATCAACGATGACGATCAAGCTGTTGCAGCACATAATCTAAAGACTTTGCTAGAACACGCTGAGCAGATTACAGACATTGCTGATGATGTAAATCGAGAACAACCTGCAGAGATCTCACCTCAAACTAGCAATCAGATCTCAGACCAAATAAGTTTGGAAGAAAAGTATTCACAGCTTTAGCTTAGTAGTCAAGCCCTCCAGGCAGAAGTGGGGAGGCTGAACGACAGAGTGAACAATATGTAAGCAAACCAAGCCCCATCTTCACAAGATATGTTATCTACAGATTCGAACAGATTACCAGAAGTGATGATGCGATGACAGATCAAGATTTGCAGTCAGATTGGAGGGAGAGGTCAAAAGGACAAACTGTCCTCCATAAACCTAATGCAGCAGATAGACAGAGCTCTGAGCAAAGGACACAGTGAAGCTGAGGTTATCGAGGCAGTGGTTAGGTCGATCATTCCAGGTTCGAGTCTTCCCGACATGCTCGAAATTAAAAGTGACCTAATGCTTGACAGACTCGAGACGATTTTAAAGGGCCACTTCAAAGAAGACAGTCCAACTGACGTACACCACAGACTAGTTAACATCACTCAAGACAGTCGTGAGTCTCCACAAAACTTCCTTTTTGGAAGCCTTTTTGAGGCTTTTACTAGCTTCAAGGGGAATGGACTGCAATATAGCAGTGAACTTATTCAGAAGAAATTCTTAAAGTCAGTCAGTACAGGGCTGTGACATGACAACATCAAATTTCAGCTGAAACCATATCTTAATGATTGGAGAGTGACAACTGAGCTACTCATTTGAAAAAAATGAATGAAGTCAGCAACTGTTGAGACCAGTGATACCGGTAACGCGTTAATTAGTAACGTGTTACTCTCATATGACCACTTTTTGTCAGTAACGACTAATCTAACGTGTTACTATTTCCAAACCAGTAATCAGATTATCTAAGTCACTGTGCGTTACTATTGCAGCATTAAGCAGGATGAGTTTCTTGTCTGTAAAGCCGCTTTATTATTAAACAGAACTGAGCCCTGCTTTGTTCTCCGAGCAGACACATGGACACACACATTGCATGCAGTCATCGGACCCACCCCCTTCTCCACTCTGAGCCAATCACCGGCCAATTCACTCTTACGGTGCGTTCAGGTAACACAAAAGAATCGGCATAAACAAACATCATTACTAAACCATATCATTGCACCAAGAATACGGCTGTGGAGATGTTACACTAATTTTGTAATTTTCTTGAGTGAAAACATATATTGGCAGGAAGACCCATCAATCAACCAACCAACCAACCAACCAGTCAACCAATCAATCAATCAATCAATCAATGGGGGGGATTCAGGAGGAAACATTTTCAAACATCCACCTGTGCACACAACTTTAAAAAGATTTAGCATTTCAGTGTGTGGAGTGAGACTGTGGAATAGACGGCCGGTGGAGTTCAAGCAATGTCCAACCATGAAGCAGTTCAAACACCGGTACAAATACATGCTGTTTAAAAGGTATAGGAAAGAAGAAGAATGGAATATGCAGTAGGTATTCTTACTGTTACCACTTGTTTGTTTATCTGTTACATACTCATTTGCTTTCTTTGCTTTGTTCTAGTTTGTTTTGCATTGTTTTGGGAATGTGCGATTGGTTAAAAAAATGCTGTGCAAATCAATTGGAGAGGGGGTAGGATTTAATCAGCTTTTGCTTCCTCCAACTCCTTTTTGAACACATTTTCATCTAGATTTTCATCTTCAATGCATTTTGTTTTTGCTTGTGTTCAAAACACAATAAATGGATGAAAGAATGAATGAATGAATAAATGAAACAATGAGGCCAGTAAACATTTTTATATACATGAACTCACCTGCATATCAGCTGCATTTGTGATAATGTCTCTGGCAAAGCTTTTCCATATGTTTCTGGCAACAGCCAACATACAATAGCACCAGAAATGGCGAGAGATCCCATCAGTATGTATGGAAGAGGCTTGAAGTATTGTCCTGCCAAAAAAAGAACATCAAGTTAGGATAAAACAGATATTTGTGGAAAAGTTGAATTTGCTGCTATAACGTGGTCACATTTTGGAGAGTTTAGAAAATGTGTTTGGTTGTAAAAATATCTGATGCCGTTGCTACTGTTTGATGAGAAACATTGCTCTGCTACCCAAAACAACAAACCATTACATTTACCCAGGTAAATCATGAAGGGGGAGATGATGGTGCCGAGACGCGCAGCCATGGAGCAACACCCCATCGCTGTATTTCTGATGATGGTGGGGAAGACCTCCGATGTGACGGCATACACCACGCAGAAAGCTGACGTGATGCCAAACTTTCCCAACATCTCAAGAAACACTGCCACACTTGGTAAACCTGTATGCAGGCAAGACAACAGAAGGAAAAAAAAAAAGCATATTCATATTTAACTTCAAAAGCTACCTCATGATGAACGATGTAAATCTTCTGTAAAATACCAGAGCATGTTTGAAGATCCCAAAATGTCAAATGTTAATTGTGTTTGTATATCCCTTGTCAGTCTCTTTCACTGAAGAAATGATTGGACGTTTGAACATTACCTATTGGAATGAGGTTCACACAGAAGATCATAATGCCTCCGAGCAGGAGTGTGGAAGACTGACAGATGTGCCTGGAGCAGTACTGGAGCAGAATCAGGGCAATTATGTAGGCTGGCACCTCCGTGACCGCTGACAAGAAGCAGTTTAGGTAAGGATCACCATGCAGGTTTGAAGTGTTGAGGATTAAAGCATAGTAACTGATGGTGATGGCGAACCTGCAGAGACAATACACACATGAGAGTAAAACACAAAACCAAACCACAGCGTGTTTTGAAACCGACTGCATGAATCCCAAATATAAAAAATGGAATATTTTGTCTTGTAGTAATTGAACGTCAGTGGTAAATGCAAAGAGTCAATCATAATGTTTGTTCATTATATTTTAAAGAATCACATCACATCAAAAAAACAGTATACGCACCACAGAAATGAACACAGTAATGTAATAGAGAGAACATTGCAGGATTTCAGAATGACGAGTATGCTGGATTTCTCATCCTTCCTGATCATTGCATCTTCAACCTGAAACAAAAAAAAAACAAAGAAATATTGATAGCGATTGAACTTTTATTGATTCTATAGCTGCGCTTTGACCAATATACCACTTTGTTTGTGTTAGCATGGTTCACCAAACTAAGTTCAAAGGTGACCAGATTTTGATTTCTCAGTTTGGCTTTTGTCCATCTTGTACACAGGGCTGGAGCCAATCCCAGCTGACTTTACGTGAAGACAGAGCAACACCTGCACAGGCCACCAGTCATCATTAGGGCGAACACAGAGAGACAGACAACAAACACACTCGCATTCACACGCATGGACAATTTATAGTCTCTGATTAGCCTGACATGCACGATTTTAGACTGAAGTAGGAAAAACGAGTATGTTTTAATTTGCTTACCTCCACTTTGGTAAAAATATTCTGTGGAGCTTCTACTTTATTCAGCTTGGCAGCCTCTCTCAGAATGGCTTCAGCTTCCTTCACTTTGCCCTGCGAGAACAGCCATCGGGGAGATTCTGGGATCAACCTGATCAGATGAACACAAGAGTACAGCATGTGCTGAGTAACATGTGTATGTAACCCAAAGAACTGACAGGATGAGACTAGTATGAACAATGAGTTTCGGTGTGTCATATAAATTAAATAGTCTCACCACCACAGAGGAATGTAGATCAAGCCTGAGGCAGCCATGGGAATCATTAACATCTGCCAATCACGGAGGAAGTAGGCTACTGCAGGCATCACCATGTACCCCACAGCCGAGCTCATGAAGACTCCAAGAGAGCAGAAAATCACTCTGGTTTTGGGGCTGAGAATCTCTGACCCTGCGGGTGGTAGAAGTCAGAAGATAGTCCAGTATAAGAGAATACAATAACCGTTTCTCTGTATCTAACAGTTGATTTTCAATAAATACTCTGGTTGAGATCAAATTGGTGATATTCATACCAAGCACAAATGCAATGATATAGTTGGAGAATCCGCCAGCACCCGCAAAGAAGAAGATGAAGCAGAAGATCTCCCAGTTCGGGGAGAAAATCTGTGCTGTGAGAGATACAGCCTGAAGACCCATCATGATGAAGAGTGCTGGCTTCCTCCCATAGCTGTGTGATGAGTCGGGTTGATTAAAGTGCTGTTCTGAAACTACTAACAAGGACATTGGGAATAATTTAAAAAAAAATAATACGGTTCTTCACGAACCTGTCTGACAAGTGGCCTGAGACCAGCGCTCCCACCAGCACGCCAACATAATGAATAGATGTGGACAGAGGAACTTTGTATGCATTGTCACACACCAAATCCCACTGCAAAAGAATACATTAAAAACATTAAAATATCTGTTTATGTCACACAGTGAGAGACACACATGCAGGCACACACATACTGTATACATTCACTGTAACCCTGATTTAGGCAGATGAAGACTTTTCTCATATCCACATCAAGAACGAGTCAGAATTCCTTGATTCCTTTTTTACAACACATTTCAGACCCTTTAGATAGAAGAACTTTGGAATTTGGCGTTTGTTTGCTCTCTCTTTAATTAATTAAGAGTATGTTTCTTTTCTCATGCACTTCTCAGTGGTTGGAATAAGGTCTCATGTGTCTTCTTGTACATACACCACACAAAGTTAATATTTTCATAAGCTGATCTCTACTAATATACAAATTTTATAATTCAAATAAACTTGAAAACTGAACATGGTCACAAAATAAACAACACAATTGCAGACATTTGTAAACTGAAGTGACAAACACTCATTGACTACTCACCTCTGTTACAATAGTTGACTGGTAGATTGCTGTGCTGTATGTCCAGCCATGGAGACAATGCTCCAAAGGAATTTCACTCACGTTCACGTCTACATTTGGGATGAAGTTGTTTTGGGAGTAATTTTGAACCATTTCCAGGTTAAGCCTCGAACAGGAGCTGCGCTTTTCAACACCATTGACTGTTTCCATTGGAACCGTCACGTTTCTCCACATCTCACTGATTTTGGAGTCTTCAGGAATATAACATTCATGAGGTGGAGTGTCTCCAACAAATACTATATAAATACCAATGAATCCATTTGGGAGGATGCTGATGGCCAGAGCAAAGAAAATCCTTCGTTGGAAGGCTCCCCAGGAGCCGAGAAAAGATGTGATGGTGTCATAGTCCCTGATATTTTCACTAGCCATTATGATACAAAGGATTCTTGATCATTTAGAGAAAAAAACCTGATCAAAGTTGAATCCAAGGCTGCGTTGCCACCGATTGACACACGGCAGACTGTGCTCTACAACTTCTTGACATGCATTTGAAGTCAAAGTGACCTGTTCAGCTGATCTCTCATTTTATATCCAGCCTTCAACTGATCCCTGAGGTTACAGAGTTACGTGAAATGCTGTAAAACAATTACGAAACTGACTAATCATAATTCTGGTCAAACCAGAGATAGAGTGCCTGGCCATGTCTGCTTGAAATGCAAATGTATTTTATAAAATGAGAAAAATAGAAGTTTCATGAATGTGCCTTCAAAGAACAGCTGAAAAGACAGTTAATCATTGTTAAGCAGATATGAAACAGTTATAAACCACATAATTGTCACTTTCACACCTGGAGTGTATCCCAGAGCATAAAGATAAAGAGAGACCTAAACTATCTTACTTCGACAAATATCCATAGACCAATGACGTTACGTCAGCACTGAAATGGTCGACGAAGAAGTTGATAGAGGATTTGATATACTGTACCTGTGTCACAAGAAAATACATTTGTAACACTGCCTCATGTTTGAAATGCTCTGTGGACCTTTCATTTTGTGATGCATTGTGGCAGGCAGTAGGTTTAGAGGCACAAAACCAGCATAGTTCCATGTTTACCACAGATTTCTTTCTCCATCAAGCTTGTGCTTTCAAACTTAATCATTAAACAAAAGTTATACAATGTGCTTAAGATACATCAGTGAGCATAATTTCTCACCTTTGGACCATTCTGGTCTGTTATTAATCTTTCTGCGAACCTAAGCTTTCCAGCTGCTGACAGTCGTCTTGCATTACACTATAAGCCTTTAATGAAGGACTTGAAAAAGGCTAAAACAGTCTTTGAAATGAGAGAAATTCATGCATTTTTAATTCATGGCAACAACTTAACGACTGAAAACCTGGCGTGTTTCTGAAAAACTAAAGTCAGAATAAACTTTGTGTCACTGTCAAATGTTAACATGAGGCATACATACACTGCTCACAACAAGTGAGAGATATTCAGTTATCAGCTGAAATTTTAGGAAGAACAAACAATGTACTAAAAGCTTTAAACTTAATGTGCCTTTCCCAAAACCTTTGGATTCACATGTCTAACAGTTCGATATTTCAGTAATTGAAGTAGTAACACCTTGTTGTTCTCTTAGGAACTTAACGGCAGAATCCACATCAGATGTTTGATCCACAAAGAGACCAAAACATTTCCTGGTTCAGTTCAATTCGGTATTCAAACATTCCTTATTATGCTGCTCACATTTTGTCACTATGCGACCAAGAGAACACCCAACAATTGATCAACAGTACCTTGCAAGTCTTCAAACAGGAGGTTCTAAGATGAAAGTGTCCACTGAATGTCACAGAGTGTCACCAGCAGGTTGAACAGAGATACAGAAAGACTGGAAGAGTCAGAGAAAGACATAGAAGCGGACTTCCTTTGCCAAAACTACCCCAGGGAGCATTTAGCTGGACGAGGGACCAGTGGGCCTCAGCGCTGTTCTCTAATGAAAGTCTGTTGACATTGAGCAGAAATGATGGCCGCCAACGATGTTGGAGACGTCAAAGAGAGCCTATAGTGGTGGTGTTAGAGTGTGGCCAGGAATGTCTAGTCAATGTCTGTCCAGGAATGTCTAGTCAATGACTGTCCTAGACTTTGTAAGTGTTGCAGTGACAAGCCCAGACTTCCTGAATAACACCACTAATCCAGTCATTGTACCCCTGCACAAACAACACAGGCGTAATTTCATCTTCATGGGCAACAATGCTCCAGCTCATGGAGGTGGCATTATTAGCAGACTGTGGCACCTCAAACAGAGAGGTCTGAACTTTCTCTAGACATGAAACCCATAGAAAACCTCTGGGATCAGCTGTGTCGCCATGTACAGTCTCATAACTCTGTGCTGTCAAGGGATGTGGATGGACCCAAACACAGACACTCAGAGTTCTATAAAAAACTGAGTTTATTTGTTTAATTGTCAAGGGGTATCAATCCAAATGAGAGCAGAGAATGCAAAAACCATAAACTACAGTCCAGGGAACACAAGGAAACGGGGAGGAATCAGGAACGATAACACGAAACGACAAAGACAACAAAGGGAGAGGGGGTTAAATACACAGGGAAGGCGGGGAGACCAAAGATGCTGCACGAGTGCAGAGCAGTTGAAGAGGACGATAGGATAATTGAACACATGAGGTAGACACACAGAGGCAGATGCAGACAGGGACCTCACATGTGCCCCATAACCTCAATGACCTGACAGTCGCCCTTCAAGAAGAGACGGATGCCATGCCTCAGCAGAAAATAAGTGGAATTGTGGACAGCAGGAGACATCGTTGTCAAACTGTAATTGATGCTCAAGGGCTCACGAGAAATTATTGGGGCACTGACATTTTTGTACCCATTGCATGAGAGGAAGAAATCCTCATTGCATGATTCCACCTAAACTAACTACTTTAATGACGTAATATCACTGCAGCAAGAACTTTATATGTTTTCTAAAATTTCATCCAGAAGCCAACAATCCCAAACTTTTTGTAAAATATGCAGATCGTGACTTTGGAAGTCAGTGGTTGAGCTGCCCTTTGCGCTTAAATGTTAATGGCCTTAATCAGCGTGAAGCAGAGACAGGTTTTTATACCCTGTGGTAAAAATGATGTAACAGAAATGAGGATGCATAAAGCAGAAATATAAACCTCGCTAAGCTTATCACACCCTGTTCATGAGGAGAACATTATCACTTCGGAAAAAAAGATCATTAATTAGTACTAATCAAGTAGTAATTTTGAGTAACGTGCACAACATTGGTATTCAAAGGGTTTATTGTTCATTTGCATGCATCATATGACAATCAGATAAATGTATTTCAATCGCATACAAAAAAAAATAAAAAATGAAAAATATGTTTTATCTCGAGACGAAAATAAACATTTTCTGTAAGAACAAAAAAAGTCTTGATGATGAAAAAAGTGGAATTCTTAATCCCCAAAATACATTAAATTTTTTTGTCTGTTTTGAGAGGAATTTTACTCCGAGCTAAGCACTGTCATCCAAGAAGCTAAAGGGTGAGAGTTTGCACGTCAGATTTGGGCTCATGTTGGATGGGTGTGTTGCCCGATGCTCCATTTTCATAGTGTTTCTTCTTTTTGGGTCGACAGCACAGCCTGGAAATAAAAACATGCACATGAGCAACGGAGACGCAGAAATGATCAACGCCCTCTTTGCGTCTCCTTTCACCGCGCTATAAATGTTTACGTTGTCATTGGAGAATTATTTGGAATTTCAAATGATTTTGAAAAGAAATACAGAAAAAAAAAATATATATATTATAAGAAAATACAATAGCAGTTTCTGAAGAGGAAACTGCGTGGCATACTGGCTTTTTTTTTTATGCATCTGAATTAAAGTGTTGTTTTGAATGGTTAAAAGATTGTTTTTCAGTGCAAACCTCTGTAATATCTGATATTTAACTGCAGTGAGGACGAGATTTGTGTCAAAGTGATGGAAACACACCCCCGACATTCTTGCATCTGCTCCACTGTCTCTGGTAGATCTTTATGAAGTGTCTCTGGGAGGAAGAAGTTCACCACAGAAGAGGCAATCGTGAGACTTCCCATTAGAATATAAGGCAGAACCTTATTATATGTACCTGTAAAAGATAAAGGAGCACCATTACATTTGTCATTATGATTCCTAATACTCCAATAGTTTCCTTAATCTTTATACGTACTACCAATATCCTTTGCAGAGTGTTTTTGCTCTCAAAGCATCTATGGTGTATCGATACAATTATTATAGATTATCTCCAAATTACCTAAATAGATGACATATGGAGCCGTGATGCTGCCAATGCGAGCAGCCGAGGAGCACATCCCCATGCCGACGTTCCGAAGTACAGTGGGGTAGATCTCCGCGGTGTAGATGTAGACGATGCTGAAGGCCATGGTGAATCCAAACTTCCCCGTCATTTCTAGAGCCAGAGCGACGTACTGAAGAGCTGGGGAGGAA
Source organism: Lipophrys pholis (assembly GCF_963383615.2). NCBI lineage: Eukaryota > Metazoa > Chordata > Actinopteri > Blenniiformes > Blenniidae > Lipophrys > Lipophrys pholis. The sequence goes on from NC_137634.1 coordinate 17,710,100, forward strand.
GGACGGTGACACGGTTGTTAGCGCCAAAGTTAAAGCACTGCATTCAACCTAATCTGAAGTCAGACACAAATTGAAAATGTCACTATCATGACATTTTATCGGAACAGTCTATGAATCAATGTTTGTGCAGACTTTATTTTATCTTTATATAATCTGGTTCAGGAATAAAGTTTCTGTTTCAGTGTTGCTTATAAATCTGTGTGTTAGATATCAGTACGTCCAGCTGGCTGATGAATGACAGATCACGCAGGATGTGTCATTCCTCATATCGGCTGCTCTGACCTCTCGGATCACTTTAGCTTAATCATCACCATAAAAGATCACCGATTGTAAATGTTTACAAGAGGTTATCTTTTACACTACAATGTGTCTATTGACAGAAGCTGGTGGTAATTCTGTTGAACTTGAAAACTTCAGACCTGTGTGAGGTTCGCTTTTACCTGACAATAAAAACAACGTTATACATACTTAGTTCAATGCTGTTCAGTCATTTTCTAATCTGCTATCTCCTTTTACAGATATAGCCAGTGTAAATGACTGCAACTTGCAATATATCTTATACCAGACGCACCACAGAAGACCAAAACCAGACAATTCTTTGATAGTGTTTTTTAAAGGTGCCTTATCTGTCGTCACAGTTAATATGTGTCATGCACATTAAATAAATATGGATAATATACCAGAACTCAAGGACTAATTAGCCAGCTGATTGGTCCTATAAGATAAAATGTAAAACAATTTTAAAAATCATGTATAACTCAGCTCTATTGAGAATTTATTTTTAGAAAAAAAGGACACCTTACTGTCTGGTATGAACTGGATGAGAAGAAGAACTCCTCCTCCGATGATGAGGAAGGATGACAGGAGAGCTCTTCTTGGACATTTCCCCAGTAGCCAGGTGGAAACCACATACGCAGGGACTTCGGTCGTGGCAGATAGGAAACAGTTCATGTAGGGGTTGCCACTCAGGTTGGAGGTATTCAGGGATAAACCAAAGTACCCGATGTTTATCGCCATCCTGAAAATAAGGACAGAATTTGTGGCGCATCACCTTTTTCTTGTGTCAATGTTGGACCGTTATGTTAATAAAAAGAGAGTAAGAGAGACAAAGAAAGAGATTCACCACAAAAGCAGGCACATCAGTGTGATGCATCTGAGGTTCCTGGATTTGAGGACATCCAGCATGGTATATCTCTTGGTGGGTGGCATTGCCTGGAGCTGGAAAATACAATTTATATGAATCAGTTTGACAAATATGTAGACATTTTCCACATTTCTGTATAGAATATAATTTGAAGATTTACTTTCAGAAGAACTATTAATAGTCCTCAATGTATTTCAGAGATGAGAGTAAAATAACTCTTATTTTGTCATATTCTTCAGAACTGAGAAAGCTTTCATATCGAAATAAAAAAAGAGAGAATTGCTGAAGTTGATGGATGCATCAGAGTCTTACGCCAGATTCTTTGAAGATTACAGGTGGCGCTTCAACTTTATTTTTCCTTGCAGCCTCTCTTATGATGACCTCCGCCTCTTCCACTCTTCCCTGAGTTATTAGCCATCGAGGAGATTCGGGGATGAACCTGCACAAATAATACAGGTTCCCAATAAAACGATTTTTTTCTTTGCAGTAAAAATGTAAATGACAATAAGCATCAGATTAGGTGAAAAAAGAAGTCATCATAATAGTAGGCATACCACCACAGTGGGATGTAAACAACAGAGGTTGTTGACAGAACAGCAAGCAGAGTCCTCCAGTCTCTGATGCCATGTGCAATCCAGGGTAGCGTCATGTACCCAATACAATAAAAAAGGAAGGCCCCGAGAGTAGTGAAGAGCACCCGCATGGTTTTACTTAACACCTCCGTTCCTGTAATTAACAAAACCATACATTTTAAATGAATCAAAAAGGCAGACTGCGAAAAAAAGATCAAAAATTTGGCAATAAAGTCTCTATTTACCGAGCACAAAGGCTGAAATGTAGATGGATATCTGAGATGCTCCAACGAACAGGAACATGATACAGAACATCCGCCATGAATGAGAGAAGGACTGAAGCAGGACGGAGAGACATTGGGCCCCAAGAGAGACAAAAACCACCTTCTTCCTCCCAAACCTGAATGGAAACGGGTCATTCATAAGTACACACAGAAATATTACATTTTTAAAAAATCATTAAAAGAAACTTTGGATCGCTGAGTTCCTGTGAATTTCTAAAACCCAGAATGAAATGATGACATTCAATTAATGGTTACGACTTTGAGTCTTCAGACGGAAAGGCCTGGGAGGCCCTGACCAGGTACAGTATGTTATGTACGTAGGAGTTTGCATCAGCAGATGGGGCTGTTGTCATTGATAACGCGATCCTGAATGCATACAGTAAATGACACAAAACGTTTGAAATCAATGCAAATTTGATGTCTAAATGAAAATAAGTGAAATCAAGAACATTTGTAATCATTTAGGATTACAATCAGGAATAAAATACCTGTCAGAGAGCTGTCCTGAGATGAGAGAGCCAACAAGATATCCCACAAAGAGAGTTGAGGACGCAAAGGGAACTTTCCACTGATTGTCACAAACAAGGTCCCACTGTCAGAGATGTAAACAAAAGGTGTATTTCATGCAAGAACTAAGACAACTTACATCTCTCATAAACAGACCCAGATGGAACAAACAAACACGTGCATCCTTTTCTAACCTCAGTGACGATGGTGGAGTGATAGATCTCTTTGCTGTAGCTCCATCCATCCAAACATCCCTCCTGCTCCAATTTAGTGACGTTAATGTCCCTTCCGGGTAAATATCCTTCAGCAGAGAGATTTCTAACCAGGTCTAACTTGTATCTGCTGCACTGGCTCTGAACCTCTTCACCTTTCACTAGCCTGATGGGAATGATGGCGCTTTTCCACTCCTCAGTTAAATTTACATCCGGAATGAGACAGTGGTGCTTTGGAGCTGCTCCTGCAAAGACAATGTAAAGTCCATTAAATCCAGTCGACACAAACACTGTGTTCAAGAGAAAGAATGTGGCCCAGAAGTAAGGACCAGTTTGTCCAAGGAATGCAGTGTCTTCATCATAGTCTCCCATCCTATCCGGGGGGAAAAAAAATCAGCCTCCCTGCTCTCGAGGGAGGAAAAAAGTGTTCTGTAAAATTCCTCAGAGTGTGAGACGCAGTATTCTTCCTCCAGTCCTGAGCTTAGAACCCGAGTGGTGGGGTTGCACTCCCTGCGGGGAAGAATAAGCTGCTGGTCCCTCTGTGGGACAGTTTCAATTGGAAAAACTTCACTTTTTTTTTTAGTCCAGAGGGAGTTTTAAACCTTCTTTGCACAGCACAACTTTACATCCCAAAGTAAAAAAACAAAAAAGAAAAGCACACTTTCAGGCCGTAACCCCCCCTTCCCTCTTTAGACGTTGACAAATTTATCTCCTGAAAAATCTGAGGTTTCTCTCTTTCTCTCAGCGGTTTGATTTGATTTACAGGAAGGTAAATAATCAAAACCTTCTGACCAAACTGGCCTCCCTGCCCCCACACTCCTGTGGGTATTTTCTCGAAACAACATTCCTCACTTTTAAATACTCCAAAGAAGTCCACGTGCCTGTACTCTAAATGTTGCTAAGTAGCATTAAGACCCACACTGGACGCATACTGTAGAGGTAAGCTTATGTAAAGTGCAGCAGAAAATCCAACAGTCTTCTATCCATGTCAGTGATACTATGAGGAGACACAACTAAAATACTCAATATGTGGGAAGAAAAACACCTCAAACAAGTCAACACTTCAAGTCTTACAAGTAAGCATATTCCCTTATCGCTCTTTAGTGGACTGGTATTGACGTGAACAGTACCTGATCTTACAATGGATTTTTCTCTGCTGTGCAATAATTTCAACATGTTGCAAGCATTTCTTCACAGTCTGTGGTGTGTCAGAAATCTGGGGCCTGATCCTGCAGCCACCGCTGCATTTCTAAATCAAAAACAAATAACCAAGGCTTTGCTGGAATCCAGTTTTATGTGGATAACTCAAATGAATTTGCTTCCAAAAAGGCCGTTAATTTAAAAACAAGACTTTACGTGCAATGTGTAACAGTGGCCTCTTTATTAGATCCACATGGAAATTCTATTGTGAGCTAAAATCTCTGTCAGAAATGGGAGTTTGTTCATGTCGATAAAAACTTATCAAACGCACAAACAAATAAAATTCATAGCAGTGTCGAGATGTGGAGAAATCTATGTGTGAGGCAGAAATAATGGGTTTAGTGTGTGTGTGTGTATATATATATTTATATATATATATATGTCTTTCTTAAGAAGGCCACAAAAATCTGAAAAACCAACACTTTTATAAAATTTCCCGAGAGACGGACGGGCCTTTATGGCGTGGCACTTGCCATCTGCAAGAGGGCCCTCCGCATGTCCCTCATCAGCTGGACACCTCTGAGCGACAGATTATAGTCAGCCCGCTTTCTCCACCAACATGGCAAGTTGACAGTAATCGTTGCTTTAGCCCCAACCGATGTCGCTGATGAGGATGCGAAGGATGTCTTCTTTGATCAACTCCACCAGGCTGTTGGCCAAGCCCCACCACAAGACATCACCATCATCCTCAGCGATGCCAACGTCACTCTGTCCAGCTGTGGTCGGTCCACAGGCTCATCCGTCGACAGGTCCACAAACGACAATGGCAACCGCCTTCTCCTTCTCTGCCACCACAACAACCTCTGTGTCGCTGATACCTGGTTTCCTTGGAAACTCGTCCATCACTGGACATGGTACAGCACAGATGGCAGAACCGGGAAAGCACTGGACCACATCCTTATCTCTCGACACTGGAAGTCGTTTGTCACCAACTGCCGTGTGTACCGAGGAGCAGAAATTGGCAACACGGACCATCGTTTGCTGGTGGCCCAGCTCTCGCTAAAGCTGCGAGCCAACCAGCACACCAAGACTCAGCCTCGCTTGGACTCCTCTCTACTCAGCGATCCTAACATCGCCACAGACCTCAGTTCTGCCATCCGCCGCACCTCCGATGCCCTGGCTACTGACAAAGTGAACGACTGGCTGACTTTCAAGGTAAACACCTGGAGTCCGCAGCCAACAACAACATGAGCCGTGTATTCAGTTTGCTGCGCCAAGCCTGTAATGGCCCACGCTTCAAGACAGCCCTGGTGAAAGATTCTGCCTCATAGCAACTGACGCAAACTGCCTCGAACGCTGGAAAGAGCACTTCAGCCTCCTTCTGCAGCACGGTGCCACCTCGGCTATCCCACCATCCTAGCAGCCGCTAATGCTGCAGTTCCTTGTGGCGCCTGCAGCACAGACCCTGTCACACCTTGAGGAAGTCAGAACCGCCCTGAAGAACTTTAACAACAGGAAAGCCCCCGGCATCTGTGCAATAACTGCTGAGATGCTCAAATCAGGAGGCAATAGCATCGTTGAGTGGCTCACCCACATATTCAATCAGGTGTGGGAGACAGAGAGGCTTCTGAGCGACTGGACCAGAGGAGTTATCCTACCATTCTGGAAATGTAAGGGTGGCAGGCTAAACTGTGGCAAACACAGAGGCATTACCCTTCTTTCCATCCCTGGCAAGCTCTTTACAAGGATCTTGCTCACTCGGGCTCTCCCAGCCATCAGAAGCAGCCGCCGTCCCCAGCTGACTGGCTTCATGCCCAACCGCTCCACAACAGACCACATCTCTGCCTTTCGTCTGCTGATAGAGAAGACCTATGAATTAAAGACCGCCATCTCTACATCAGGCTCATAGATCTGAAGGCTGCCGTCTGTCATGCTTCACTGTGGAGTATTCTACAGGCCCTTGGCGCACCACCTAAGATCGTTGCCCTGTTCAAGCTGCTTTACAGCAACGCACAGAGCTGTGCCCGTATTAACGGCAGAGACTGTGACAGGTTTCCCATCTCCAGTGGCGTTCGCCAGGGCTGCGTGGCTGCTCCCGACCTCTTCAATTGCATCATTGACCATGTCATGTTCAGGGTCTGTGAGCGGGTCCCTGGAGTGTCCTTCGGCAGCTACGACCTGACTGACCTGGAGTATGCTGACGACACCATTCTGCTCAGCACATCCCACAGTCAGCTAACAGATACTCTGGGAAGTGAAGAGACAGAGAAGCTTGGCCTCCAAGTGAGCTGGACGAATTCTAAGCTCATGTATGTCGGTGATGGACCAGATCCACATCCCCTACGGTTCGGTATCAACATTGTGGAGCCTGTCAAGAACTTTGTGTATCTGGGGTCCATAGCGAAAGACAATGGGGGCATGAAACCAAAGATTATCCGTAGAAGAGCCCTGGCTGCATCAGCTCTGTAGTCTCTCTGGAAACCACTCTGGCAGAACCAGACCATCTCACGCAAGACTAAGCTCCGGATTCACAACTCTGCAGTACTCTCCATCCTGCTTTAGGGTACGTTTACACTATGTTCCTGGCAGCCACGGAAGCCCCGTATGCCTGAAACGTTGTGCGCCGTAGGATTTTGGGGAATTCTGAGGAAGGCGTGGCACGTTTTTCACATTCTGTCAAGGCTTTCTACGGATGAAATGTGAACGCCGGACCATTTTGAAAGCACGTTTATGTCCCAAAGGGCCACCAAAAATGAAGGCAATCATTGTATCCTGAGACTTTTGCTGGGTGCATACATACCTCTTGATTTCTTTTTCGGTGGCATAGCTTGTAGAAGGTGTTCTGTCGTTAATTGCTCAGACTGAAATGAAACTCACCTCCGGGCTCGACCGTGCGCGTCGTGGCAGACTGGACTGGAACGCAACGCGTCGGGTCCACAAGCCGTCACACGCCGTGATTGAACGTGATGAAACGGCTACCATACACCGTAACTACACCGTGAGAACCATGACGAAGCACGGCGTGACGTGATAAAACGTGAAACAACCGTGAGAGAAGGCGCACTAAATGTCACTTCAGGTAAGCCTCCCGTCCCATCACGAACCGCCTCCAAGCCTTATTAATGCCAATTACGTGCTGCCACGTTTTGTGACGTTCATTCATTCTTGCTAGGGGCTACTAAGTTTCTCATCCGCGCCGTGGCTGACGTGGCAAATCTTTTGACAGTTTAAAAATCTGGCACGGCACCCACGGCAATCATGGCCTGTTACGTTTGCCTTTCCCGTCCCCCTGCGTTGTCTCACATCCATCCTGTTTTGTCCACAGTGGCCTGAAACGGGGCTGCCGTGGCTGCCATGAACATATTGTAAACGTACCCTTATGGCTCGGAGACTTTGCCCTTAAACAAGACTCGATGGCTTTGAAAGCAGGGCTCTCAGAACCATCAAGAACATCAGGTGGCCCCAGTGGGTTTCCAACGAAATGCTTAGAGCCCACACGTGCCAGCCCAGAGCATCCCGCCTGGCTGCGCAATGTCGCACCCGCTGGTTCGGCCATGTCATCCGCCTTCCTCCGGACCATCCGACGAGAGCCATTGTTGGAGATGACCACGAGGCAAACACCGCACCCGATGGCTCGACGTCATTACGGGCGACCCCAACAACATGGAGTTGCTGTGGAGAATGCAGAGCAGCTGGCACAAGACTGTCAGCTCTGGAAAGAACTGGTTCATTTGGTAGGGTCAACGCACAGGGACGGAATGCTCCCCCCACCCACCCCCCGCAGGAGCCCTGAGTAGGTAAGTAAAATAGTAAGTTATAAAATACCTTTAAGAGCAACTGATGTCATTGTGTAAATGTCTTTTCTGTATTTGCAAAAGTAGTGAGACTTTGTCTTCCTTAAAGGATATTGATGTGTGACAAGACAGGGCCAGAGCTATCTGTGTACTTCTTATCTTTTTGAGAGAACCTAATCAAAGTCTCAGAAAGAAATGTAAAAACATCCAAATATTTGGAGTTGTACAGTGTAAACAAAATTAAGATCCTGTCACAGTACCCCATGCTTAGTATGAGTGACAGAAAATACATTAATCAAAAGTAGATACTGTTGTTAACTGATTAACTGATTTACACAATGCTTAGTGATTGTGCTAAACATGCACATGAGATAACAAAGGAAAGACATGACATAACACAGCATGTAATCAGAAATGCCACCAGTGTTAAGCATTAGGAGTCTCAACATCTTCTATGTTCTGTCTTGTATCTTACCTCTTTTTTAAATGACACCATTAAATATTTCTCACATTTAAAAGATGTGCCATGACTGTATTTAAACTATAAGTAACTTCAGCTCATATTCATTTTTCAGGCAACTTTTTACATACATTTGAACACAAATATTTGTACTTTTGCACACGCTTCATAGAAGGCTTTTAAATATCAGCAATTCTGCATTGTTTTTGTCAAAGCGATGACTTTCTCAATTTTATAGCAGTGTTTGATCCAAACCCTACTTCAGCAGCCTCCTGTGCTCCTTCTCTCAACAGGATGTTTTGCTCTTCCATTTCATTCTCACCTTATTCTGTAGCCTTGCCCGTACGCTTTACCATGTACCAGTTTTGTCTTCCCCGTAGCCAGGGAGGACTAATGAAGGTTACAATCATAAAACACTGAGATACAGCATTCTTTTTCAACATGAGGCTAAACTGAAACACACATGAGCGACGCCTGCGTGAATGAGTCCTGTCACCCATTAACAGGTAAAGTTTGTTAGTGAGTGCAGCAGCAGCACTCCTGACAACACAGCTCCGTTGCTCCGTTTTATGGTCATATTGCACTCTGTAAACTATATCAAACCCCGCCTCCAACTCATTCTAAAGTGAGCTGATCACAAGGTCATTACCTGACTAAATGTATTACTGAAAATCAAAAAGTAGAAATCATGAAATAGCTTGTTTTCTCATTAAGTGTTTGGTCACGTCCATTTTGATTAACCTGAAACAGAAGAAAATGACTAGTATGGCCGCCCTCAGGGTTTCTACTCTTATGTATTGAAATAGGACAAGTAAAAAAAATGTTGCTATTATGGACAATGATCATGTTTAAAATTACTGTTTCAAATATAGCTTGCAGTCCTCTGCTCTCTCACCTTAGATCAAAGATAATCGTTAACAATGGTCTTTGTGGCAATAAAAGGGTCCACAGTGCAGATTTGTCTTGTGTAATAAGCATATAGTAAGAAAAGCAACTTGTAAATGTTCAGAAGACTTCACTCCTGTAGTTAATTTTTCATTTCAGCAGTCTTTTAAATTGCTAAAGTTTTAACTTGTAGTGCTGAGAAAAAAAAATTGTCATGTTGCATAGTTTTTTTCCTTCATTATGTCTAGTCACGTACATTAAGACACAGAAACATTTCAAACCACCACCTGGAGTTTCAAAACATGGTAACTCTTCATTTCAGGTTTGGTGGACCAGGACTTCACATTAACAAGAGGCCTTGCTTCAAAATGTACTCCTGTTGTTAACATATAGAGCCTATTGGTTCCACACAGAATTGTCTGACATGTGCTTTAGAAAAGGGACAACTTTCTCATTTTCATCAATTTCTCAAGACCAAATTTTAGCAGGTGTATTAGAGAAATGTCTATCTATTGGGAGGGACTCCAGTCTGTTTTACCAAAGAGGACATCATTTTCTGAGTTTTATGAAGGGTTCACCTCTCATCTGAAGGGAATTATTCAAAAATGTCCATGTCTGCAGGATCAAAACTTTTGGTTTTCATCGAAAGAAATCCCTCCCAAAAAGGAATAGCAGCATATGGGAGGAAACTTTGACGTTGCTTTGTGGTCCTTTATATGAAGGAGAAGACCTGTAGCTTTGTTTTGATGTATAATATGATAAGATTCAGTGAACAATGTGGCCATGGCTACAAGAGAAAAGCTCTCTCCCACTCTGTTACATAATCACCTTTCCACAGTACACACCCATTACAAACTCCGATGTTAGAAACCAAAAGGCACACTGTTTAAAATTGGTAGACGATTGGAAAAACCTCTTTCACGTCTGGAAAGGACAGATTTAAATAGAATGTATAGGTGAATGTATGAAGAAACCTCATGCTATTAAAGATTTATTGTGCATTTCATATAAATCCAATCCACTTTGGCAACAATGTCAGTTTTTTTGCGATTCTCGCAAAAACGGTTTGCAGAATGGTTCCCAGCGTGCCATAATACTATATTCCCCAATTTTATGCACGTTGTGATGTGCTTTGTGTGTATGTGCTTCAAAATATGGGTCCCAGGATAGTAATATTTACACCTCACCTATTACATAGGTAGGTACACCAAATAATATTATGAAGGATTATCATGGAGGCCTGAGTGATTTGGATAGGTACGGGGAAATGGTTTCAACCTAAACCCGCCAGGGGTTGTTTCTTTTAAGAAGAGAAGAATTAGTAAACCACTGACAGAAATGAATGCTGCGGGTGGTGTGGTGGGTTGGTTTTGTTGCTGAGACAAAACTCCCCGCATCAGAAATGCCCACTGCAAAGTCATCCATCCGCGCTGGCAACTAAATAACATGACACAAGACTATGAAGATGCGACCAGCTTCCTCGGGGAGTGGGGACGCTTCCAGCAGCAGATGTTTTTCCTCCTCTGCCTCACCACCGTCCACAATGGCTTCGCCGTGCTGGGCGTCGTGTTCCTGGCGGACACGCCGCTCCACCGCTGCGTCATCCCGGCGCACCTCAACCTGAGCGCGGCGTGGAGGAACAGCAGCGCGCCGCTGGAGGCGGCCGCGGCCGGAGGCGCGCTCATCACCAGCAAGTGCTCCAGATACCGGCTCCGGGATGTGGTGGACTTCTCGGAGAGGGGCTGGCTGCCCGGCGTGGATGTCAATCTGTCTCTTGTGCCCACGGAGGGCTGCTTGGATGGGTGGGAGTACGACCAGAGCAGCTACATCTCCACCATCGTGACTGAGGTTTGAACCTCTCCTATGATTAAAGAAAGTCTGCTGCTGGTCGCGTGAAGTGATGGGAGAAAGTGTGCCTCTGTGTTTCTTTTCAATTATTTAATTAAATGTAATTATAGTTTGATTTTTATGTTTGAATAAGCGGCTACTATTACAGTATATATAAACTTGCATTAAAAAATTACTTTTATAGGTGACATTTCACTGTGAAAATGATCATGATTAGGTATATTGATTGTATAATGAAGTCATTTAAATTTTTTCACTTCATGACATTAGGATTGTTGTTTGACCTTTGGTACTTAATAACACCAACCAACAATAAAGCAATGCATCCCTTATTAATGTCGGTTTGATCAATCATTAATGCCACTGTGTGTGTGTGTGTGTGTGTGTGTGTGTGTGTGTGTGTGTGTGTGTGTGTGTGTGTGTGTGTGTGTGTGTGTGTGTGTGTGCGTGTGTGTTGTACAGTGGGACCTCGTGTGTGATGATGGCTGGAAGAAACCACTCACATCTTCCTTCTTCTTCTGTGGGGTTCTTACTGGCTCCTTCCTTTCAGGACAGCTGTCGGACAGGTCATGCTGCTTTTTCGTTCTTTCTTCTTTTTTTTTTAAGGAAAAGAAAGTTATTACCCACCGTCTCCACCCCTCCCCCCTCCCCCCACCCCCCATTACATATTACATGTACTAGCTTATCAGTTGTCAGCAGGTCCACATTCTAACCTTCAACCCTGTTTTTTTGTGTGTTTTGTATTTTTTTTTAAGCGAAGCTCAACACATTATGCTCCTCAAACCGCCAGTCAATGACTTGATGTGTCACTATTATGATTTATTCTTAGATATTAGATTACATAAAGCCCAGTTTGGCCGGTGAAAAGTGAAATCGTCAGGTAATACAAGAATAAATGATTAGATGGTGCCTTGCATGGGATGATTGAATTGTGATGAAAAGTGTTTCCGAGTATTAACACTTTTAAAAGAGATATAAAACCGCTCAAGTCACCGATTTCACTCATCAACATGTTTCTAAATGTCAAAGCTTTTGTAAAGTCACTACTCGTATAACCCTATAAGGTATAACACTTACAAGAGTTTATATACAGTACTTTCTAGGCAGTTTAATAAATTAAAACTCTGTTTGTTCTTCTTGTCGCTCTTGTTGTGCTTCAATAAACTGTATTCTACTTTATTTCATGCACAAAGTAACAATCTATACTGAGAGAGCAATGATAATTCAGATATCCTTGGTGAAAGGGAACAATGTCAATATTTGTATTGTCTTGCTTTTACATAGTCGCGCAATGCAGCATGTGCCAGTCACTCTGAAAACGCATTCATGCAACACGCCGACTTCATTTACCTCATTTTCTTTTCTTCTTTGATTTCAGGTATGGAAGAAAAATTGTGTTGTTTGTCTTCATGGGAGTCCAGACAGTATTCACACTCATCCAGGTCTTCTCTACATCCTGGACCGTGTTCTGCGCCTTGTACTTCGTTGCCGGGATGGGACATGTTTCAAATTATGTGGCTGCCTTTGTGTTAGGTACATCTGATGGCATCGACTTATCTGTTCCCACATTCATTTGAAACAGCACAGTTGAACTTGTGTTTTGTCTCATCTTTTTTGTGCCAAGGCGCTGAGATACTAAGCCCAAGTGTGCGGACAGTGTTCTCCACCAGTGGGGTGTGTACGTTCTTTGGCGTCGGCTACATGCTGCTGCCGCTGGCTGCGTACTTCATCAGAGACTGGAGGATGCTCCTGCTGTGCCTCGGCTTGCCAGGCTTCCTCTACGTGCCTTTCTGGTGGTGGGTCGGTGTAATCCGGTGTAATCTATCCATCCATATTCAATACCACTTTATCCAATTCAGGACCACGAGAAAAAACAGGCTTATATTGTGTTGAGTTTGAGCGGTTGGATTGTACTTCACTGTGCATCAGATTTAAAAGAAATCCACCTAATACTTTTGCACATGCTCGGTTGTTTTTGCATCGCACAAATGGTAACGAGTAAATAGTAAGGATTTTAGCGATAATTTCAAAGAAAGTATTGAAAGTATTTACTTTTCAAAGAAAGTATTTGAAATACTTCCAAAGTATTGGAAGTCACTCTTTCAAAGAAAGAGTGACTTCTTTTTTGATTTTTGGAGTCAAAAAGGAAGCTGAGTTCTTGAGTTTTGGAATCCAAACTCATTTTGTGACGCAGAACCAGTAGCTTCTGGAGAGGCGGAGCATCCGGAAAAATCTTGAGATGAAGGTGCTGCCTTTTCCCAGCAAGATGTTTTTTTTTCTTTTTGGGTTCTTTAGAGAAGAAAAAAAAAGCATTTACTGCAACAGTATATATATGTATATATATATATATATAGAGAGAGAGAGAGAGAGAGAGAGAGAGAGAGAGAGAGAGAGAGAGAGAGAGAGAGAGAGAGAGAGAGAGAGAGAGAGAGAGAGAGAGAGAGAGAGTCTATTTGAAAAAGATCTTGAAAACGTTTTGAAAACTGTCTTTAGTGCTTACATAAGCTGTTTTTAGCTCCTGTCATTCTTTCCCCCCGGGACAGGTTCATCCCAGAGTCTCCCCGCTGGCTGCTCTCTCAGGGAAGAGTGGACGAGGCCGTGGCCATAGTCACAGCAGCTGCTAAGAAGAACAAAACTGAGCCTCCACCGGTCATCTTTCGGCCTTTGCTGGTGAGAATGTTTATCCTTTTGTCAGGAGGCGGTATTTTCAGGCCCCGTTTACATGACAATGAATATGAGTGTATCCGCAAAACTTTCTTCACTTTTGGGGGGGGGGGGGGGTCCGTTTACACGACACCGGTGTGCGGATCCACTGTATTTGTGAAGTTTTTATCCTGGCTCCAAAGGTGAAAAGATTCTTTCACGAAGGCAATGGTGCGTTCTTACTGTGCATGCACATATCTCTCCCGCTCCCTCCCCTTCTTTCTCCTCATCCACTTGTAAACAAACATGGCGGACCGTAGTGGTATTACTCGCCGTCCGTATTCTAGTTTCATCGTCCACATCAGTAGTTTTACAGTTGAGACTCTCCCCTGATAGCCGCATTCGTCATCAGTCCAGACGGATGTCGGGTTCTCTCCATTTTCTTCACTTTTATAGCGAATTGTTCTCTGCACACACGTCTGTGTGGTTTCATTACAAAATCAAGCAACAGCGCCCTCCCGTGGCCCGGCATACTAACTACATTGTTGTCTCTGTGTCCGCTGCTGCAGTGTAAACACACTCCTTTTTTTTTAACCGATTAGGTGTTGGCATGTGAAACGTTGTTGTGTAAAAGGGGCCTAAATGGAAATGGCATGCATTAATTAACAAACGTGAAGTTCTGTAACGCTTTAACCCTGAATATGTTAACCATTCTAGGTTTTAGCTTCTGTGAATTAGTTAACGTTCAGAAGGGTGAAAAAGTCTGAAGCTTCAGGGATCACAGCAAGGACATAATGAATAACTGTTCTTCTATTCTCCACGTGACTCAGCTCTAATCTGGATGCCAACGGAGTCCAGATTTATGCAACTTACTTCCACCAGCAAGTGGGGAGATTTGCCCAAAACATGATTGAAGAAAATGCCTTGAGTTCCCAGGGGAACTTCACTGTGGTGAAACTAACATTAAGTTCTTATTTATTGTTTTTCCCGTCATTGTACTTAGATTACTGTGCAGTAGTTTGTTATTACCCACAGTCCAATATAGCAATAGGTAATTCGCTGTTTGGTTCCCATCTCTGTCTGTTGGGTTAAAGCATTCCATTACTGGTACTGTGATAGGGTGATTAGGTTACTAGTAATGATGGTTCTGTGGCTACAGCTTGAAGAATGTTTCACAAAATTGGCCTGAATAAACCACTTCCTATATAAAAACCATTGCCTAACAACATAAAATAGCTAAAGAAAAAGCTTGTTTTAACTAATTAAATGATGAATACCCAACATATCAACTACTTTAAAAAAAATGTGAGAAGCTTAAGCAATTTATAACTAAACCTAACCCTTAAAATAAAGATGAACCTTCTTGCTCGTAGTGATTTTTAGTTTATTTCCTACTGTGATGAAGCTGTAGTATCAATTTCGGAAGCTAATATTAATAATCAGCTGTAATTGTGTCTTTATGCAGATGCAAACATGTGTGCCACACGTGACTTTTATAGTCTCCGTCACTTGTGTTGTATGTTCTGCCTTAAAAGCAGCGGACCCTAAACATGGATCCGAGATGTCCCATCAATATAGCTGATTTACAGGTTAAAAACAAACATCTTAGCTTTGTTTTGCAAGTCTTCATAAAGTTGTATTGTCACAGAGGCACTTGGTTACATACTTGATACATTTAGGGCCACATGGATGTTTTAGAATAAATCTTGGTTGTTCAGTTTAAAACTGTAAAAGTCAACTTTAAGCTGTGTGTTGAAACTTGTTCCGTAAATATAATGCAAATACTCCCAGTGCTAATTAACAATGTGATAGTATAATAAATGCAATGCAAATTTGTTCCGTTATCTTGCAACATTGAACTTTTACCCACTTTAATTTGTGACAATTGTGCTCGGGGATAAACTGTGTGAACATATTGCCATGCATGTGCTCACTCAGCAAGTGGCCATGCATTCACACGCCTCTCTCTTATGACATTATTTCCAGCTGGACGGGTCCGCTCGCTGAGTGTTTGTTTTTCTGCATGCTCTGTCGCCCCACAGAAAGAACTTCAGTCTGAGAAGAAGAAGGCCCACAACATCTGTGACCTCCTCCGTTCCCGAAACATCCGCTGGGTCTCCATCACGCTGTGGCTGGTCTGGTGAGTCCCACTGGTCCCATCTGACCTTCACATTCAGTACAGTGACCCCACACACACACACACACACACACACACACACACACACACACACACACACACACACACACACACACACACACACACACACACACACACACACACACACACACACACACACACACACACACACACACACACACACACACACACACACACACACACACACACACACACACACACACACACACACCTTCAGCCTGTTCATGCATCATCTCGACCACGTCAGTTCAGTTCACTAACAACAAATAATGACCTGTCGGGTGCTGTGAAGCTTGCAAGTGAGATCAAAATCTGATTTTATGTAACTACACAGTATGCAGTGTTCTTTTTTGACAGAAGGTCATCATAGCAGGTGCATATGCTTTTTATTTATTTGTTTACTTTACATCAAAAGACTGCTGTATTAATCATTATGGATATAAGAGGATTTTTTTAATGTTCAAGATTCATTTTAATACATGGTTTTATTTGATTCTTGCATAATGAATGTTTTGTTTGAATCTCTTAGATGCTGACACCTTTCTTTGTGGAGTTATATATATATATATATATATATATATATTCTTGTATATGCGTGGATTTTTTCTGTGCATAATCTAGCTTCCTCACACGTTACAAAAACCATTCTTATTAGGTTTAATAAGTGACTCAAAATTTGCTGTAGTTGCATTATTGTTTGCCTCTGTCCAGGGTTTACTACATCACGTTTACCCGAGGTTGGCTAGAACTGGGTTCAGCTTCTGAACTACTCTAATCTGTATGAAGTCCCTTTATCATATGGATAGCTTGAGTTGTACTTGCTCCTTGTTTCTCTCTAAAAATAAAAACCATTAAATCACTGAGATTGAAGCATGAAAACAGTGTGATGAGTAAGCCATATGGTCCGTGGACAACAAACAGTGATACAATCATGTAAGGTATCAACATACCTTGTTTTCATAACCTTTCTGAGGCGCTATGATTCAGAAAACATCTCAACATTTGTCATTTGTTCCTTCAAACTTTCTTCAACAGGAATACCGTTGCTATTGCCTACTTTGCCCTCTCCCTGAACACAGCCAACCTCCATGGAAACATGTACTTTAACTGTTTGCTGTCGGCTATGGTGGAGATCCCTGCCTACTTTTTGTCCTGGGTCATGTTTCGCTGGTGGTCCAGACGACTGAGTCTCTGCTCAACCTTTATATTCGGAGGATCAGCTCTCCTGCTCATACAGATCCTTCCCGCAAGTAAGACATCGGCATCTGTGGATTTTCCTCCTCAGTGCTCTTTTCCCCACCGATATCGAGAACAAGTTTTTTGACTGATTCAATATTTGATTCCCCGCAGACCTGGTGTCTCTGGCCATAGCCCTCGAGATGACAGGCAAGTTTGCGCTGACGACAGCGTACGCCATTGTGTACGCCTACTCAGCGGAGATCTACCCGACGGTCCTGAGGAATACGGCTGTTGGCGCCTGTTCCATGGCCGCCAGAATAGGCAGTATCACTGCTCCATTCTTAGTTTACTTGAGTAAGAATTCATTATCTTCCACCTTATGCACATACAGTTATTATCAGCTGCATTATCAGTTTTAATGAATTTATAGTTGTCATATACTTGAATGTTCTTATCCTCTTCTCCAAGTTATTCATACTAATAATGATGCTACTATTTCTCGTGTCTTGTCTTGTTAATAGGCATTCCTGGTATTTTTATTGTACAGTTTGGTGCCAGACGCCACAGCAGACCTTCACAGTTCAAGAATGATATATGTAAAATGTGTTGTTAATTTACACTATTGTTCTTTCCTGCCTTCTGGCCGGGCCAAATTTTTATTCTTTTGCCTAATTAATAGATATGACGTGTGATCATGGTGGAGGTCTACTTCCTTTTTTTCATGGGATCATTCTTTTCTTTATTTAGATTTTCAACAAAGAAACTTGATAAGTCGGTTTTTGTCATTTGTTGTTGACAGTTCAAAGTAACGGAATTAGGTCAATTAGACTCTCTTGGAAGATGTTTTGCCTTTTGTTTGATTAATTCATTCTATTGCTTTGAGAAGCAAGTACTTTTAGTGCACATATCTATCTAGTGTCTGTGCCTGTCTGTTCTTTACCTGAACCCCTGATCCCATATGGGTGGACGTCGAGGACCAGCTCTTTGACATTCACAGTCACACTGACAGGCAGTTTGGACTTTCCGGTTAATCGAACCTGTCTTTCTTTGTGCTCTTGAAGGAAACCAGAGCACACAGACTCAGGGAGAACAGCCACTCATTCAAAAAACAGAAGAAAGTCAGCTTGATTAGCAATCAGAACAGCTTCAACTGGCTTCTGAAGTCCTGAATCCCTCTGTTGAACTTCAAAGATTTAATGGACTGAATTTAAACCACCAAACTGCACAACTTTGAACCGTTTTTTCCTTGAACTCTTCATTGTTCCTCTTTTGGTTTTTAGCAGCTCTTTGGCACCATTGTAGACGTGGTTGTTTGTCACTCTCTGTGATGTGTTGCCACAGGAAGCTATTCTGTTTCACTGCCTTACATCCTCGTGGGAAGTCTGACGGTGGGATCAGGGTTGCTGAGTCTCCTGCTGCCTGAGAGCTTTGGAATGCCTCTGCCCGACACCATCAGTCACATGCAGAGCTTCCCCGGGTAAGACTGCACCTCCCTGTAATTAACTTTCCTTGAAACCAGCCCCATTCGAGATTAGTTTCCTCCGTCTGTGTTGCATCTCAGGAGAATCGCGATCAAGATTGTGGTAGCTTCTAATGTAAAATTTCTAATATTCTTGTTTTAGTTTTTAAACTATCACAAATGAATGAATAACTGATTATTGTGTGCAAGGCTATAGGATACTGCGTTAATCCTTCACTCAAATATGGTGATTTCGTAAAACAGTTGACAGATTTTCACTTTGCTGAGTCCACCTAATGTTTAAGGTGTTTGCCTTTGGACTGTCACATGAATATTATGACTAGTGGGGCAGGAGAGCACAGCAACAGGACTGAACTGAGGCCATGTGTCAGGGACCGAGGGGAATCCAGAAGCACACTCAAATTCAGATGGCAGGTTTGCAGCATTTATTGGGAAATAGGGCTGACAATTCCAGAGGGGTAATCCAAAGGCGAACGATCAGAATGCAGGCAGAGGTCAAAAACCACGAGGCGAAACTCTGGGGTCATGAGACGACTCTACAATGATGATCGAGCACTGAGACCAGGGGAAGAGGGGCTTAAATACACAACAGAAGGGCCGACAGGTGATACAAATCTACACTAATCAGACATACACAGAGGGAGTGAGAACAGGAAATGTGAGGGAACAAAGACACAGATTTCAAAATAAAACAGGAAGAGACGTATAGGTTAGTGATGTGGACTTGACAGAGACACAAGAGGGACTTTGCAAAGTGGTGAAACGACAAACAAGACAACCAACTGTAAATATTTTGATAAATTATAATGCTGTTTCTAATTTGTCCAGGGGGAATGGTCATCCTTTTTTTTTTTTGCCAAATCAGAAGTTATAAGACAACTCTGAGACACAGACCTGGATTACATCTGTGACGGTTTATTTGTGTAAACATGCAAGATATCTTTAAGTAAATGTGCAGTCTGAGATTTGTCAGGCTTTTGCAAACATTAGTGAGAATCTCTGCAACGGGGTTTTTTTTTGTTCCGAAGATATTTCTGGTTGTATTGCTTGCATTAGATATTGTCTGAAAAATGTCCTTTTTAATCCTTATATTTTCACTAAAACTGACAAATGTGGAAGTTGTTTGAAAGTTAAAATACCATCATTTTACTGGCCCTGCCCACTTGATATCAAACCGACAGAATGAGTCTGAGATTAAACCAGGAGGAGACAAGAAGATTGAATTAAATAAATAGTTTTAAGGAATGTATTAACTGGTTGCAGCGAAAAACACAAGTGTTTTTTTTTTCAGAATGAAATTATACAGCTTTACCGAGCGTCTATTTGTCTGCTTTGTTTTTGACAAAGTCACAGCAATTTATAGTTTAGACCTGGCAAATTATTATACAGAATTCTGATCTTGCAGCAAATCCAGATTTCCTTTATCCAATGTGTGAAAAGGAGGCAAATTAACAATTAGGAAGGCAAACACTAACCTCACTTAAACTCACTTTACTAAGCTAAAAAAAAGAATTGAGTCAATTCAGTCATCTTCATCAATGCTATACAGTTATTAAGTATTTAAAAACCTCATTTATATAAGTAAATTGCAGTGAAGAAAGGGCATAAGATGCATTAAAACTACTCGGTCCTTGGAGAAGGTGACAGTGTACTGACAATAAACCGCATGTTACTGTTTTGTTTTTCTTTAGATGTTGTCGTAAGACTGAAGACACTGAAGAAAATGAAGAAGCTGTGGAAAAAAAAGACCTTGTACTCAAGCAGCAGAGCTAAAAACAGACTTTTACTTGCTCTGTCTACATTTCCGCTACTTTAAGGAAATAACAAAATTTTTATGTCTTCACCAGATAATATGAAAACACTGAATTCTGCTGGGAAAATAAACTGTTAAAGTTTTACGACAGATGTTTTTTTTTACTGCCACAGCAACAAAGTATTGTAAAATGATAACTGAAACTTTTTGTGCATGCTCCTCTCCCCCATAATTACCATGAACAAATTAAATGTGTGGCTTGTGAATGAATATGCATGAAATGCTCAACGTGGGTGACAATCTATAACATAGTACCTTTGTTCGAGTGTACAACTGCAATTTTAGAAATAGTGAAATGTATAGTGGACACTGTGATTTATAATGCTCAAACGTTTCATTTGTGAAAGTTGAGAAAAAATATTTAATTAAAGGTTTTTGATTAATTACATTTAACTGGAAGTTTCTTTATTGTGTAGTTGCATACATTCACAGATAGATTACAATAAAGAATGAGTAAATGTTTCTTATTCAAGTATAGTACAGGAAGAAATGCCAATGTCACTGATGTGATTAATCAAGCAGATTAAAAATAATTAAAATTCTTACTTCAGTACAACTATATTTCTAATATACCACACAGTAAATTTGTTTTGCCATTAAGGTTTTCTTTATCAAAACAAAACAAAAACTTTGAATGCAAATGACACAAAATAATAACATTGATACAAAACATTTCTTCATATTTATTCTCATAACAAACAATCACAACTGACTTTCAATCATCACCACAGACTTTGAGTTTGCTTTTCTCTTCATGCACGGACACTTTATCCTGTTGAGAGACACAACAAACAAGATGTGATTAGGTTTGGTGTTCTGCAAAAAAAGGAGTACTGCAACAATGGAAGATGAACTATTTCAATACACAGAAATTCTAATTATGATCATCACTAATATCAGATCGTCTTCGCTATAATGGAAAGTGTATTTATAGTGATTCTTGCATCAGAAGAACTAAAAATCCATATCACATTAGGTTTGCAAAACCTCTTGCTTTAATTGTTGCTTCAGTTCAGTTCAGTATACTCACTCAGCTCTTGTATAAATAGTGCAATACATTTTCCGACTCCAGACACGGGCGTGCACGTCCCAGTCGCCGCGTTCCTGAGTGCTGTTGGATAAAGCTCAGCGGTGTACACAAACATCAGGGACAAACCAGCGGTGAAACCGCATTTTCCCACCAGCAATAGACAGACCTGACAAATCTAAAGTGAGAGAACACAAACAGGGCACGGGAACACAGCGCTATGTTTAATGCTCATCTTGTTTATTTACTGTACTAAACCACATGGTCCTGCTGGTCTTAAAATAAGTTGTGGTCAAGTGCATTTGAAGCATGTTGCTATCTAGAGGCAACCCCCGCCGCCCGAAAACAAACTAAAAGTCTGCTGTCAATGGTGCAGTGTTTTGATATTCTAAGACTGCAGGAGTACCTGTTGTTTTACTGAAAGGTTCACACAGTGTAGCTGTTAAAGTGTGCGTGTCCTCTCTCTGTTACTGCTTGACAAATCCATACTTATAATGTCAAACGGTTCATGTGTAAGTGCGTATCAAAGACTCGAACTGGCACTCGGCGGAACGCATACCTTCACCAACGCCACATTTCTTTGCGAAACCAAGTTAGCATCGCTAGCATGTTAGCTCATCTCAATGCCAACTAGAGTGGAGGCACACAGATAAACCACTACCCGAGTCAATGTTGTCGCGCTGGCGTTTCTGGATACTCGCCGAACCGAGATATTAGCTGCGAGCTCCGGAGCGGAGTGAGCAGTGGGCGAGCAGGTGGATTAGGGTTATGGTTTCATACAATTTGCAAATTGCCTTTATGTGAGTAGGTTCAAGGTTCGAGGTTGAAGATGACTTTATTCGCACCTGTGGGTAGATTTGTTTTGCAGATTGTGATTGCATTTGGCATGTCGTAACAAAGTAAAACACAAATTTGGCCAGGTTAATACTAAGCATGCAGGATTAATTTTTCCTCCAAGTTAAGTGTTGTGAGGTCACCCATCAGGAAAAGTGCAGGTGACACCAGAATGGCTCAGGCATAACCAAAGGTCTTCACAGATCCTTTGCCAAAATGTTTGGGCTGGTGCACACAGCGAAAGTGCGTCTAAATAGGTATCCGGGAGACTACCTGTGCAGTTTGAGCATGCATTTGTAGAAGTGTTAGTATATTTATAATCATTTTAGGTTAAATGCATCAATTGGGCGAAATGATGGAGGGAAAACAACCAAATAACATCAGCAGCTCCTGTAACAATGTTTCAGAATGACAATTTAATCACGTATTCTGAGACTGCCATCAATGTACAATTACGTGTTTGAAAACAACAGGGAGAAATGCGGAAGTCACCAAATATGGTCACTTGCATAAAACTTTAAGAATCTGAGCAATATTAAGAGCTGTTTTAGTGATTCCTTCACTACAGATAGCCGTGATAGCATGTTCATGATTGTGCTTGAGGAACGTTGCTGTTGTCAAATTCATCCCTTCGTAAAACGTGCCCAATAAGCCTTCCATACCTCTTCCATACTTGTTAACTAACTGTTGTCCTCTTTGTCTGTCTGTATAGCTCCTTGCTGGTCAATTTCATGGGCTAGAGGATTTGAAGAATTTTTTTGAAAATACTTTATCTGAAATCTGTTACCGTAATCTTATTCTAAAATCTGCCTCGGTCATTCTCCAAGTTTCGCAATTATAAAGTAGGACTGAGTCAAGAACTCCAAAATCCTTCAAGCTTTACTGTTAATTCTGGTAATTGTAATTAATTTAACTATTAATTAAAATTCCTAATTAATTGACTAGTATATGTTATGAGACTGCTATAACTGAATTGGCTATCATTTCTGTTAAACAGGTGGTGCTCCCGAGGTATCTGATGCTGATCAGTATACATTTTTAATAAAATAGTTAACTATCTTTGATCATTTTTAAACATTGTCGATAACTAAACTACCAAAACCCAACATAAAAGGTACCACGTGATCTTTATGAGGTAAGAAATCCCCACAGAGATAAAATATTTCTTCAAATTTATTCTCATAACAAACAATCACAACTGACTTTCAATCATCACCACAGACTTTGAGTTTACTTTTCTCTTCATGCACGGGCACTTCATCCTGTTGAGAGACACAACAAACAAGATGTTATTTGGTTTGGTGTTCTGCAAAAGGAAACTGTGACAATGGAAGATGAGCTATTTCAATACACAGATATTGTAATCATTATGATGATCTCTGATATCAAAGCCCCTTCATTATAATGGGAATTGTTTTTACTGTGATTCTTACATCAGAAGAATCCTAAAATCCAAATCACATAGTTACATGACTGTTACATGCAAATAACGCATCAAAAAGCTGCTTTGAACAGCTCACCTTTCTCTTTTCTCCATCTGCTGAATAGTCTGTGGAAGAGGCTGGCCAAAACTCTCCGGTAGGAATATAGAGGCAAAGACAGCCAGGAAGGCAAGCGTGCCCAGTGTCATCTGAGGCAGATACTTGGAGTATACGCCTGCACAAGCCAGTCGAGAAAAATAGAATTAGAGAAAGGCCTGGATCATTGCATTAGGTTAAAAAAAACATGACGTGGATAAACATCTTGCTGTTATTGATACTTTAGTTCAGTTCAGTGTACTCACTCAGCTCTAGTATAAATGGTGCGAAACAGCTTCCAACTCGAGACAGGGCTGAACACGTCCCGATTGCCGTGTTCCTGAGTGCTGTTGGGTAAAGCTCAGCGGTGTACATATACATCAGGGAGAAACCAGCCGTGAAACCAAATTTTCCAACCATTTCCAGAGTAATAGACAGACCTGACAAATCTAAAGTGACAGAAGACAGACAGCACACGGGAACAAGATGTTTAATGCTTGTCTTGTTTATTTACTTTACTCCACCACATAAGAAGATGTCGGTTATGACCAGTATTTGTCATCTATCTCAGATTGTTGACCAGGCCACAAGAAAATGGTGCAAAGACATCCACTTGCATAGATCTCATATTCACTCATGTACCTGAACTCTGTTCAGAAGCTGTATCCAGGGCTGTGGGCTGTAGTGATCATAACCTGATTGCAGTATCAAGAAAAACTAAAATGCCTAAATCAGGGGCTCGCATCATACAAAGCAGGTCATTTTAAAAATTTAATCCAGATTCCTTTTTAACAGACATTACCAATTTGCAATGAGCTGATGTTTGTGACCAACATGATGTAAATATTGCCTTAAAAGTATTTATGGATAAACTACTGGAAGTAGTCAACAAGCATGCACCACTCCGGAAGAGAACAGTAAGGAGTAACAGTGCTCCTTTGGGTGGATAATGAACTAAGATCTTTAATGCTACAGAGGGATAAGGATAAAGATACTGCTCAGAAATCAGGGAATCATGAGGACCAGAACATTTATCGTGAATTAAGGAACCATGTGTCCAAAATGAACCATTATAAAAAGAAAGATTACTTTAAGCAAAAAACTTGTGATTCTGCTGATGACGGCAAAAAACGGTGGAAAACACTTAATGTACTGATGTGCAAAAGGAATAAGTCAACCCCAAGGTTTGTGGAATTGGAGGGGAGATTTATCACCAGGCCAGCAGATGTCGCCAACTATGCATGACAAAACATGCCACTTTAATATCAAGACAGTGGATGATAAGACTGTTGGAAGGTTGTTAAAGAGTATCTCGGAAGATACTTCTCCTGGCGTTGACAACCTTGATGGAAAAATTATTAAAGTTGCAGCTAACATGCTGACAAAACCAGTTGGTCACATCTTTAATCGTTCAATCATCAGTGGAGCATTTCCAGATCTTTGGAAACAATCAAAATTTATTCCTCTCCCTAAAGATGGAAAACTGCCATTTACTGGTTGTAATTGCAGACCAATTAATTTACTCCCTATACTCAGTAAATTATTTGAAAAAAATCATTTTTATCCAAATTATGAAGTATTTTAATGAAAACAAACTCCTTACAAGTGCTCAGCATGCATATAGACAGGGGCATTCTACCAACACGGCTCTAGTTCAGATGACGGACGAATGGTTGACATCCTTAGATGAAAATAAATCAGTGGGAGCTGTTCTTTTGGATCTCACGGCAGCTTCTGATGTTATTGACCACTGCATTGTAATTGAAAAACTAAAATATTGTGGGTTCTCTCAAACAGCACTCAAAAGGACGAGCACTTATCTTTCTGATCGTGTTCAACAACTGTTTTTTAATGGCAGTTTGTCAAATACTAAAATGACACCATGTGGTCTGCCTCAAGGAAGCTCCATGGGTCCACTTTTATTTTCCATATTCACAAATGATTTCCCACTCTCACTGATGAAGGCCAGTATTGTAATGTGTACTGATGACATTACTCTGTATTCTACTTCAGCAACAATATCTGAATTGAGCAGCACTCTATAGGAGGAATTAGACCTGGTTGTGAAGTGGATGAAAATTAATAAACTTGAGCTAAACACATCCAAAACTAAATGCATTGTATTCAATAACATGTGTGTTCAGCCAGGTACCAATGCTCTTCATCTTTCACTAGAGGGAGCAGTAGAGCAGGTCTCTAAAGTCAAGCTGCTGTCAAACCCCTGTTCTTAAAACTGTTGTTCAAAGCATGGTATTGTCTCACCTACATTACTGTCCAGTCGTGTGGTCCAACGCTACACAGACGCAGCTAAAGAAACTTCAGATCGCTCAGAACAGAGCAGCTCGAGTTGTACTCCACTGTCCGTTTTATACTAATGTTCGGGAGATGCATAAAAAACTGTCTTGGCTTATGGTAGACACAAAACTACAAGTGAGTCTTCTGATGTTTATGCATGAAGTTTTGACAGATGGAGAGCCCATACTCTTTTACAATAAGCTAAAATTCAAGGGTTTCTGTCACAATTATTTGACTTGCCAAGTGACATCAGGCGATTTGGACGTCCCCAGGCACAAAACGAACTGCATGAAAAGAACTATTGCGTACAGAGGAGCAAAGGCCTAGGACTCACTTCCTTTTAATATCAGAGACACTAAAAATTTATTATTTCATAAAAGGAAGATAAAAGACTACATAAAACGTAATCATTAACTGCTTTGTACCACTGCATGCGGTGTCAAGATTTGTTTTTATTACTATTTACATTATTGTCAATGTATTGTGTTTTTATGCATTCATTTACTGCTTTGTACCACTGCGTGATGTGTAAAGATTAGTTTTATTCGTATTCATATTATTACTATTATTACTGCAATATTTTTTATGCACTTTTTAAATGTCTGGTGAAATGTTTGTTTTATTTTTATCATTGGACCTCAGGAAGACTAGCAACCAGTTTGTGGGAGCTAATGGGGATCCTAATAAACAATAAACAATAAACAATTAACCACATGGACCTGCTGGTCATAAACTCAGTTGTGGTCGAGTGCATTTGAAGCATGTTGCTATGTAAGGGCAAACAACAAAACAAGTCTGCAGTCAATGGTGCAGTCTTTCAATTATCTCAGAGTGCAAGAGCACCTGTAAGTTTTACTTCAGGGTTTTCATTAAAATATTGTCACAACATTGTTCTTTGAGTATATCAAATACCCACATTAGCATATGGGCTCCCCCAAACCATAGAAACCTGTGTGCATAGCTGTAGAGACATCTTATAAAAGAGAACAGTCTATATTTGTCACTCTGACACAGTAAGAAGTTAGGTTAAAATGTTTATGCCCTCTCAAGGTTACTGCTTGACAAATCCACCCATATAATGTAGATAATAGAAAACTTAGGGAGATGAAAGCAGTCTCTGACATAACATCCAGAATAAGAACATACAATAAAAAAGTTATGATAATAAATATTGCTAAGAAATCAATTTAATGAATAAGATGAAGTTCATTGTCACTGTTCTTTATAAGCTCAGGGACAGTAGGAGGAACAACGCTGCTTTTATAATGCTTTGTCCTGCACCTTGGGACTAAAAACCAAAGGTGTGGGTCTGTCTCACCACATTGTAAAAACATTTGTTTAGGTTTAATTAGTGACTCTAAAATTGGCAATAAGTGTATATGTGTGTGACTGTTTTGTGATGGACCAAGTTCTATTTCATCCCTGCTGACCGCCAGAGGCGGGGCTTTGAGCACTGAATATTCCCCTTCGCGCATGTGCAGTGCGAGTATGTATACCAACAACGTCACCTTTGACGCCTGGATGACCCGGACAAAGGTTATATCTTCATCTGTCACTCAATGGCACTTTCCTTTTTTTCTTCTCGTGGGCAGTTTGCTGGAATATTGTGCATACAAGCTAAAGCTTCTGTCGCTAATAGCTCCGAGACCGTGGTAGGTCGGCACAGCGAGCGTTCGCCCTCCAGGAGCTGCGACGGTGTTTTGGAAAGCGGTAGCTTTACCCGTTAGCAACCTTGTTGGCAAAGGCCGCGTGAGCAACGCCTCCCCCCAGCATATGGTTCGTGTTTGGTCCCACTGTGTCAAGGATTACAGGGGGTGTGCGGATGGACCCAAAAGCAGACTCACAGAGTTTGAGTCCAGGGAACACAAGGAAACACAAGGGTGACGAGAGGAGCGACATGATGACAAGTAGACAAGCTAACAAAGACAACAGAGGGAGAGGGGTTTAAATATACAGGGAAAGGTTGGACACAGGTGGAACACAACGATGGGTGCACAAAGAGGGATAATGCTATTGGTTAATTAGAAACACGAGGTGAGACACACGGGCAGACACAGAGACCTGACATGCTGATACACGCTGGACAAGTTAAGTAGCCTCTTTAGCAGTAAAACAGAAAGATATTGTTGATGATGGCCGCATTTGCGCAGCCTCCTCCTGATGGTTACGTTGGCCGGCTTAATTTGTTTGCTGGTAGGTCATGTGCGCGTGCCCAGAGCCCAGCGTGGTTTTGTTGGTGTTAGCTTCACCAGCCGTAAGTTGCTGTCATCCTCTGTTGATAAGCCCAGTTCGTGTGAGGACCACAGTACAGTGGTTATTTGGTGTTGATTATATTTGGGCCTCTACTGTGCAGGTGGCGTGCGTGCTCCCTTCCCCAGTATACGGTCCAGACATTTCAGTTCACCGACTTAATTTGTTTGCTGGTGGGTCGCGTAAGCGCCCAGAGCCCACCGTGGGTTTGTTTTCATTAGCCCACATGCTATAAACTGCTATCATTCTCTGTTAATAAGCCCAGCTCGGGTGAGGACCACAGTACAGTGGTTGTTTTTTGTTTATTATATTTTAGCCTCTACTGTGCAGTCAGTGTGTACGCTCTCGTCCCCAGTATACGGTCTCTGTACTCGGGCAATCTCCTGCGAAAGGGCTTACATGCTCATAGGCGTCCCTATAGGCTCTGTTCCATCTCGCAGGGAGATCGTTACCTAAGGATGGGGTGCAGTGTGGCAGAGCACAACGGCCCAAGGGCGGTAGCCTGTGGAGGACCAAGGTGCACACATCAATGTGTTGGAGCTGCGTGCAGTTCACCTGGCTCTCAGGCACTTCTTGCCACACCTGAGGGACAAACATGTTCTTGTGCGGTCATACTACACGTCAACAGTGTATCACATAAATCATCAGGGAGGTACCAAGTCTGCACGGCTGCTGGAAGTGGCAAAGGAGCTCGTCACATGGGCAGCCCCCCGCTTGGTCAGCACAGGAGCAATGCATATACCAGGAGAGTAGAACCACCTCGCAGACTTCCTCTTCCGTCAGAAACTTCCATCAGGGGAGTGGCACCTCCACTTGGAGGATGTAAACATTATTTGGAGCCTGTTCGGCAGAGCAGAGGTGGACCTCTTCGTGTCAGAGAGGTCGACCAACTGCCCTCTGTGGTTCTCCTTGGCCAAGACAACCTGTCCTCTCGGGCCAGGATGCATTGGCTCATCCATGGCCAGATGGCCTCTTGTAAGCCTTACCCTCATTTCCTCTTATTCGGCTGGTACTCCACAGGGCCCTTCAGGAGGGCCACAGGATCCTGCTTGTAGCTCCCTTTTGGCCAGGAAAGAGCTGGTTCCTGCTGCTGCAAAGCCTCTGTCACGGCGCACCATGGCGCATTCCCGACAGGAACGATCTCCTTTCCCAACTGGCAGGGTGGATCTAGCACCCTAATCCGCAACGCCTTCAACTATGCCTTTGGCCACTGGAGGTGCCGATATGCTCTTAAGTGTCTGTGCCGACCCACTGAGATGCACTATAATGCGAGAGCGCCATCTACTCACCTCCAGTATGAGAACAGATGGAAACTGTTTTCTGACTGGTGTACAAGGCGGGATGAGGACCCAGTGCACTGCCCTGTGCCAACTATTCTGGACTTCCTCCAGTCCCTTCTGGACAAAGGGCTTTCTCCCTCAACGCTGAGAGTCTATTTTGCAGCAATATCTTGTCGATATATGATGGTCGACAATGGCACAATTGGTAGCCACAGGCTGGTGTCCCTTTTCTTGAACGGGACTTGGAGGTTGCCTCCTCCGAGACCCTTGAGGTTCCCAGCATGGGATCTTCCCCTGGTGCTGGAGACACTACGCCTTCCACCATTTGAGCCCTTGGCGCAAGCAGACCTAAAGTGGGTTACGCTTAAGACTAAATTCCTTCTGGCCATTTCCTCTGCGAAGCGTGTCAGTGCTCATCTCAACCAGCCCATTTGGCTTGCACGGTTCAACCTTCCTCCCAGGGAGCCAGTGGTCCAGCCTTAACTGTTGTGCCTAGTGTTCAACCTGAGGGCCTACATTGCAGCTACTGTTGGCTTTCGGGGGTCTGATCAGCTCTTTCTCTGTAATGGTGGTCCTAAAAGGGGTTGTGCTGTCTCCAGACAGCTGAATCGGCTGAATCCTTGTGTGATCGCGAGAAGTACCTGTAGGAAAGTGCCCTGGAGTGACACCTGAAAATATAACCTTCGTCCGGGTCATCCAGGTGTCACAGGTGACATTGTTGGTATACATACTTGCAGTGCGCATGTGTGAAGGGGAATATTCAGCGCTTAAAGCACCGACTCTGGTCATCATTCGGGATTCATAGAACCATAGTTACATTCCTAACTGTTCAGTTTATTCTGCTCAGACCATATAGTCAGCTCCAGCTCCCCTAAGTCAGATAAAGTAAGAAGAAACCACAGTAGATATTGAGAAATTGCAGACGATTGTTATCTCAGTGTTTATAGTTTACCTTCAGGAACTAGTTGAATGCCGAAAAGAGACACTCCTCCAAGCACCAATATACAAATTATGGCCAATCGGCGAGGAAGGTATTGCAGAGCCAACCAGCTGGTAACAGAAGCTGGAACCTCTACAGCCGCTGAGATGAAGCAGCTGATGTACGGGTCAGTATGAAGTTGAGATGTGTTGAGGGACAGTCCAGCGTAGCCGGTACTCAGAGTGAACCTGGAAATATATCAAGAGGTATGGTAACCAGGTCTGGTTTTACTCTGAGTGCAGTGATTAGTCCTTCATTTGCATCCCACTGCAATTACAGCTTATTTTACCTTTGTGTCAGCTGGTCTGAATGGATACTCACCACAACAGGCAGAGGATCAGAGTTGTGTTTCGGATGCCTGCATTCTTCATAAGGGTGAAGACGTTGTAATGTTCTCTAGATGGTGCCTTATCATCCTGCAACTATATTGCCTCAATGTTAGAAGTTGCCTCTGTTTCAGCAATGCTGTGCAGATCTGAGGAAAGCAACATTAGCCGGCTGATACACAAATGATAGATCTTGAATTATGGTTAGGCAGATATGGACGTCATCTAACACTCACATTGATAGTAACTCAGAAGTTTTTCCAGCATGTCACATGTGCAACGAGAAGTCATAACATACTGGATAATTCTTACACCAACATCAAGGACGCATATAACGTCTCTCCCCCCTCCCCCACCTCGGACAATCAGATCATCTGTCCCTGTCTCTCACACCAGGATACAGACCCCTCATACAAAGAACAATGCCTGAAGTGAGATACGTACGGATTTTATCTGAAAATGCCATCCTACTGCTCCAGACGTCTAAGCACAGTGGGAGTTAATGGACTACACATCCAATGTTGTTTTATATGAAAACCTGCAGGGATATTGTCACAATCAGACATTCAATTTACTGGAGTAAAATTTAGATACTAACAGCAGATGCAATTGCAATATTCATTACACATCCATTGAAGTATCACTATTATGACAAAATTCCTTGATGTATTTTTTCAGCACTTTCAAGCTATTGTAAATAAACATCCTGATGTGCGATTTCCACCTGCGAACATCGTTATGATAATCATAACTTTCTTTAAAATTCTTTAAATTGGATACAATTTTCAGTTTATTTCTCAAAAGAGTTTCATTCAAAGAATGATTTCCTGAAAGGAAAATTTCTTAGTATATTGATGATTATTTTAGGTTAAATGCATCAATCGGAGTCCCTGGTTAGCTCAGTTGGTAGAGCATGAAACTCAAGGTAGTGGGTTCATGTCCCACGCTGGGCCCCACCTTAATTAAGGTTCTTAATCGGTGCAATGTGATCTGGGTGACAGTGCTCAGACTGCCACCCCCGCGACCCGGAAAAAGGATAAGCGGGAGAAAATGGATGGATGAATGGATGGATGCATCAATCAGGTAAAGTGATGGAGGGAAAACAACCAAATATCATCAGCAGCTGCTACCTGAATGTTTTAGAATGACAATTTGCTCATGTATTCTGAGACTGCCATAAATATGTAATTATTATTCTAAAAGCAACTGGAAGAAACGCAGAAGTTACCAAATATGGTCACTTGTCTAATAAAGCATGAAGGATTTGTGCAAGAGTCGAAGCTTTTTGGTGATTCCTTGACTTTAGGCCGCTCATGACAGCATGCTTATGTATGGATTGTTGTTACGAGTGGGTCGTTCTTGTGAGTGTGTTTCTGTGTGCTTCTGTGTGCTTCTCCTTGACGTGCCAGTTGAGTCTGTGAATAGGCCTGGACCTGTCCTGAAGACTTGATCGGCCGAATCCCCGAAGTACACCAGTACTTTAGGAGGAAGTATGACATCACCAATGGCAGAGTGGGTCAGATGGTGTCGAGGAGAAAATTATACCAGCTCATGTAGAAGGTGTCTAAAGACATACCAGCCTGTGTCATAGTGTCTAAGCAGATCTGTTAAATACTTGTGTTAGTGAGAGGATGCAGCTTCATGATGTGCTGCAGTCATGTTATGTTTTATTGGCATAAGTGTTTTTTGTTATACATCCATAACTGTATTTCTAAAAAAATAGAACGCTCTATCAATGGTTCAAATCGTGCCATAAGCAAGGCCATAAAGATGAGATGACCAATGGGCAGATAGTAAAACTAAAAAACCATTAAAACTCACAAACAAGGTAATAACTCAAGGGAGGGGCTTTCCATGGAGGACTTTTGAGGACACGATTAGATCCAAGTGTATGATGGATGTTTCAAAAAATAAAAGCAAGACCAGAGTTGGGAATAAAAGGAGGAATCAAACGCTGTACAAACTAGTCTTTGACTGTTTATGGGAATAAAACTAATTTGCATCCAAGTCCAGCTTCTCATCTGATTTTTGCCTCGTGGATCAGTTTTTCAACAGTAGTGTTGGGGAATTAAGAGACAAATGCTCGTGGGATCACCTATCAGCTCATCTGGCCCAGAACAATACACCTGATTGGGAGTGTCAAACATTGGAATTGTGAAATAAGCTGCGCAATTGAAAAGTTAAAACACTGCTTCACAGATGTGTGCCTGTCGTGAGGGGGCGTGGCCTATGAGTTCAGCAGCTTCTTCACGGAGGATGAACTCTCCTTTTCGGCAGCTGGCTGACGTCACAGCTTTTCTTCTTGTTCTTATGGGTTCTTATGGGAGTGTGCAGGGGCCCTAAACCATGACATTGTTCTTGAGCAGTAATTTCACCAAAAAAATGACTTATTTTTAATGTTGTCTGCTCTGTGTGATCTGAGGCTGATGTTCATGTTTGACACTTTTACTCAGGATCTGCATAATTTCAGTCGAAGGCAACTTACATGTACACCGGCAAAGATAGGTTGTGGAGATTCGACTTTGTTCTTCTTGGCAGCCTTTCTCAATATGGCCTCTGCCTCATCTGCCCTCCCCTGAGAGAGCAGCCAGCGAGGAGACTCTGGGACGAACCTGCCCCGAAAAGAGCCGAGGGTACAAACAGTCATTCAAACCCAAAAAGGTGAACATAGGTTGCAAAATTGTGGCTGGTGTTTCTGACAAGTCAAAGTGAAAACATGAGTCAAGTCAGGGGTGGTGATGGGAATATTGAAGCTTTTAAGTTATTGCTAGACTGGCAGGCTGAATGTTAATACACTGTCCATCTGTTATACCTATCATAGCCAAGTTACGTTTCTATATAATACCTAAACACAGCATGCTCCCAATGATTATATATGTTAAAATTTACATATGGCCCAATATATAATCAGGTTATTTACTGGCATTTACTGAGCATGGGGATTGTTGGCCTTATGGAGGATCCAGGTATACCTTTTCTCACAGTATTCAATTAAATTTCAAATGAAAAGACAGTGTTGTTAACATTTTGAAATCTATTCAAAAGCAAGACATCTGGTAAGGTGTCATCATAAGGAGCCTTCCCCTTTGAAATATAATGCTATCAATTGTACTACCTGCTTTAGTAAAGCTTTTTTAATTCTTCAAGTTCAAAAAATGTGCTTCATTAAAATATGAATTAGTTGACAGTTTTCTACATGTTTTTATGTTCCGCTTAAGTTGTCATCATTGAATACACTTACCACCACAAGGGCAGGTACAGAAAGCCAGGCAATGACAAAACCAACATGAGAGATGTCCAGTCCCTTAAGAAGTAAGCTAAAAGAGGCAATAACATGTAGCCAACAGCAAAGCTCAGAGTTACACCAGAGGAAAAGAGGACCCGCACCTTTCCGGTGAGGATCTCACTGCCTGCACAAAGAAAGAAAAACATTACCTCAATAGCAGTTTAGAAAATCTTAATTGCAGCATGTGAAATGCAAAATGTGCACATTTACCTAACACAAAAGCAGATACATAATTGGAGACTTGTCCTACACCATTGAGGAAAAAGAGGATGATGAAGATGACCCAGGTAGGCGAAAACATTGCAACCAAAGTGAAAATGGCTTGAACTCCCACGGTTATGAAGAGGACAGGTTTTCTTCCAAATCTAGGACAAGAAGTTGAATGATAATGATAAACCTCCTATGTTCACACATAGATAGCAATAAAAACATGCAAGTTCCTTTAACTTCACCTGTCTGAAATGGGTCCTGAAATGAGGCTTCCAGTTAAAACACCCAAGAATAAAACAGTGAAGGTGAAAGGCTTTTTCCACTGCTCACTGCAAACCAAGTCAAACTGAAACATCCACACATGATCAATTAAACACGAAAATAAATGAACCACAGGGAGTCAATGTCTGTGTCATTTGGTAATCTTGAGCTACAAAACCAGCAAAATGAAAAAACCATCCAGGTCCAGAAGAACAAAGACACAGACCTCAGAGACCAGGGTGGACTGGTAGATGTCCTTGCTGTAGCTGAAGCCATCCACACAGCTCTCCTGCTCCAGATCAGTGAGGTTGACATCCCTGCCAGGAAGGAAACCCTGAGCAGAGAGATTTCTGACCACATCCAGCCTGTATCTACTGCATCTGCTGCTCTCCTGTTTCCCATCCACCACCTCATAATCACAACAACACAAACGTCAGTGTCTTTTATCGCAGTTTTTCTATTACAGAACTGATTCTTGTACGTATATAAGTGTCGCGGGGTCCTCTCAACAACCTTCCCAAACTGGGAAAAACGATGGCGTAGTCTTCAGCTGTGTTTGTTGTTTTTCGATTTATTTTTCAGGCCTCTCCAAAACAGTGAATCATAATATTTACAAAGTGCAAAACCCGAAAAATACCCAAATGTGAAAATAAACAAAGCAAAGAAAACTATATAGAAATTTGTACAGGCTATTTACATCTGAGCTCTTCCTCAACCTCAGGATTCCACAATGACACTCCACAGATCAGTACTGGTTACCACCTCTAACCAGAGTCCAACTCTCCCTCATCAGGCCCAGCGCAGCCCGTTTTATCCAGCACAATAAGGAAAAACCTTTGATCCTGTGGTGAGCTTCCGAGAGTAAAACATTAACAACTGTGTCCTTACATGACATGTATCTTCACAAATATATACTCATCACTGTATGTAGCAGATTGATCTTTGTTTGAAGGTGGAGTTTTGTAACATGATCATTTGGATTTCGGCATCATTCAATCATAGGTTTTATCTGAAGTAATTCCTCCACCATTAACAATTCTAACACTAAACTACTAGTTTATGGAGGTATGCTTGTGTCACCAAAACTAAGATCAAGGTTTTAAATGTATTCAGGTAGGTGATGTGACTATTATTGAAGTCATGGTGAATAGGTTAATAAAGCTTTGAGGCTTGAAATGTAGAGAAAAGCCTCCATACAGTACCTGCACTAGGAAAGTGGAAAGCATCATTTTTAGTATATTTTTCTAAATCAAGCCTTTAAATAAAGCATTTATCAAGGGGGCAATTGGCCATTACAAGGAAAACACAACAAATGAATTAATGACAAAATCAATGAATAAATAACATGAATGCACAGCAAGGACACCAGTAAAAGAATTGTCTGATGACTTTAAGTAAAATTTAAATACAATTGAATCACAAACCTCAATTGGGATGACGGCTCTGTCCCAATCAACGGTCAAGTTTACATCAGGAATCAGGCAGTGATGAGCCGGAGTGTCTGCCACAAAGACGATGAAAAAACCTCCCAGTCCATTGGTCAAGATGCTGACACAAGTCAGGAAGAAAACCTCTTGCTGGAAGCGTCCCCAATGACCCAGGAACGCTGTGGCGTCTTCATAGTCCTGCATAGTGTCAGAGAGGTAACTGCTCTCCTGTCTTCATCCCTTTGAACAAAAGTTATGCAGCAGACATAAGTCATTCTCTTGGTAGCAGCAGGGAGTTCAGCAAACTCAGCAGAATTGTTGCGCAAACCAAAGTTTAATGTCTGTTATCAGGTTAGAGATTAGTGGAAATAAGTGAACATAGCTAGTCAATGAGTGTTAAGTATGCTGAAGTTACATTAAGAAAACAAATCAGATGGTTTATAAAAGGCAAGTATTTCACTTACTCCTGTTGGGGTTTATGATTGGTTATTAGCATATAATTACTGTAAGTAATAGATTACTAAAAGTAATAAATCACTGGAAGTAATTTATGAAAAATTGAAATTATTAATGGAAGTAAACGGTCATTTACTCATTAACAACTCCTAAAGTAATTGAATAATTACTTTAAAAAAAAATAATAATAATAATTATCAAAAATAATTTTTAATAAAAAAAATATATTAATTTGCATAAATTTCTTATTTATGTATTAATAATAAATCGGGGCACCACCAGATAAACTGGAAATAGCTAATACCAAAATATCAGTGTCGTTTGTAAAAAGTTTATTTAAGTTAGTTAATATTTCTGCATAAAATATAACAATCTTAAATAGTATGGAAGGTGTGAGATCCGAGCACAGACTGTTACAAACCAGTGAATTGTCAACAATAAATACACAATAATCACCAAGAAGCGTACAATTCAGCTAACAGGCGTTTATTAATAAAAATGGATTAATTCATAAATAATTCGGAAATCATCTCAAAAATCAACACATTCAAATAGCAAACGACATCTAACACGGAGATCTAATCTATTAAACAGCAAACACTATGTACAAAGAGTGTGTGTGTGTGTGTGTGTGTGTGTGTGTGTGTGTGTGTGTGTGTGTGTGTGTGTGTGTGTGTGTGTGTGTGTGTGTGTGTGTGTGTGTGTGTGTGTGTGTGTGTGTGTGTGTGCGCGTGCGTGCGTGGTCTGGAGTGACGAGGGGGTGTAATGACCTCAAACGTCCACCAGGTGGAGGTAGACGTCCTCAGGTCAAAGTGAGGGGGTGTAATGACCTCGAACATCCACCAGGTGGAGGCAGACGTCGGCGGGTCAATACGGTGACTGTGACGACCACTAGGGGCGTGCGGCGGCGTGCAGAGGGAGAGCGCAATAACCTGATGTGTCCACCCGGTGGATGTCAAGAGGGATTGCGATGACCCACTCGACCACTAGGGGCGTTTGACTCGCTCTTTCTGGGGACGCGGCGGTTGCTTAGCGGCCAGATAAACAAGACGTCCGTCGAGCGCGCGTGCGCGAGGGCGGTCTCGGAGCGAGTTAGTCTACCGAGGGCGTAACGAACGGGCGGTTCCATTGGCCCGGTTCTGAGCACCTAAGTGGAGGTCGGGACCGGCAGTTAGGGCTCTTGTGATCACAACCGATCTGCTCTGCAGCAGCTGACATGCAGTAGTGTGTGACATGCAGAGGTGAGCTTATCTCGATCAGATAAGGGGGGAGCAGGGCTGCGAGGAGATCCGGGTTAGTGGAGAAAGGGGGAGAATGAGAGAGGATGAAGACAAGAGAAAGACAGAGAATTCTGACGACGCTCGGTTCTGAACTCTGGTTCCTCCACACAGAGCTCCCAGTGGGCCTGGAGCTCACTTGGACCTCTGGTTCTGAGGTGGAAAACCAGAATTCTGGACTTGGTGCGCGTGAATGCGCATACACATACAACATGAGATGCTGCTGCCTTCTGAGCGGCACATGGAAACACATTGCATTTTCAACAGAACATCATTCTAACTATTATCTGCCCAGACAAAAGCTCTCACCCTTATAGTTCTTGGTTCTGGACAGCACCGTCCGTGGTGCTGTTGGTTCTGGGAGGCTGTGGTAACTGGTTGTTACCGGGTCTGATTTCAGCGTCCTGAATTCAGAGGCCTGGCTCCAGCTGCAGGAGTGCAACTGAGAGGGTGGTCTCCTCCCGAGAATCTCCCAAAAACAGGAAAAAGAGCGGAAAACAGAAGATGTAGTCCAAACTAGGTCCTGCTCGTCCAGCGGGCTGGTGTTGGTTCTGTCTCTTTGTTTCTGCTTGGTGCTCTCTAATACCATCCTGATGAGGGAAAGATGTTTCTCCCTCCATGGTCGGATTGAACAGCCGAGAGTGTTGGGAGAAAGTGAGTCTCACCAACTTCAGTTTTGGACCCCTATGGTGATTCAAGCATCCTCATTGGCCACTTCCGGGGTCTGGCTCGCTCCCCTGCTGTTTTATGGCCTATCCATTGTGGCTGGTGTTTTCCTTTCGGGGGAGAAACCTGGAGAAACAGTTCA
Organism: Lipophrys pholis; assembly: GCF_963383615.2. Taxonomy (NCBI): domain Eukaryota; kingdom Metazoa; phylum Chordata; class Actinopteri; order Blenniiformes; family Blenniidae; genus Lipophrys; species Lipophrys pholis. The sequence continues at coordinate 17,748,452 of NC_137634.1, forward strand.
CTGAATCTTGGCCCCAACACTCCTTCCTGTCTATGACTGGGTTTACTTCCTTGTTTTCCATACAATAGTTACTGATGTAGAACTACACACCCTAATAACAAAACACAAAATGTGCAGCCTACACATTACTAAACACAAAATAATCAACACAACTATTACTGTAATAGTGGCTTCAATGTACCCTTCTATCTTTCTAACGACTTAACTCAATGAATATGCATGAAACCAATTAGACAAGGACACTTTTACAACTGGCTGACAGGCCTCTATTAGCATCTTAGCATTCCTTATTTTCTTATGTTTGACATATTGTAAACATGAAACATGCCACCAAAAATATAAGATAAGTGTAATAACAGTAATATATATGGGACGTGTGCATGTTATGCACCTGCAAATACAGAAGAAACACAGATTATGATCAGCATTGACTCACCTGTCTGTTATCACGCCTGTTTATGACTTGAATTACTTCCTCATTTGTCAGGAGAACAACCAGTTTCTTACAGTAATCAAACTGAGTACTGACTCCTAGTGGCGAGAATGAATATCGCTCGAGAAATACCTGGTGAGTTTTCCTCATTTGTAGAAGTAACACAAGGCATTTTACATTATATTTTCATAACTGTTTTGTCATTCATATTTTTTTTAAACAAAACAAAAACAAATACAAACTATTCAAAATAATCATGTTAATACAAAACATTTCTTCAAGTGTATTCTCATTACAAATCACAACTGACTTTCATACATCACCAGACTGTGAATGTGCTTTTCTTTTCATTCACAGACACGTTTTGAAGCTTAGAGACACAACAAACAAAATTTGTTTTTTTTTTTTAAAGGAAAACTAGAACAAATGAAGATATCTGTGGCTCATTTCACAATCCCTCCTCCCATCACTCACGAATAAGACCCCGAGATACTTGAATTCCCCCACCTGGGGAAGGTCCACCCCCTTACCTGGAGAGGGCATGCCATCCTTTTTTGTGAGAAGACATGGACTTAGATTTGGAGGTGCTGATCTGCATCCCAACTGCTTCACACTTGACAGGGAACCGTTCCAGTGAATGCTGGAGGCCGCGAGAAGGACAACATCATGAGGACAGTGGAGGGAGATGATGGACCCCTGGCTGGTGTGCGGAGTAGAGTGTTAAGAGGTGTGAGGAGGTGCCGTTATGTTCTCTGAGATGGAGGTGGCAAGGGCTGTGGAAGGTGCGGTTGTGCTGCTGTATGGTCTGGGTACTGGCGTGAGGGGGAGGGAGTGGGAGAAGAGTGAAATCTTTAAAAAATAAACTAAAACTGATTGAATTCATTGCTCGTCCTGGTGCACGGACAACTCATCCATACACAACTCGTGCACAAAACTACTACCCTGGACAACTCGTCCATTTGGTTCCGGACATCTCGTCCATGACAAATTTTTAATTAATTCATTCTGACACAAAAACATAAGATAGATATTTCATTATGAAGCAGTGTTTAGGGTTAGGGTTAGATCTGAGGTGTGACCAGGCGAGTGTAGGTGTGAGGGTGGTGTGATAAGCTAAATTTGAGCAATTCTCAAGAGAAACAAAGCCATGTGCTACTATACTAAATATATATGGACATATACTGGATGAAAAATATGCCATGTACTATTGCAACAACACCTCATTTAGGGTAACACTAACCAGTCTCACGACGGTCTAATCCCAACCTACATTCCCTATTAGTGGGTGAACAATCCAACGCTTGGGTAATTCTGCTTCACAATGATAGGAAGAGCCGACATCGAAGGATAAAAAAGCGACGTTGCCATGAACGCTTGGCCGCAAGGTGACGCAGTGGTTGGCGTGTTAGCACCTCACAGCGAGAAGGTCGTGGGTTCAAGTATGACCCTGGGCCTTTCTTTGTGGGGTTTGTATGTTCTCCCTGTGTTTGTGGGGAGTTTCCTTCAGGTGATCTCTTGTCCTCACCACGGTCTGAAAACATACACATGAGGTCAATTGGTGACGCTAAATTGCCTCTAGGTGTGAATGTGAGTGTGTGTGGTTGTTTGTCTATACGTGTTTGCACTGTGACAGACTGGCGATCTGTCCAGGGTGTACCCTGCCTTGGCCAACAGTACGCTGGAATCAGTTCTAGCACCCCCCGACCCTGAATTGGATAGGCGGGAAAGATGATGGATGGATGAAAATTATATAAAATAGCAATTAGAAATAACGATATGTAAGCTCCCCCTTGAACTGCTACCTTATCGTGGTGGGGGAGTTTGAGCACCCGAATGATCCTAGGGGCTACGTTGTCAGGGGGCTTTCCCCCCAGTAGGGTCTCCCAAGGCAAACTGGTCCTAGGTGACGAGTCAGACCAAAAGCAGTTCAACAAGCCCCCTACGAAAACACTACAAAAGAGGAAAGTGATGGCGAGGCGCAGCCAGGGCCTCACCCTGAAGCCAGGCCTGGGGTTGGGGCTCGCATGCGAGCGCCTGGTGGCCGCGCCTTTGCCCGCGGGGCCCGGCCGGGCCCAGCCCGAAGGGATGACGCGGGTCCCTCCTCTTCATCTTGTGAGCCCACCACCCACAGAGGCAACTGTAGGGGTTGGGTGCAATGTGGATTGGGTGGCAGTCGACGGCAGGGGCCTCGAGGACCTGATCCCCGGACACGGAACCTGGCTTTTGGGACATGGAACGTAACCTCGCTCGGGGGGAAGGAGCCTGAGCTTGTGCGGGAGGTAGAGAGATATCGTCTAGATATAGTCGGGCTCACCTCCACCCACAGCTTGGACTCTGGAACCCAGCTCCTTGACAGGGGCTGGACACTCCACTTCTCTGGAGTTGCCCGCGGTGAGAGGCGGCGGGCTGGCATGGGCTTGCTTATTGCCCCACAGCTCAGCCGCCATGTGTTGGAGTTCACTCCGGTGAACAAGAGGGTCGCGTCCCTACGCCTTCGGGTAGGGACAGGTCTCTGACTGTTGTCTCGGAATACGGACCGAACAGCAGGACAGAGTACCCGACCTTCTTGGAGTCCCTGGGAGGGGTGCTGGATAGTGCTCCAACTGGGGACTCTGTTGTTCTATTGGGGGACTTCAATGCCCACGTGGGCAACAACAGTGAGACTTGGAAAGGGGTGATTGGGAGGAACGGTCTCCCTCATCTGAACCCGAGCGGTGTTCTGTTATTGGACTTCTGTGCTAGTCACAGTTTGGCCATAACGAACACCATGTTCGAGCACAGGGGTGTCCATAAGTGCACTTGGCACCAGGACACCCTAGGCTGGAGGTCGATGATAGACTTTGTGGTCGTGTCATCTGATCTCCGGTCACGTGTCTTGGACACTCGGGTGAAGAGAGGGGCAGAGCTATCAACTGATCACCACCTGGTGGTGAATTGGATGCGCTGGACGGGGAGAAAGCCAGACAGACTCGGCAGACCCAAACGTGTCACGAGGGTCTGTTGGGAACGCTTGGCCGAGCCCTCTGTCGGTGCAGTCTTCAACTCCCGCCTCCGGGAGAGCTTCTCACGGATTCCGGGTGAGGTTGGAGACATTGAGTCCGAGTGGACTATGGTCTCCACCTCCATTGTTGAAGCTGCTACTCGGAGCTGTGGTCGCAGGGTCTCTGGTGCCTGTCGTGGCGGCAACCCCCGAACCCGGTGGTGGACACCGGAAGTAAGGGATGCCGTCAAGCTGAAGAAGGAGTCCTATCGGGCGCTGTTAGCTCATAGGACTCCTGAGGCAGCTGACGGGTACAGCCAGGCCAGGCGGGCCGCAGCCCGAGCCGTGGTGGAGGCAAAAACTCGGGCCTGGGAGGAGTTCGGGGAGGCCATGGAGGAAGACTATCGGTTGGCCCCGAGGAAATTCTGGCAAACCGTTCGGCACCTCAGGAGGGGGAAGCAGTTTTCCACCAACACCGTTTACAGTGGAGGTGGGGAGCTGTTGACCTCAACTGGAGATGTCCTCGGGCGGTGGAAGGAATACTTCGAGGACCTCCTCAATCCCACCATCACGTCTTTCGCTGAGGAAGCAGAGGCTGGGTTCTCAGAGGTAGACTCGTCCATTACCCAAGCTGAAGTCACCAAGGTAGTTGCTAAGCTCCTCGGTGGCAAGGCACCGGGAGTGGATGAGATTCGCCCTGAGTTCCTTAAGTCTCTGGATGTGCAGGGACTCTGCAACATTGCGTGGCGGTCGGGAACAGTGCCTCTGGAGTGGCAGACCGGGGTGGTGGTCTCTCTTTTTAAGAAGGGGGATCGGAGGGTGTGTTCCAACTACAGGGGGATCACACTTCTCAGCCTCCCTGGGAAAGGTTATTCCAGGGTACTGGAGAGGAGGATCCGGCCAGTAGTCGAACCTCGGATCCAAGAGGAACAATGCGGTTTTCGTCCAGGTCGCGGAATACTGGACCAGCTCTATAGCCTCCACCGGGTACTCGAGGGTTCATGGGAGTTCGCCCAATCAGTCCACATGTGTTTTGTGGACCTAGAGAAGGCGTTTGACCGTGTCCCTCGGGACATCCTGTGGGGGGTGCTCCGGGAGTATGGAGTCCAGGACCCTTTGCTAAGGGCTGTCCGGTCCCTGTACGCCCGGAGCAGGAGTTTGGTTCGCATTGCCGGCAGTAAGTCGGACCTGTTCCCAGTGCACGTTGGCCTCTGGCAGGGCTGTCCTTTGTCACCGGTTCTGTTCATAACTTTTATGGACAGAATTTCTAGGCACAGCCAGGGACCGGAGGGGGTCCGGTTTGGGGACTACAGGATCTCATCTTTGCTTTTTGCAGACGATGTGGTCCTGGTGGCTTCATCAAACCTGAACCTTCAGCGTGCACTGGCGGGGTTCGCAGCCGAGTGGGACGCAACTGGGATGAGGATAAGCACCTCTATATCCGAGGCCATGGTTCTCGACCGGAAAAAGGTGGCTTGCCCCCTTCAGGTCGGTGGAGAGCCCTTGTCCCAAGTGGAGGAGTTCAAGTATCTCGGGGTCTTGTTCACGAGTGGGGGGAAGATGGAGCGTGAGATCGACAGGCGGATCGGTGCAGCGTCTGCAGTTATGCGGTCGCTGTATCGGTCCGTTGTGGTGAAGAAGGAGCTAAGCCAAAAGGCGAGGCTCTCGATTTACCAGTCGATCTTCGTTCCTACCCTCACCTATGGTCATGAGCTTTGGGTCATGACTGAAAGAACGAGATCCCGGATACAAGCGGCTGAAATGAGTTTCCTCCGTAGAGTGGCTGGGCGCACCCTCAGAGATAGAGTGAGGAGCTCAGTCACCAGGGAGGAGCTCGGAGTAGATCCGCTGCTCCTCTGCATCGAGAGGAGCCAGCTGAGGTGGCTCGGGCATCTGTTTCGGATGCCCCCCGGACGCCTCCCTCGGGAGGTGTTCCGGGCATGTCCCTCCGGTAGGAGGCCTCGGGGCAGACCTAGGACACGCTGGAGAGACTATGTCTTTCGGCTGGCCTGGGACCGCCTTGGGGTCCCACCGGAAGAGCTGGAGGAAGTGTCTGGGGCAAGGGAAGTCTGGGCTTCCTTGCTTAGACTGCTGCCCCCGCGACCCGGCCCCGGATAAGCGGAAGAAAATGGATGGATGGATGGATATGTAAAAGTATATTGTACAGGGTGCTGTCCTTGGACGAGTTGTGCAGGGTTACAGTTTTGTGGACCAGTTGTCCTACAGTCGCTGGTCCGTGGGTCTCTGATCCCCTCCATTGGTCTTGATCCGGCCAGTGATGGTGTTCAGACCCTTCCAAACGTCCTTCACATTGTTCTACTGCAGGCACTGTTCCAAACCCCTCTTGTAACAGTCTTTGCCTCTCCTTGTTTTACTCTTTAGGACACTCCTCAGCTCCTGCCCAGACCTGAAGATCTCTTCTGCACACTAAGCAGGGCCTTTAGACTAACAATGTAAAGTACTTTGGGACTGCTCAAGAAGTTGAAAAGCGTTATATAAATGAAATCCATTTACCACTTAAAGAAGTGAGTAAACATTTCAAGTATAGTACCGAAAGAAACACCATTGTCACTGATTTGAATTGTTTTACCATTAAGGATTTCTTTTTGAATACAAAACAAGAATTTTAAATTGAAATGACACAAAATAATAACATTGATACAAAACATTTCTTCATATTTATTCTCATTACAAACTATCACAACTGACTTTCGATAATCACCACAGACTTTGAGTTTGCTTTTTTCTTCATGCACGGGCACTTTATCCTGTTGAGAGACACAACAAACAAGATGTTATTTGGTTTGGTGTTCTACAAAAGGAAACTGTGACAATGGAAGATGAAATATTTCAATACACAGATATTGTAATCATTATGATGATCACTGATATCAAAGCCCCTTCATTATAATGGGAATTGTTTTTATTGTGATTCTTACATCAGAAGAATCCTAAAATCCAAATCACATAGTTACATGACTGTTACATGCAAATAACGCATCAAAAAGCTGCTTTGAACATCTCACCTTTCTCTTTTCTGCATCTGCTGAATAGTCTGTGGAAGAGGCTGGCCAAAACTCTCCGGTAGGAATATAGAGACAAAGACAGCCAGGAAGCCAAGCGTGCCCAGTGTCATCTGAGGCAGATACTTAGAGTATACGCCTGCACAAGCCAGTGGAGAATAATAGAATGACAGAAAGGCCTGGATCATTGCATTAGGTTAAAAAAAATCATGACGTGGATAAACATCTTGCTTGATACTTCAGTTCAGTGTACTCACTCAGCTCTAGTATGAATGGTGCGAAACAGCTTCCAACTCGAGACACGGCTGAACACGTCCCCGTTGCCGTGTTCCTGAGTGCTGTTGGGTAAAGCTCAGCGGTGTACATATACATCAGGGACAAGCCAGCCGTGAAACCAAATTTTCCAACCATTTCCAGAGTAATAGACAGACCTGACAAATCTAAAGTGACAGAAGACAGACAGGACACGGGAACAAGATGTTTAATGCTTGTCTTGTTTATTTACTGTACTCCACCACATGGACCTGCTGGTCATAAAATTCGTTGTGGTCGAGTGCATTTGAAGCATGTTGTTATGTAAGGGCAAACAACAAAACAAGTCTGCAGTCAATGGTGCAGTGTTTTAATATTCTCAGAGTGCAAGAGTACCTGTAAGTTTTACTTCAGGGTATTCATTAAAATATTGTCCCACATTGTTCTTTGAGTATATTAAATACCCGCATTAGCATATGGGCTCCTCCAAACCATAGAAACCTGTCGCTGTAGAGACATCTTATAAAAGAGAACAGTCTATATTTGTCACTCTGACACAGTAAGAAGTTAGGTTAAAATGTTCATACCCTCTCTAAGTTACTGCTTGACAAATCCACCCATATAATGTAGATAATAGAAAACTTAGGGAGATGAAAGCAGTCTCTGACATAACATCCAGAATAAGAACATACAATAAAAAAGTCAAGGTAATAAATATTACTAAGATATAAATTTAATGAATAAGATTAAGTTCATTGTCATTGTTCTTATTAAGCTCAGTGACAGCAGGAGGAACAACACTGCTTTTATAATGCTTTGTCCTGCACCGTGGGACTAAAAACTAAAGGTGTGGGTCTGTCTCGCCACATTTTAAAAACATTTGTTTAGGTTTAATTAGTGACTCTAAAATTGGCAATACATGAATATGTGTTTGACTGTCTTGTGATGGACCAAGGTATATTCTGCTCAGACCATATCGTCAGCTCTAACTCCCTTAAGTCAGATAAAGTATTGAAGAAACCACGGTAGGAATTGAGGAATTGCAGACGATTGTTTTCTCAGTGTTTATAGTTTACCTTCAGGAACCAGTTGAATGCCATAAAGAGACGTTCCTCCAAGCAACAATATACACATTATGGCCAATCGGCGAGGAAGGTATTGCAGAGCCAACCAGCTGGTAACATAAGCTGGAACCTCTACAGCCGCTGAGATGAAGCAGCTGATGTACGGATCAGTATGAAGTTGAGATGTGTTGAGGGACAGTCCAGCATAGCCGGTACTCATAGTGAACCTGGAAAAATATCAAGAGGTATGGTAACCAGGTCTGGTTTTACTCTGAGTGCAGTCATTAGTCCTTCATTTGCATCCCACTGCAATTACAGCTTATTATACCTTTGTGTCAGCTGGTCTGAATGGATACTCACCACAACAGGCAGAGGATCAGAGTTGTCTTTCGGATGCCTGCATTCCTCACAAGGGTGAAGACGTTGTAATGTTCTCTAGATGGTGCCTTATCATCCTGAAACTATATTGCCTCAATGTTAGAAGTTGCCTCTGTTTCAGCAATGCTGTGCAGATCTGAGGAAAGCAACATTAGCCGGCTGATACACAAATGATAGATCTTGAATTATGGTTAGGCAGATATGGACGTCATCTAACACTCACATTGATAGTAACTCAGAAGTTTTTCCAGCATGTCACATGTGCAACGAGAAGTCATAACATACTGGATAATTCTTACACCAACATCAAGGACGCATATAACGTCTCTCCCCCCTCCCCCACCTCGGACAATCAGATCATCTGTCCCTGTCTCTCACACCAGGATACAGACCCCTCATACAAAGAACAATGCCTGAAGTGAGATACGTACGGATTTTATCTGAAAATGCCATCCTACTGCTCCAGACGTCTAAGCACAGTGGGAGTTAACGGACTACACATCCAATGTTGTTTTATATGAAAACCTGCAGGGATATTGTCACAATCAGACATTCAATTTACTGGAGTAAAATTTAGATACTAACAGCAGATGCAATTGCAATATTCATTACACATCCATTGAAGTATCACTATTATGACAAAATTCCTTGATGTATTTTTTCAGCACTTTCAAGCTATTGTAAATAAACATCCTGATGTGCGATTTCCACCTGCGAACATTGTTATGATAATCATAACTTTCTTTAAAATTCTTTAAATTGGATACAATTCTCAGTTTATTTCTCAAAAGAGTTTCATTCAAAGAATGATTTCCTGAAAGGAAAATTTCTTAGTATATTGATGATTATTTTAGGTTAAATGCATCAATCGGAGTCCCTGGTTAGCTCAGTTGGTAGAGCATGAAACTCAAGGTAGTGGGTTCATGTCCCACGCTGGGCCCCACCTTAATTAAGGTTCTTAATCGGTGCAATGTGATCTGGGTGACAGTGCTCAGACTGCCACCCCCGCGACCCAGAAACGGATAATCGGGAGAAAATGGATGGATGAATGGATGGATGCATCAATCAGGTAAAGGGATGGAGGGAAAACAACCAAATATCATCAGCAGCTGCTACCTGAATGTTTTAGAATGACAATTTGCTCATGTATTCTGAGACTGCCATAAATATGTAATTATTATTCTAAAAGCAACTGGAAGAAACGCAGAAGTTACCAAATATGGTCACTTGTCTAATAAAGCATGAAGGATTTGTGCAAGAGTCGAAGCTTTTTGGTGATTCCTTGACTTTAGGCCGCTCATGACAGCATGCTTATGTATGGATTGTTGTTACGAGTGGGTCGTTCTTGTGAGTGTGTTTCTGTGTGCTTCTGTGTGCTTCTCCTTGACGTGCCAGTTGAGTCTGTGAATAGGCCTGGACCTGTCCTGAAGACTTGATCGGCCGAATCCCCGAAGTACACCCACCAGTACTTTAGGAGGAAGTATGACATCACCAATGGCAGAGTGGGTCAGATGGTGTCGAGGAGAAAATTATACCAGCTCATGTAGAAGGTGTCTAAAGACATACCAGCCTGTGTCATAGTGTCTAAGCAGATCTGCTAAATACTTGTGTCAGAGAGAGGATGCAGCTTCATGATGTGCTGCAGTCATGTTATGTTTTATTGGCATAAGTGTTTTTTGTTATACATCCATAACTGTATTTCTAAAAAAATAGAACGCTCTATCAATGGTTCAAATCGTGTCATAAGCAAGGCCATAAAGATGAGATGACCAATGGGCAGATAGTAAAACTAAAAAACCATTAAAACTCACAAACAAGGTAATAACTCAAGGGAGGGGCTTTCCATGGAGGACTTTTGAGGACACGATTAGATCCAAGTGTATGATGGATGTTTCAAAAAATAAAAGCAAGACCAGAGTAGGGAATAAAAGGAGGAATCAAACGCTGTACAAACTAGTCTTTGACTGTTTATGGGAATAAAACTCATTTGCATCCAAGTCCAGCTTCTCATCTGATTTTTGCCTCGTGGATCAGTTTTTCAACAGTAGTGTTGGGGAATTAAGAGACAAATGCTCGTGGGATCACCTATCAGCTTTCTCTTTTATTACTGAAACAGTTCAGTGAAATGTATTTCTGAAACCATTGGAATTGTGAAATAAGCTGTGCAATTGAAAAGTTAAAACACTGCTTCACAGATGTGTGCCTGCCGTGAGGGGGCGTGGCCTATGAGTTCAGCAGCTTCTTCACGGAGGATGAACTCTCCTTTTCGGCAGCTGGCTGACGTCACAGCTTTTCTTCTTGTTCTTATGGGTTCTTATGGGAGTGTGCAGGGGCCCTAAACCATGACATTGTTCTTGAGCAGTAATTTCACCAAAAAAATGACTTATTTTTAATGTTGTCTGCTCTGTGTGATCTGAGGCTGATGTTCATGTTTGACACTTTTACTCAGGATCTGCATAATTTCAGTCGAAGGCAACTTACATGCACACCGGCAAAGATAGGTTGTGGAGCTTTGACTTTGTTCTTCTTGGCAGCCTTTCTCAATATGGCCTCTGCCTCATCTGCCCTCCCCTGAGAGAGCAGCCAGCGAGGAGACTCTGGGACGAACCTGCCCCGAACAGAGCCGAGGGTACAAACAGTCATTCAAACCCAAAAAGGTGAACATAGGTTCCATAATTGTGGCTGGTGTTTCTGACAAGTCAAAGTGAAAACATGAGTCAAGTCAGGGGTGGTGATGGGAATATTGAAGCTTTTAAGTTATTGCTAGACTGGCAGGCTGAATGTTAATACACTGTCCATCTGTTACACCTATCATAGCCAAGTTACGTTTCTATATAATACCTAAACACAGCATGCTCCCAATGATTATACTGTATATGTTAACATTTACATATGGACCAGTATATAATCAGGTTATTTACTGGCATTTACTGAGCATGGGGATTGTTGGCCTTATGGAGGATCCAGGTATACCTTTTCTCACAGTATTTAATTAAATTTCAAATGAAAAGACAGTGTTGTTAACATTTTGAAATCTATTCAAAAGCAAGACATCTAGTAAGGTGTCATCATAAGGAGCCTTCCCCTTTGAAATATAATGCTATCAATTGTACTACCTGCTTTAGTAAAGCTTTTTTAATTCTTCAAGTTCAAAAAATGTGCTTCATTAAAATATGAATTAGTTGACAGTTTTTTACATGTTTTTATGTTCTGCTTAAGTTGTCATCATTGAATACACTTACCACCACAAGGGCAGGTACAGAAAGCCAGGCAATGACAAAACCAACATGAGAGTTGTCCAGTCCCTTAAGAAGTAAGCTAAAAGAGGCAATAACATGTAGCCAACAGCAAAGCTCAGAGTTACACCCAAGGAAAAGAGGACCCGCACCTTTCCGGTGAGGATCTCACTGCCTGCACAAAGAAAGAAAAACATTACCTCAATCACAGTTTAGAAAATCTTAATTGCAGAATGTGAAATGCAAAATCTGCACATTTACCTAACACAAAAGCAGATACATAATTGGAGACTTGTCCTAAAGAACTGAGGAAAAAGAGGATGATGAAGACGACCCAGGTAGGTGAAAACATTGCAACCAAAGTGAAAATGGCTTGAACTCCCACGGTTATGAAGAGGACAGGTTTTCTTCCAAATCTAGGACAAGAAGTTGAATGATAATGATAAACCTCCTATGTTCACACATAGAAAGCAATACAAACAAACAAGTTCCTTTAACTTCACCTGTCTGAAATGGGTCCTGAAATGAGGCTTCCAGTTAAAACACCCAAGAATAAAACAGTGGAGGTGAAAGGCTTTTTCCACTGCTCACTGCAAACCAAGTCAAACTGAAACATCCACACATGATCAATTAAACACGAAAATAAATGAACCACAGGGATTCAATGTCTGTGTCATTTGGTAATCTTGAGCTACAAAACCAGCAAAATGAAAAAACCATCCAGGTCCAGAAGAACAAAGACACAGACCTCAGAGACCAGGGTGGACTGGTAGATGTCCTTGCTGTAGCTGAAGCCATCCACACAGCTCTCCTGCTCCAGATCAGTGAGGTTGACATCCCTGCCAGGAAGGAAACCCTGAGCAGAGAGATTTCTGACCACATCCAGCCTGTATCTGCTGCATCTGCTGCTCTCCTGTTTCCCGTCCACCACCTCATAATCACAACAACACAAACGTCAGTGTCTTTTATCGCAGTTTTTCTATTACAGAACTGATTCTTGTACGTATATAAGTGTCGCGGGGTCCTCTCAACAACCTTCCCAAACTGGGAAAAACGATGGCGTAGTCTTCAGCTGTGTTTGTTGTTTTTCGATTTATTTTTCAGGCCTCTCCAAAACAGTGAATCATAATATTTACAAAGTGCAAAACCCGAAAAATACCCAAATGTGAAAATAAACAAAGCAAAGAAAACTATATAGAAATTTGTACAGGCTATTTACATCTGAGCTCTTCCTCAACCTCAGGATTCCACAATGACACTCCACAGATCAGTACTGGTTACCACCTCTAACCAGAGTCCAACTCTCCCTCATCAGGCCCAGCGCAGCCCGTTTTATCCACTTAGCCCCTCCCACTGGGCGTAACCTTTCGCTAGCAAAGATCATTATTTTATTCTGAACCCCAAATCCTAATGCATAAATAAATAGTTTTTCCATAATTAAATACATATTATCACTTACTGACAGGATTATGCCCTCCCACAATAACCCCTCAGTACACCCGGCAATAAGTTTTAAAGAAAATAAATAATAATGTTGTTCACGTGACTGAAACCTTCCGGGCCCAAACCATTTAACCCGACTGGTGGTATGGCCCGGGTTCGTCAGTCACCCTGCCGGCGCGTCACTGCCGGCTGCCCTCCACTACTCTGGAAGGTGAGTGAAGGTGTGTGTGTGAATGTAGGAGTGCCGTGTAGGCAGCGAGTGTGCACCCTCGTCTGCCTACAGCAGGGAAAAATGTCCATGGACCCGTGAAAACAGTTTCTGGAGTTGCTCTCCACCATAAGATTGACAGCGCCGTGTGCGCGTGCCCCCAGCGCCGGCACTCTCCGGCCAGCAGAGAGAGGAAAGGCGCACCGCTCCGGGCATGACGGTGCGTTCACGAGTGCTCCGGCACAATAAGGAAAAACCTTTGATCCTGTGGTGAGCTTCCGAGAGTAAAACATTAGCAACTGTGTCCTTACATGACATGTATCTTCACAAATATATACTCATCACTGTATGTAGCAGATTGATCTTTGTTTGAAGGTGGAGTTTTGTAACATGATCATTTGGATTTCGGCATCATTCAATCATAGGTTTTATCTGAAGTAATTCCTCCACCATTAACAATTCTAACACTAAACTACTAGTTTATGGAGGTATGCTTGTGTCACCAAAACTAAGATCAAGGTTTTAAATGTATTCAGGTAGGTGATGTGACTATTATTGAAGTCATGGTGAATAGGTTAATAAAGCTTTGAGGCTTGAAATGTAGAGAAAAGCCTCCATACAGTACCTGCACTAGGAAAGTGGAAAGCATCATTTTTAGTATATTTTTCTAAATCAAGCCTTTAAATAAAGCATTTATCAAGGGGGCAATTGGCCATTACAAGGAAAACACAACAAATGAATTAATGACAAAATCAATGAATAAATAACATGAATGCACAGCAAGGACACCAGTAAAAGAATTGTCTGATGAAATTAAGTAAAATTTAAATACAATTGAATCACAAACCTCAATTGGGATGACGGCTCTGTCCCAATCAACGGTCAAGTTTACATCAGGAATCAGGCAGTGATGAGCCGGAGTGTCTGCCACAAAGACGACGAAAAAACCTCCCAGTCCATTGGTCAAGATGCTGACACAAGTCAGGAAGAAAACCTCTTGCTGGAAGCGTCCCCAATGACCCAGGAATGCTGTGGCGTCTTCATAGTCCTGCATAGTGTCAGAGAGGTAACTCTGCTCTCCTGTCTTCATCCCTTTGAACAAAAGTTATGCAGCAGACATAAGTCATTCTCTTGGTAGCAGCAGGGAGTTCAGCAAACTCAGCAGAATTGTTGCGCAAACCAAAGTTTAATGTCTCTTATCAGGTTAGAGATTAGTGGAAATAAGTGAACATAGCTAGTCAATGAGTGTTAAATGTGCTGAAGTTACATTATGAAAACAAATCAGATGGTTTTTAAAAGGCAAGTTGTTGGAATAATCTTACGAAAGGTTATCACATTCATTGTACCAACATTCTTTCTCATCTAATATGACTTGTATTTCTCCACTGTGATCTTTCATGGTAAGGAGGAATGTGGTCTGCAGATGGGAAGTGCCTTGAAATCAGATAAGAGGAACCCTAATAAAAGGAGAGGAGGCGGCAGAGGTTTTTCAGAGCGGGTTGGAGATTGTAACTGAAACACTCTCTGTCCGTTCTCCTCGCGAGAAAAACCATTCTTAACTTGGTGTGTGTTCTTCCTTGCAGAATTAATAAATGTTCAGAGGTTGGACCTGACACAAGTATTTCACATACTCCTTCCTGTCTATGACTGGGTTTACTTCCTTGTTTTCCATACGATAGTTACTGATGTAGAACCACACACCCTAATAACAAAACACAAAATGTGCAGCCTACACATTACTAAACACAAAATAATCAACACAACTATTACTGTAATAGTGGCTTAAATGTACCCTTCTATCTTTCTAACTACTTAACTCATTGAATATGCATGAAACCAATTAGACAAGGACACTTTTACAACTGGCTGACAGGCCTCTATTAGCATCTTAGCATTCCTTATTTTCTTATGTTTGACATATTGTAAACATGAAACATGCCACCAAAAATATAAGATAAGTGTAACAACAGTAATATATATGGGACGTGTGCATGTTATGCACCTGCAAATACAGAAGAAACACAGATTATGATCAGCATTGACTCACTTGTCTGTTATCCCGTCTGTCTATGACTGGAATTATTTCCTCATTTGCCAGGAGAACAACCAGTTTCTTATATAAATAAAACCCATTACTGACTCCTTATGGCGAGAATGAATATCTCTCTAGAAATACCTGGTGAGTTTTTCCCATTTGTAGAAGTAACACAAGGCATTTTACATTATATCAATCAGATATTTAACAATGGGAGACCAAGCTGACCATAGGAACTAATAAGTCTAGACATTATAGAGTGACGAGTGATGCAGAAAAATCACACAGGAAACCAATCATTTCCTTTAATGCCGGCTCCAAGCTACAGAGGCTTTTTATTTTGATGCACAGGAACACCATGGCAGGACGACATGACACACAAAACCCTCGTCACTCCTCGTTGCTAACTTACAACTATTAAACTAAACTAAACTAGATCAACTAACTAACTAACTACACAAACTAAACAACAAAAACACAATCATTACCAACACTACAAGCCTAATATAACCCTCAAGAAACACAATTAATTCACCACCAACCCAATTCCCATAATGCATTGCGGCGATCAGCTCCACGATTGCACATTACATGTGGTTTCTTGCATAACTGCTCACAATTTGAAATGGTCTCATCAACTTCTACCAAAGCAAAACGTCCCAACGTCTCAACTGGAGATGTCCTCGGGCGGTGGAAGGAATACTTCGAGGACCTCCTCAATCCCACCATTACGTCTTCCGCTGAGGAAGCAGAGGCTGGGTTCTCAGAGGTAGACTCGTCCATTACCGAGGCTGAAGTCACCAAGGTAGTTGCTAAGCTCCTCGGTGGCAAGGCACCGGGAGTGGATGAGATTCGCCCTGAGTTCCTTAAGTCTCTGGATGTGCAGGGACTCTGCAGCATAGGTCGGGGTCGGGGACAGTGCCTCTGGAGTGGCAGACCGGGGTGGTGGTCCCTCTTTTTAAGAAGGGGGATCGGAGGGTGTTTTCCAACTACAGGGGGATCACACTTCTCAGCCTCCCTGGGAAAGGTTATTCCAGGGTACTGGAGAGGAGGATCCGGCCGTTAGTCGAACCTCGGATCCAAGAGGATATATATATATTTATATATTTTATATATTCCTCTTATATATATAAGAGGAATACTGGACCAGCTTTATACCCTCCACCGGGTACTCGAGGGTTCATGGGAGTTCGCCCAATCAGTCCACATGTGTTTTGTGGACCTGGAGAAGGCGTTCGACCGTGTCCCTTGGGATGTCCTGTGGGGGGTGCTCCGGGAGTATGGAGTCCAGGACCCTTTGCTAAGGGCTGTCCGGTCCCTGTACGCCCGGAGCAGGAGTTTGGTTCACATTGCCGGCAGTAAGTCGGACCTGTTCCCAGTGCACGTTGGCCTCTGGCAGGGCTGTCCTTTGTCACCGGTTCTGTTCATAACTTTTATGGACAGAATTTCTAGGCACAGCCAGGGACCGGAGGGGGTCCGGTTTGGGGACCACAGGATCTCATCTCTGCTTTTTGCAGACGATGTGGTCCTGGTGGCTTCATCAAACCTGGACCTTCAGCGTGAACTGGCGCGGTTTGCAGCCGAGTGTGACGCAACTGGGATGAGGATCAGCACCTCTAAATCCGAGGCCATGGTTCTCGACCGGAAAAAGGTGGCTTGCCCCCTTCAGGTCGGTGGAGAGCCCTTGTCCCAAGTGGAGGAGTTCAAGTATCTCAGGGTCTTGTTCACGAGTGGGGGGAAGATGGAGCGTGAGATCGACTGGCGGATCGGTGCAGCGTCTGCAGTTATGCGGTCGCTGTATCGGTCCATCGTAGTGAAGAAGGAGCTAAGCCAAAAGGCGAGGCTCTCGATTTACCAGTCGATCTTCGTTCCTACCCTCACCTATGGTCATGAGCTTTGGGTCATGACCGAAAGCACGAGATCCCGGATACAAGCGGCTGAAATGAGTTTCCTCCGTAGAGTGGCTGGGCGCACCCTCAGAGATAGGGTGAGGAGCTCAGTCACCAGGGAGGAGCTCGGAGTAGAGCCGCTGCTCCTCTGCATCGAGAGGAGCCAGCTGAGGTGGCTCGGGCATCTGTTTCGGATGCCACCCGGACTATGTCTTTCGGCTGACCTGGGACCGCCTTGGGGTCCCACCGGAAGAGCTGGAGGAAGTGTCTGGGGCAAGGGAAGTCTGGGCTTCCTTGCGTAGACTGCTGCCCCCGCGACCCGGCCCCGGATAAGCGGAAGAAAATGGATGGATGGATGAATATGTAAAGTATATTGCACAGGGTGTATTTTCTCAAAAAAAAATCTGAAATCGCATCCATGGACAAGTTGTCCTACAGTCGCTGGTCCGTGGGTCTCCGATCCCCTCCATTGGTCTTGAGCCGGCCAGTGATGGTGTTCAGACCCTTCCAAACGTCCTTCACATTGTTCTACTGCAGGCACTGTTCCAAACCCCTCTTGTAACAGTCTTTGCCTCTCCTTGTTTTACTCTTTAGGACACTCCTCAGCTCCTGCCCAGACCTGAAGATCTCTTCTGCTCATTAAGCAGGGCCTTTAGACTAACAATGAAAAGTACTTTGGGACTGCTCAAGCAGTTGAAAAGCGTTATATAAATGAAATCCATTTACCACTTAAAGTGAGTAAACATTTCAAGTATAGTACCGAAAGAAACACCATTGTCACTGATTTGAATTGTTTTACCATTAAGGATTTCTTTTTGAATACAAAACAAGAATTTTAAATTGAAATGACACAAAATAATAACATTGATACAAAACATTTCTTCATATTTATTCTCATTACAAACTATCACAACTGACTTTCAATCATCACCACAGACTTTGAGTTTGCTTTTTTCTTCATGCACGGACACTTTATCCTGTTGAGAGACACAACAAACAAGATGTTATTTGGTTTGGTGTTCTGCAAAAGGAAACTGTGACAATGGAAGATGAAATATTTCAATACACAGATATTGTAATCATTATGATGATCACTGATATCAAAGCCCCTTCATTATAATGGGAATTGTTTTTACTGTGATTCTTACATCAGAAGAATCCTAAAATCCAAATCACATAGTTACATGAATGTTACATACAAATAACACATCAAAAAGCTGCTTTGAACTTCTCACCTTTCTCTTTTCCGCATCTGCTGAATAGTCTGTGGAAGAGGCTGGCCAAAACTCTCCGGTAGGAATATAGAGGCAAAGACAGCCAGGAAGCCAAGCGTGCCCAGTGTCATCTGAGGCAGATACTTAGAGTATACGCCTGCACAAGCCAGTGGAGAATAATAGAATGACAGAAAGGCCTGGATCATTGCATTAGGTTAAAAAAAATCATGACGTGGATAAACATCTTGCTTGATACTTCAGTTCAGTTCAGTTCAGTGTACTCACTCAGCTCTAGTATGAATGGTGAGAAACAGCTTCCAACTCGAGACACGGCTGAACACGTCCCCGTTGCCGTGTTCCTGAGTGCTGTTGGGTAAAGCTCAGCGGTGTACACATACATCAGGGACAAGCCAGCCGTGAAACCAAATTTTCCAACCATTTCCAGAGTAATAGACAGACCTGACAAATCTAAAGTGACAGAAGACAGACAGGACACGGGAACAAGATGTTTAATGCTTGTCTTGTTTATTTACTGTACTCCACCACATGGACCTGCTGGTCATAAAATCCGTTGTGGTCGAGTGCATTTGAAGCATGTTGTTATGTAAGGGCAAACAACAAAACAAGTCTGCAGTCAATGGTGCAGTGTTTTAATATTCTCAGAGTGCAAGAGTACCTGTAAGTTTTACTTCAGGGTATTCATTAAAATATTGTCACAACATTGTTCTTTGAGTATATTAAATACCCGCATTAGCATATGAGCTCCTCCAAACCATAGAAACCTGTCGTTGTAGAGACATCTTATAAAAGAGAACAGTCTATATTTGTCACTCTGACACAGTAAGAAGTTAGGTTAAAATGTTCATACCCTCTCTAGGTTACTGCTTGACAAATCCACCCATATAATGTAGATAATAGAAAACTTGGGGAGATGAAAGCAGTCTCTGACATAACATCCAGAATAAGAACATACAATAAAAAAGTCATGACAATAAATATTACTAAGATATAAATTTAATGAATAAGATTACGTTCATTGTCATTGTTCTTATTAAGCTCAGTGACAGCAGGAGGAACAACGCTGCTTTTATAATGCTTTGTCCTGCACCGTGGGACTAAAAACTAAAGGTGTGGGTCTGTCTCGCCACATTTTAAAAACATTTGTTTAGGTTTAATTAGTGACTCTAAAATTGGCAATACATGAATATGTGTTTGACTGTCTTGTGATGGACCAAGGTATATTCTGCTCAGACCATATCGTCAGCTCTAACTCCCTTAAGTCAGATAAAGTATTGAAGAAACCACGGTAGGTATTGAGAAATTGCAGATGATTGTTTTCTCAGTGTTTATAGTTTACCTTCAGGAACCAGTTGAATGCCATAAAGAGACGTTCCTCCAAGCAACAATATACACATTATGGCCAATCGGCGAGGAAGGTATTGCAGAGCCAACCAGCTGGTAACAGAAGCTGGAACCTCTACAGCCGCTGAGATGAAGCAGCTGAAGTACGGGTCAGTATGAAGTTGAGATGTGTTGAGGGACAGTCCAGCGTAGCCGGTACTCAGAGTGAACCTGGAAATATATCAAGAGGTATGGTAACCAGGTCTGGTTTTACTCTGAGTGCAGTAATTAGTCCTTCATTTGCATCCCACTGCAATTACAGCTTATTATACCTTTGTGTCAGCTGGTCTGAATGGATACTCACCACAACAGGCAGAGGATCAGAGTTGTGTTTCGGATGCCTGCATTCCTCACAAGGGTGAAGACGTTGTAATGTTCTCTAGATGGTGCCTTATCATCCTGAAACGATATTGCCTCAATGTTAGAAGTTGCCTCTGTTTCAGCAATGCTGTGCAGATCTGAGGAAAGCAACATTAGCCGGCTGATACACAAATGATAGATCTTGAATTATGGTTAGGCAGATATGGACGTCATCTAACACTCACATTGATAGTAACTCAGAAGTTTTTCCAGCATGTCACATGTGCAACGAGAAGTCATAACATACTGGATAATTCTTACACCAACATCAAGGACGCATATAACGTCTCCCCCCTCCCCCACCTCGGACAATCAGATCATCTGTCCCTGTCTCTCACACCAGGATACAGACCCCTCATACAAAGAACAATGCCTGAAGTGAGATACGTACGGATTTTATCTGAAAATGCCATCCTACTGCTCCAGACATCTAAGCACAGGGGGAGTTAACGGACTACACATCCAATGTTGTTTTATATGAAAACCTGCAGGGATATTGTCACAATCAGACATTCAATCAAATGTTTGACTGTGCAATCGAACCGTTTTAAACAACAGAACTTTTACTGGAGTAAAATTTAGATACTAACAGCAGATGCAATTGCAATATTCATTACACATCCATTGAAGTATCACTATTATTACAAAATTCCTTGATGTATTTTTTCAGCACTTTCAAGCTATTGTAAATAAACATCCTGATGTGCGATTTCCACCTGCGAACATCGTTATGATAATCATAACTTTCTTTAAAATTCTTTAAATTGGATACAATTCTCAGTTTATTTCTCAAAAGAGTTTCATTCAAAGAATGATTTCCTGAAAGGAAAATTTCTTAGTACATTGATGATTATTTTAGGTTAAATGCATCAATCGGAGTCCCTGGTTAGCTCAGTTGGTAGAGCATGAAACTCAAGGTAGTGGGTTCATGTCCCACGCTGGGCCCCACCTTCCCGTGGGTTCACCACCCGCGGGAAAGGTTCTTAATCGGTGCAATGTGATCTGGGTGACAGTGCTCAGACTGCCACCCCCGCGACCCAGAAACGGATAATCGGGAGAAAATGGATGGATGAATGGATGGATGCATCAATCAGGTAAAGGGATGGAGGGAAAACAACCAAATATCATCAGCAGCTGCTACCTGAATGTTTTAGAATGACAATTTGCTCATGTATTCTGAGACTGCCATAAATATGTAATTATTATTCTAAAAGCAACTGGAAGAAACGCAGAAGTTACCAAATATGGTCACTTGTCTAATAAAGCATGAAGGATTTGTGCAGAGAGTCGAAGCTTTTTGGTGATTCCTTGACTTTAGGCCGCTCATGACAGCATGCTTATGTATGGATTGTTGTTACGAGTGGGTCGTTCTTGTGAGTGTGTTTCTGTGTGCTTCTGTGTGCTTCTCCTTGACGTGCCAGTTGAGTCTGTGAATAGGCCTGGACCTGTCCTGAAGACTTGATCGGCCGAATCCCCGAAGTACACCCACCAGTACTTTAGGAGGAAGTATGACATCACCAATGGCAGAGTGGGTCAGATGGTGTCGAGGAGAAAATTATACCAGCTCATGTAGAAGGTGTCTAAAGACATACCAGCCTGTGTCATAGTGTCTAAGCAGATCTGCTAAATACTTGTGTTAGTGAGAGGATGCAGCTTCATGATGTGCTGCAGTCATGTTATGTTTTATTGGCATAAGTGTTTTTTGTTATACATCCATAACTGTATTTCTAAAAAAATAGAACGCTCTATCAATGGTTCAAATCGTGTCATAAGCAAGGCCATAAAGATGAGATGACCAATGGGCAGATAGTAAAACTAAAAAACCATTAAAACTCACAAACAAGGTAATAACTCAAGGGAGGGGCTTTCCATGGAGGACTTTTGAGGACACGATTAGATCCAAGTGTATGATGGATGTTTCAAAAAATAAAAGCAAGACCAGAGTAGGGAATAAAAGGAGGAATCAAACGCTGTACAAACTAGTCTTTGACTGTTTATGGGAATAAAACTCATTTGCATCCAAGTCCAGCTTCTCATCTGATTTTTGCCTCGTGGATCAGTTTTTCAACAGTAGTGTTGGAGAATTAAGAGACAAATGCTCGTGGGATCACCTATCAGCCTTCTCTTTTATTACTGAAACAGTTCAGCGAAATGTATTTCTGAAACCATTGGAATTGTGAAATAAGCTGTGCAATTGAAAAGTTAAAACGCTGCTTCACAGATGTGTGCCTGCCGTGAGGGGGCGTGGCCTATGAGTTCAGCAGCTTCTTCACGGAGGATGAACTCTCCTTTTCGGCAGCTGGCTGACGTCACAGCTTTTCTTCTTGTTCTTATGGGTTCTTATGGGAGTGTGCAGGGGCCCTAAACCATGACATTGTTCTTGAGCAGTAATTTCACCAAAAAAATGACTTATTTTTAATGTTGTCTGCTCTGTGTGATCTGAGGCTGATGTTCATGTTTGACACTTTTACTCAGGATCTGCATAATTTCAGTTGAAGGCAACTTACATGTACACCAGCAAAGATAGGTTGTGGCGCTACGACTTTGTTCTTCTTGGCAGCCTTTCTCAATATGGCCTCTGCCTCATCTGCCCTACCCTGAGAGAGCAGCCAGCGAGGAGACTCTGGGACGAACCTGCCCCGAAAAGAGCCAAGGGTACAAACAGTCATTCAAACCCAAAAAGGTGAACATAGGTTCCATAATTGTGGCTGGTGTTTCTGACAAGTCAAAGTGAAAACATGAGTCAAGTCAGGGGTGGTGATGGGAATATTGAAGCTTTTAAGTTATTGCTAGACTGGCAGGCTGAATGTTAATACACTGTCCATCTGTTACACCTATCATAGCCAAGTTACGTTTCTATATAATACCTAAACGCAGCATGCTCCTAATGATTATATATGTTAACATTTACATATGGCCCAATATATAATCAGGTAATTTACTGGCATTTACTGAGCATGGGGATTGTTGGCCTTATGGAGGATCCAGGTATACCTTTTCTCACAGTATTTAATTAAATTTCAAATGAAACGACAGTGTTGTTAACATTTTGAAATCTATTCAAAAGCAAGACATCTGGTAAGGTGTCATCATAAGGAGCCTTCCCCTTTGAAATATAATGCTATCAATTGTACTACCTGCTTTAGTAAAGCTTTTTTTAATTCTTCACGTTCAAAAAATGTACTTCATTAAAATATGAATTAGTTGATAGTTTTCTACATGTTTTTATGTTCCGCTTAAGTTGTCATCATTGAAAACACTTACCACCACAAGGGCAGGTACAGAAAGCCAGGCAATGACAAAACCAACGTGAGAGATGTCCAGTCCCTTAAGAAGTAAGCTAAAAGAGGCAATAACATGTAGCCAACAGCAAAGCTCAGAGTTACACCCAAGGAAAAGAGGACCCGCACCTTTCCGGTGAGGATCTCACTGCCTGCACAAAGAAAGAAAAACATTACCTCAATAGCAGTTTAGAAAATCTTAATTGCAGAATGTGAAATGCAAAATCTGCACATTTACCTAACACAAAAGCAGATACATAATTGGAGACTTGTCCTAAAGAACTGAGGAAAAAGAGGATGATGAAGACGACCCAGGTAGGCGAAAACATTGCGACCAAAGTGAAAATGGCTTGAACTCCCACGGTTATGAAGAGGACAGGTTTTCTTCCAAATCTAGGACAAGAAGTTGAATGATAATGATAAACCTCCTATGTACACACATAGATAGCAATAAAAACAAACAAGTTCCTTTAACTTCACCTGTCTGAAATGGGTCCTGAAATGAGGCTTCCAGTTAAAACACCCAAGAATAAAACAGTGGAGGTGAAAGGCTTTTTCCACTGCTCACTGCAAACCAAGTCAAACTGAAACATCCACACATGATCAATTAAACACGAAAATAAATGAACCACAGGGAGTCAATGTCTGTGTCATTTGGTAATCTTGAGCTACAAAACCAGCAAAATGAAAAAACCATCCAGGTCCAGAAGAACAAAGACACAGACCTCAGAGACCAGGGTGGACTGGTAGATGTCCTTGCTGTAGCTGAAGCCATCCACACAGCTCTCCTGCTCCAGATCAGTGATGTTGACATCCCTGCCAGGAAGGAAACCCTGAGCAGAGAGATTTCTGACCACATCCAGCCTGTATCTGCTGCATCTGCTGCTCTCCTGTTTCCCGTCCACCACCTCATAATCACAACAACACAAACTTCAGTGTCTTTTATCGCAGTTTTTCTATTACAGAACTGATTCTTGTACGTATATAAGGAAAAACCTTTGATCCTGTGGTGAGCTTCCGAGAGTAAAACATTAACTGTGTCCTTACATGACATGTATCTTCACAAATATATACTCATCACTGTATGTAGCAGATTGATCTTTGTTTGAAGGTGGAGTTTTGTAACATGATCATTTGGATTTCGGCATCATTCAATCATAGGTTTTATCTGAAGTAATTCCTCCACCATTAACAATTCTAACACTAAACTACTAGTTTATGGAGGTATGCTTGTGTCACCAAAACTAAGATCAAGGTTTTAAATGTATTCAGGTAGGTGATGTGACTATTATTGAAGTCATGGTGAATAGGTTAATAAAGCTTTGAGGCTTGAAATGTAGAGAAAAGCCTCCATACAGTACCTGCACTAGGAAAGTGGAAAGCATCATTTTTAGTATATTTTTCTAAATCAAGCCTTTAAATAAAGCATTTATCAAGGGGGCAATTGGCCATTACAAGGAAAACACAACAAATGAATTAATGACAAAATCAATGAATAAATAACATGAATGCACAGCAAGGACACCAGTAAAAGAATTGTCTGATGACTTTAAGTAAAATTTAAATACAATTGAATCACAAACCTCAATTGGGATGACGGCTCTGTCCCAATCAACGGTCAAGTTTACATCAGGAATCAGGCAGCGATGAGCCGGAGTGTCTGCCACAAAGACGACGAAAAAACCTCCCAGTCCATTGGTCAAGATGCTGACACAAGTCAGGAAGAAAACCTCTTGCTGGAAGCGTCCCCAATGACCCAGGAACGCTGTGGCGTCTTCATAGTCCTGCATAGTGTCAGAGAGGTAACTCTGCTCTCCTGTCTTCATCCCTTTGAACAAAAGTTATGCAGCAGACATAAATCATTCTCTTGGTAGCAGCAGGGAGTTCAGCAAACTCAGCAGAATTGTTGTGCAAGCCAAAATTTAATGTCTCTTATCAGGTTAGAGATTAGTGGAAATAAGTGAACATAGCTAGTCAATGAGTGCTGGTTTTTAAAAGGCACGTATTTCACTTACTCCTTCCTGTCTATGACTGGGTTTACTTCCTTGTTTTCCATACAATAGTTACTGATGTAGAACCACACACCCTAATAACAAAACACAAAATGTGCCGCCTACACATTACTCCATATTATACATTACTAAACACAAAATAATCAACACAACTATTACTGTAATAGTGGCTTAAATATACCCTTCTATCTTTCTAACTACTTAACTCATTGAATATGCATGAAACCAATTAGACAAGGACACTTTTACAATTGGCTGACAGGCCTCTATTAGCATCTTAGCATTCCTTATTTTCTTATGTTTGACATATTGTAAACATGAAACATGCCACCAAAAATATAAGATAAGTGTAACAACAGTAATATATGTGGAACGTGTGCATGTTATGCACCTGCAAATACAGAAGAAACACAGATTATGATCGGCATTGACTCACCTGTCTGTTGCCACGCCTGTTTATGACTTGAATTACTTCCTCATTTGTCAGGAGAACAACCAGTTTCTTACAGTAATCAAACTGAGTACTGACTCCTAGTGGCGAGAATGAATATCGCTCTAGAAATACCTGGTGAGTTTTCCTCATTTGTAGAAGTAACACAAGGCATTTTACATTATATTAACTGTGGAACAGTCCAGGGTGCCACAACATGACCGAATACAAAACATATGATTCAACATTTCCTTGAGCAAACACTACACACTGTTCAAGTTAAGGGTGTTTTTTAACCGTATAGATGAATATTGAAAATAGATCAACCAGCCCAAAAGATTAAAATAAAGATTGAGTCAACATTTCATATTCATGGATAGTACAGAAAGAAAAGGCAATGTCACTGACATGATTAATCTAGCAGCATAAATAACTTTAAATTCTTGTTCAAGTACAACTTTGTTTCTAATATGCCACATAGTAAAACTGTTTTGTCATCAATATTTTTTTAAACGAAACAAAAACAAAAACAAACTATTCAAAATAATCATGTTAATACAAAACATTTCTTCAAATGTATTCTCATTACAAATCACAACTGACTTTCATACATCACCAGACTGTGAATGTGCTTTTCTTTTCATTAACAGACACGTTTTGATGTTTAGAGACACAACAAACAAAATTTGTTTTTGTTTTCTGTTGAAAGGAAAACTGGAACAAAGGAAGATATCTGTGGTTCATTTCACAATCCCTCCTCCCATCACTCACGAATAAGACCCCGAGATACTTGAATTCCCCCACCTGGGGAAGGTCCACCCCCCTACCTGGAGAGGGCATGCCAGGGAACCGTTCCAGTGAATGCTGGAGGCCGCTAGAAGGACAACATCATCTGCAAAGAGCAGAGAAATTACCCACCCGCCACCTCCACATGATGCCTTCATGATGCCCTCCTGACCCCGGCTGCACTACGACACTGTGTCCATGAAAATCACGGACGGGGGTGACAAGGCGCAACCCTGGCAAAGTCCAGCGCCACCCTGAACAAGTCTGTCTTAATTCCGAGTATTCGGACGCTGCTCTCACACCAGGAGCACAAATACCGAATAGTCTGGAGCATTTTGTAATTTCATTACAAAAAATCACAGCTGAGAGGTGAGCGGTCAAGGCCACATGCCCTTGGGGTGCAACGTCGAAAGGCTTCCCCACACTGTGAGATTTTAACTGGTCGTTTGTGATGTGACTGCTTCGCGCGGGGCGGGTTGCACAGTTGTAAAATAGCAATTAGAAATAACTTTATGTAAAAGTATATTGTACAGGGTTTATTTTCTCAGTGATGGTGTTCAGACCCTTCCAAACGTCCTTCACATTGTTCTGCTGCAGGCGCTGTTCCAACCCCCTCTTGTAACAGTCTTTGCCTCTCCTTGTTTTACTCTTTAGGACACTCCTCAGCTCCTGCCCAGACCTGAAGATCTCTTATGCTCATTAAGCAGGGCCTTTAGACTAACAATGTAAAGTACTTTGGGACTGCTCAAGCAGTTGAAAAGCGTTATATAAATGAAATCCATTTACCACTTAAAGAAGTGAGTAAACATTTCAAGTATAGTACCGAAAGAAACACCATTGTCACTGATTTGAATTGTTTTACCATTAAGGATTTCTTTTTGAATACAAAACAAGAATTTTAAATTCAAATGACACAGAATAATAACACTGACACAAAACATTTCTTTATATTTATTCTCATTACAAACAATCACAACTGACTTTCAATCATCACCACAGACTTTGAGTTTGCTTTTCTCTTCATGCACGGACACTTTATCCTGTTGAGAGACACAACAAACAAGATGTTATTTGGTTTGGTGTTCTGCAAAAGTAAAACTGTGACAATGGAAGATGAACTATTTCAATACACAGATTTTGGAATCGTGATGATCATGACTAATATCAGGTCCTCTTCACTATAATGGGAACTGCATTTACTGTGATTCTTACGTCACAAGAACTATAAAATCCTAATAACACTGAGTTAGATTAAAAGATTAAAAAAAATATGTTGTTAAAATAAACCCGTTTTCCAGCTCCTAAAATGCCGCCTCGTGTGGATGATCGGCCAAAAATTCTGCATTAATGGGAAGTGAGACAGCTCCAGATGTTTGTGTGACATCACTCAACATGATATTAGTGCATTTGCATTAAAGACAGTATTTCGTAATGATGCACTCTGCAATAAAAAAAACCTGTTATTTCTCAGTTTAAGTGAAAATAATTATCCTTCACTAACTTATTCAGTTTGCAACAAAATACTTTTATCTCTATATGTGTCATCTATGTGTTTGCTTACAAGGGCATGACAATGCTGTTTATCATCCCACTGCAGATTTTAAAGGTGCTTCACTTGTTTCTTGTGATTAAGGGAAGAGAGTTTCCATATGCATGAATGCTACATGAATATAACATATCAAAGGTCTGCTTAAGCTTCTCACCTTTCTCTTCTCTGCATCTGCTGAATAGTCTGAGGAAGAGGATGACCAAAACTCTCCGGTAGGAATATAGTGGCAAAGATGGACAGGAAGGCCAGAGTCCCCAGTACAATTTGAGGCAGGTTCTTAGAGTATACGCCTTCACAAGGCAGTGGAGAAAAATAGTATGAGAGAAAGGCTTGACTCATTGCACTAGGTTCAAAAAATCATGGCGTGGTAGAACATCTTGCTGTTATTGATGTGTCAGTTCAGTTCAGTTCAGTTTAGTATACTCACTCAGCTCTAGTATAAATGGTGCGATACAGGTTCCAACTCGAGACACGGCCATGCACGTCCCTGTTGCCATGTTCCTGAGTGCTGTTGGGTAAAGCTCAGCGGTGTACACAAACATCAGGGACGTACCAGTGGTGAAACCAAATTTTCCCACCATTTCCAGAGCATTAGACAGACCTGACAAATCTAGTGAGAGAACACAAACACAGGAACACAGGGCTATGTTTAATGCTCATCTTGTTTATTTACTGTACTACACCATATGGACCTGCTGGTCTTAAAATCTGTTGTGGTCGAGTGCATTTGAAGCATGTTGTTATGTAAGAGCAAAAAAAACAAAAACAAAAAACAAATAACCTAACAAACAAGTCTGTCAATGGTGCAGTGTTTAATGTCGAACTGCAAGAGTAACAGTTGTTTTACTAAAGGGTTTTCATTCAAATATTGCCACAACATTGTTCTTTGAGTATATCAATATACTTGCATTAGGAGATGGACTCTTCCAAACCATAGAAACTTGTGTATATATGTTGGGGCCATGAGGACATGTTTCTGAAACTAAGAAAGCGCAGCCTACATCCCTTTTTCTGAGCCTAATGAGAGAGAGAGATTCTAAAAAAAGTGTGGCCCGAGAAAGGTCAGGAATATTTCATGCCAGGATGTGAAAACCCACGTCAGATGCATGTTGGTGCCACCACCGGTTGAAGACTGACCAAACCCCCTAGTGACATGACAAATCCAGGACGTCACTGCAGTATTAAACCTTCTGCACGAGTCGCAGCTCCATGCTCCGAGTGATTTTCGTGGAGAAATAGCGAAAAGAAGACACAAAAATCCAAGTTTCAACTAAAAAGCCTATGTCGCAGTTTCTCTTGATGGACAAGTGAGAAACTGTTTGCAAGTTCTCTGTGGAAAACTCTTTGAGAGGCGGTAAGGCAGCTGGAGGGACCAACTGATCCTCTTGCATGCTATATGAAGACCCATCTTCAGAAATAACCAGATGTTTGAGTCTTTCAAACACTGTTCCTCCGACTGGAAGCCTGGAACAGTAAAACTGGACTTTTCACTGGACGCCTGCATTTGAATCTAGGAACCAAGCCGTCGCAAAGACAGAAGCACACTACTCCACGACATCGACCGTAGGTTCAGTCTACCTTCCTGCCTCTGTGTGAGAAAGGCTGATGATCATGCACCACTTGCCCCCACTTAAGGCCCCTTCATGCTACCCATGTCTGTGAGAGTCTGGGAGTGTCCGCGAGTGCGCAAGGTACTCGTGACGTCAAAATTGTCATCTGCCCCCATGCGCGAGTGTCCTGTCCGACCCCTCTGCGGTTGACCACACACAGCCCAATTTATGTGACCGCGCGACCTGCACGCAATTGTGCGTGCAGACTGCGCATGCGCCAGTCTCTACCTATTCTGGCGCATCACAATGGAGGCAAACTTTGAAGAGCGTTTATGCAAGGAGGTCTGCCGATATCCTCACATCTACAATACCAACCTGAGGGAGTATAAAGACTGCCAGAGGCTGCTAACTCTTGGAGTGAAATAGCTGCCACTCTGGGCAAAGAGGAGCAGGTACGCCGCCAGAAATGGAAGTACCTCAGAGACCGGTACGTGAAAGCCATTTTCGATGCTCAGCGTCCTTGGCGACGGGGATGCGTGGACCAATCCGCATGCATGGAACGCATGCTACCGTGAGTCAAGAAGTAGAGCATGGCCACAATCGTGTGCACCCTGCGGACACTCACGTACTTTGCGCACTCGCGGACACTCGCAGACATTGGTAGCATGAAGGGGCCTTTTGCCGAATTTGACGCTTTTCTCTCTCTCTCTCATTCCCTCTCTCTTTCTACGTATAACCCCGACTCCATGTGCGCATTCATGCATATCACACTCACACAGTGGTCTCACAAGCTTTTATCAGCCGTAGCACATCTGTTAGCACTCCAATTTTGAGTTTCACTGTGTGCTTACAAGCGCTGCTTGAGTTTGGCAATCCCATGATTTTCTTTCATAAAATTAAAAGAACACAAGTTACAATTGTAACAATTATTTTTGATCCAATTCACACTAAAATCTTATGGGTTCTTCTTTTGATCAAAATGCACCTGTATACCAATTTTCATGATGATCCGCCTATTAGTTTTTCAGATATCTTGTAAATGGATAGGTGCACAAACAAACAAATGTCTGCCAAAGTTTGATCTGGACTCTGAAAAAAAATGTTTCTGGATCACCTACAACATTTTATGGAATCGTCCATGGCCTAATATCTGTGGTGAAAATGTCGACACAATCCATGTAGTTGTTTTTATGTAAACTTGCTAACTGACATACAAACAAATATATGCTGATGGTTTTATTACTTCCTTGGTGGACGTGATAAACGCAGGTGATTTTACCACCCCCTTGGCGGAGGTAACAATCACTAAAAACCTATCAAACATAAAATGGCTCCTGCAATAGTTATTGTGTGGTGGTTGTGACATTTGCTGGTTGTAACAGTCTGTACTCAGATTTCATACCTTCTGTTTTATTTAAATCTTAGCTATATTTTGTAAAGAAATATGAACCTCATTAAATTCTTTCAACTGAGACTTATAGTTTGGTAATTAGTTTAATTTCTGTTTCCCCGGGTGGTGCCCCACAGTTATTAACAAGAACAATCGGGACCTAGGATCCACAATTTGTTCCGGATCACCACCAAAATGATCCGCTCATTCGTTTTTTAGATATCTTATTAACAGACAGACAGACAGACAGAAAGACAAATAAACACGGGTGATTTCATAACCGCTTTGGTGGAGATAATTAGTAAAAAAAAATTATTTGTTAAACTGTGCATGCTGTTACTGTTTGACAAATTCATCCATATAATGTCAAAATGTCAACGTGTGTCTGTATTCTGTTAGACTTGTCAGCTCCAGCTCCCTTCACTTGGATAAAGTATTAAAGAAACTACAGTAGATATTGAGAAACTACAGACTATTCTTTTCTCATTACGTCCGCCATGGATGTAATAAAATCTTCGCCATATATTTACCTGTATGTCTGTTAGCAATATGACGCCAAAACTACTGCAGATTTTTGGCCCTGAAAGATTCCAATAAATTTTGGAGGTTATCTGGAAATTTTTCTTTAATTTTCTCTTAAACCTTTGGCGGACGTCAGATATCTGTGGCTGCTCTTGTTGTTTTTGGTTTACCTTGAGGAACCAGTTGAATGCCATAAAGAGATGCTCCTCCAAGCACCAATATACACATTACAGCCAATCGGCGAGGAAGGTATTGTAGAGCCAACCAGCTGGTAACGAATGCTGGAACCTCTACAGCCGCTGAGATGAAGCAGCTGATGTACGGGTCAGTATGAAGTTGGGATGTGTTGAGGGACAGTCCAGCGTAGCCGGTACTCATTGTGAACCTGGAAAAATATGAAGAGGTATGGTAACCAGGTCTGGTTTTACTGGGAGTGCAGTCATTAGTCCTTCATTTGCATCCCACTGCAATTACAGCTTATTATACTATTTGTGTCAGCTGGTCTGAATGGATACTCACCACAACAGGTAGAGGATCAGAGTTGTGTTTAGGACGCCTGCATTCCTCACAAGGGTGAAGACGTTGTAATGTTCCCTAGATGGTGCCTTATCATCCTGAAACTATATTGCCTTAGTTAGAAGTTGTTTTTGCTGTTTTTGTTTCAGCAATGTGTGCAAATCTGAGGAAAGCCATATTAGCTGGAGGCTACACAAATGATAGCTCTTTAATTACTGTTGGACAGATAACAAAAGCCAGTGTCCTGACAATGTTTTTACTGTATTAAATATTGCGCAAATGTACTCAGTTCAGTGTTCCAGGTGATTTCTTCTTTGAAAGTCTGCAAGTCTTTGCAAATGCAAGATGTTTTTGTAAATGTAGAAGGGAAAATATCCGTTTTTGCAAAAACCCAGTTACACGTAAATGTGGCCTTTGAGCAGTTTAAGAAAAAATGGCAAAAATTGGAGGGCTGGATTTCACTTTTAATTAAAGATCACAAAAAGTAGGAATAAATAAGGTTCATGAGTTCTACACAAGGGTGTGTGCTGCCGCCTCTTTTATTATCCTTAAACATGTGTCAGAGCTTTCCAGGACTGGACAACAACCAAAGTCCTTTTTGTTGTTACGAGTGGGTCGTTCTTGTGAGTGTGTTTCTGTGTGCTTCTCCTTGACGTGCCAATTGAGTCTGTGAATAGGCCTGGAACCCGTCTTGAAGACTTGATCGGCTGAATCCCCGAAGCACACCAGTACTTTAGGAGGAAGTATGACATCACCAATGGCAGAGTGGGTCAGATAGATGGCTCAGACACAAACTTTCTCTTTTATTACTGAAATGGTTCAGTGAAATGTGTTTCTGAAAACATTGGAAGTGAGAAATAAGCTGTGCAGTTCAACAGTTAAAACGCTGCTTCACAGATGTGTGCCTGCTGTGAGGGGGCGTGGCCTATGAGTTCAGCAGCTTCTTCACGGAGGATGAACTCTCCTTTTCAGCAGCTGGCTGACGTCACAGCTTTCCTTCTTGTTCTTATGGGAGTGTGCAGGGGCCCTAAACCATGACATTGTTTATGAGCAGTAATTTCATCAAATAAATGACTTATTTTTAATGTTGTCTGCTCTGTGTGATCTGAAGCTGATGTTCATGTTTGACACTTTTACTCAGGATCTGCATAATTTCAGTCGAAGGCAACTTACATGTACACCGGCAAAGATAGGTTGTGGCGCTATGACTTTGTTCTTCTTGGCAGCCAATATGGCCTCTGCCTCATCTGCCCTCCCCTGAGAGAGCAGCCAGCGAGGAGACTCTGGGACGAACCTGCCCCGAACAGAGCCAAGGGTACAAACAGTCATTCAAACCCAAAAAGGTGAACATAGGTTGCAAAATTGTTAGCTGGTGTTTCTGACAAGTCAAAGTGGAAACATGAGTCAAGTCAGGGGTGGTGATGGGAATATTGAAGCTTTTAAGTTATTGCCAGAGGGCAGATTGATTCGCAGCATAAATGTTACTATAATGTCCCTCTGTTTAGATCTATCACTGCAAAGTTATATACACATCAGTGAAACACAGCATGCTCCAAATGATTATATAAGTTACAATTTACATATGGACCAATATATAATCAGGTTATTTACTGGCATTTACTGAGCATGGGGATTGTTGGCCTTATGGAGGATCCAGGTATACCTTTTCTCACAGTATTCAATTTAAATAAAAAGACAGTATTAATATCACATTCTTCAAGTTCAAAAAATGTGCTTCATTAAAATATGAATTAGTTTTCTACATGTTTTTATGTTCCGCTTAAGTTGTCATCATTGAAAACACTTACCACCACAAGGGCAGGTACAGAAAGCCAGGCAATGACAAAACCAACATGAGAGTTGTCCAGTCCCTTAAGAAGTAAGCTAAAAGAGGCAATAACATGTAGCCAACAGCATAGCTCAGAGTTACACCCATGGATGAGTAGAGGACCCTCACTTTTCCATTGACAGTTTAGAAAATCTTAACTGCAGCATGTGAAAGGCAAAATGTGCACATTTACCTAACACAAAAGCAGATACATAATTGGAGACTTGTCCTACACCATTGAGGAAAAAGAGGATGATGAAGACGACCCGGGTAGGTGAAAACATTGCGACCAAAGTGAAAATGGCTTGAACTCCCATGGTTATGAAGAGGACAGGTTTTCTTCCAAATCTAGGACAAGAAGTTGAATGATAAACCTCCTATGTTCACACATAGAAAGCCATAAAAACATGCAAGTTCCTTTAACTTCACCTGTCTGAAATGGGTCCCGAAAAGAGGCTTCCAGTTAAAACGCCCAAGAATAAAACAGTGGAGGTGAAAGGCTTTTTCCACTGCTCACTGCAAACCAAGTCAAACTGAAACATCCACACATGATCAATTAAACACGAAAATAAATGAACCACAGGGAGTCAATGTCTGTGTCATTTGGTAATCTTGAGCTACAAAACCAGCAAAATGAAAAAACCATCCAGGTCCAGAAGAACAAAGACACAGACCTCAGAGACCAGGGTGGACTGGTAGATGTCCTTGCTGTAGCTGAAGCCATCCACACAGCTCTCCTGCTCCAGATCAGTGAGGTTGACATCCCTGCCAGGAAGGAAACCCTGAGCAGAGAGATTTCTGACCACATCCAGCCTGTATCTGCTGCATCTGCTGCTCTCCTGTTTCCCATCCACCACCTCATAATCACAACAACACAAACGTCAGTGTCTTTTATCGCAGTTTTTCTATTACAGAACTGATTCTTGAACGTATATAAGGAAAAACCTTTGATCCTGTGGTGAGCTTCCGAGAGTAAAACATTAACAACTGTGTCCTTACATGATATGTATCTTCACAAATATATACGCATCACTGTATGTAGCAGATTGATCTTTGTTTGAAGGTGGATTATTATAACATGACTTCATCTACAAATCATTAAAATTTTGGCTTCATTCAATCACATTTTATCATAAGTAATTCCTCCGCCATAAACAATTCTCATACCACAAATATAACAGTTTTCTTCGTTTTCTTAAACTTTTGATTCATGGAGGCATCCTTGTGTTACCACAACCATGAAAAGGCTTTAAATGTATTCAGGTAGGTGATGTGTTCTGCTCCATGCTCATGGAATGCTTGATAGAAAGACTCTCTGGTCTCACTGGGAGTTTATGGCCCTTTTACAGCACCTGGAAACAAATAATTCACCTTGTTCTTGTTTTAGCGAACTTACCTATTGGCTTTTATAGTTTTATTTTTCACATGCTCTTACTCTGTGACCTGTTTTTCATGTACTTGTCTTCTCTGCAATTGATTTGTTTTAAGAACCTTTTAGGATTATTTGTTTTACGTACTGCTGACAGGACACACTTGTAAAAGAGATTTTTAAGCTCAATGTGGTTGAAATGATGTGACTATTAGCCAAATCATGGTGAATAGATTAATAAAGCTTTGAGACTTGAAATGCAGAGGAAAACCTTCGTACAGTACCTGCACTTTGAAAATGGAAAGCATGATACTATTTATTTATTTTTTTCAAATAAGGCCTGATATTCAAAATATATCATTTATCAAGGGGGCAATGGGCCATTACAAGGAAAACACAATACATCAATCAATAATTAATCAATAACAAAAATAACAGGAATGCACAGTGAGACCAGTAAGTCTCAGGTCTAATGATTTTAAGTAAAACTGACATAATATGTAAGTTAATGTAATGGAAATTAATGGAAAAAATGTTAAATTCTTGCTTGAACAAATCTTTAATGAACTCTGTCATTATACTAATAAATAACAAGCGGTTGTGAAACACCTGACATCAATCATCAAAATGACATTATCTTGTACAGTATAAGTTCAGATTTTATGTCTATTTTTGATTCTGCTATGTTATGTGTCTGCCAATCACAATGAGCCAAAACTGCAGATGAAGTTGAATAACAAACCTCAATTGGGATGACGGCTCTGTACCAATCAACGGTCAAGTTCACATCAGGAATCAGGCAGTGATGAGCCGGAGTGCCCGCCACAAAGACCATGACAAAAACTCCCAGTCCATTGGTCAGGGTGCTGACACAAATCAGGAAGAATAGCTCTTGCTGGAAGCGTCCCCAATGACCCTGTCATGGTTCCGGAAGGGCAGACCCAAGATGTAGAACACACGGGACAGGTTTGAAAGGGGAAAAAATCAAATGTTTATTGAGAAGGCGGCTCCTTCGGCTCCCAGGAAACCACTGCTGAGAAGCCTCTCCACGGCGCAGGATGGGGAGAAGGTGGCGAGCACCGGGAGTCCGCAGGGGGGAACAGAAAACGCTGCGAAAGCAGGGGGGGGGGGGGGGGGGGATTAACCAAAATCCAAGGATACAAAACCCAGTCTTGGCTCAATGTTTCAAATCGCGAGCTCCAAGATCAACACTAGAAAAACGACTCTGAAGAGAGCTAGGCCAAACAATTACCGCAAGCAGTAGTACGGACTGGCAACGACCCTCTGGCAGCTCCAGGCTTTTAAGGGTGGAGCCGCTGATGAGCCACAGGTGAAATGAGTTATCCTCCCCCACGGCTGCGCCTGCTCTGCTGTCAAAATGCGAGGGGGAGGAAGACACACCACACACCGAACAGAAAGACAACACTCACCAAAACAAACAGAACACAACATAAAACATAAAACTGCCAGGACCGGAACCACCGAATCCTGACAGACCCAGGAATGCTGTGGCGTCTTCATAGTCCTGCATAGTGTCAGAGAGGTAACTCTGCTCTCCTGTCTTCATCCCTTTGAACAAAAGTTATGCAGCAGACATAAATCATTCTCTTGGTAGCAGCAGGGAGTTTAATGTCTCTTATCAGGTTAGAGATTAGTGGAAATAAGTGAACATAGCTAGTCAATGAGTGTTAAGTGCGCTGAAGTTACATTAAGAAAACAAATCACATGGTTTTTAAAAGGCAAGTATTTCACTTACTCCTTCCTGTCTATGACTGGGTTTACTTCCTTGTTTTCCATACGATAAAACAAGGAATTGTTGCTGGCTGACAGGCCTCTATTAGCATCTTAGCATTCCTTATTTTCTTATGTTTGACATATTGTAAACATGAAACATGCCACCAAAAATATAAGATAAGTGTAACAACAGTAATATATATGGAACGTGTGCATGTTATGCACCTGCAAATACAGAAGAAACACAGATTATGATCAGCATTGACTCACTTGTCTGTTATCCCGTCTGTCTATGACTGGAATTATTTCCTCATTTGCCAGGAGAACAACCAGTTTCTTATATAAATAAAACCCATTACTGACTCCTTATGGCGAGAATGAATATCGTTCTAGAAATACCCGGTGAGTTTTTCCCATTTGTAGAAGTAACACAAGGCATTTTACATTATATCAATCAGATATTTAACAATGGGAGACCAAGCTGACCATAGGAACTAATAAGTCTAGACATTATAGAGTGACGAGTGATGCAGAAAAATCACACAGGGAACCAATCATTTCCTTTAATGCCGGCTCCAAGCTACAGAGGCTTTTTATTTTGATGCACAGGAACACCATGGCAGGACGACATGACACACAAAACCCTCGTCACTCCTCGTTGCTAACTTACAACTATTAAACTAAACTAAACTAGATCAACTAACTAACTAACTACACAAACTAAACAACAAAAACACAATCATTACCAACACTACAAGCCTAATATAACCCTCAAGAAACACAATTAATTCACCACCAACCCAATTCCCATAATGCATTGCGATGATCAGCTCCACGATTGCACATTACATGTGGTTTCTTGCATAACTGCTCACAATTTGAAATGGTCTCATCAACTTCTACCTAAGCAAAACGTCCCACTTACCGCTTCACGTGGCTAAAAGTTCCGCCTTGGGAGCTGGTATGAAAACGTCACGGTGGCAGCGGATCCCAGTACTAGTGTCACGTAAACAGACCTGCCAAAAGTTAAAAAGCTTTGCGGTTACACGTTGTCGTGTAAAAGAGGCATTTGCCTCTATTCACTCGAGCCCTCACACCTCGTCTCTTTCGCTGTGGTTCCACTGTGCAGTATGTGCCAGGACTGGACGGGTTTTCGTGCGTCCCCACTGACAAAAGTTGTGGAGGGAACCGTAGCCAACGGTTACGATTTTTTTTCACATCAGTACGGTTCCATAAGGAGGGCTACAACACTGCCGTCTACTGATTGGTCATGATGATCGTTCCTCTCGACAAGCCCGCAATATTTAAATAGCTCATCAGCCATATAAACCCTGCCATTGTTGTTTACATATGCTGCTTTGTTTGATTAACTGGGCTTGTTGAAACGTTAGCGGGCGACACAGCCCCCCGGTGGTCCGACGAGATGCAGCTTGTCCTCTAAAACAGGAAAGGAGGAGATGCAGTGGGAGCTCGAAGCTGCTGTTCCGAATGAGAAAGTTCTGCTAGCTGTGTCACAGACAATGGAGCTGCGGCTGCAACTTCCCCGTTGGTCCCGCGACTACTGTTGCGTAATGACGTCACATACCTCCGTCGTTCACAAGACCACTTACAATCTAACCGTACTTTCTGGGGTGGGACCGCGCAACAGAGCTGGGTCTTGGTACGCTCTGCCTTACTGTACCGGCCCGGCCTGGCATATACTGTGCAGTGGAACCGCGGCTGCCCCCAAGATAAGGTACTGGAATACAAAACACATGATGCAACATTTCCCTGAGCAAACACTCCAAAGCTATGCAAGTCAAGGCTGTTTATAAATACAGTAGAACCTGTGAGGAGAGGACTCGGTAAGAGCGGACACCCTGTACTAGGCGGACACGTCATTGTGCACGAACCGTTCACATCTTAATGAGCGGATAACCTGCCGAACTCGGACAACGGACAGGTTTTCCTGGCAAATTTCATGCTGAGCGGACACTAAAACGGCCAAACGACTTGGACTGGACCTGATTATTGGAATATTCAGGCCGCGGGTGCTACATTATTGCATCCGTACTACACTCCTGGTTCACTTCCGTGCGTGTTCCATAACATAACGTAACGATCCCGAAAATATCTCCACTTCTGCAGCCCGGCGTTCTCCACCTTTCCTGAAGTAGTTCATGTTTCACTTCAGGAGTTCTGAGCCTCCGGCTCTTTATTTGCTTTTAAATTGTGACTGTTCAGACGAGAAGACGGAGGAGTGGGCTCTGGGCACATGCACAGTCGACGCGCACAGATAAGCGCGGTCAACTGCAGAGGATCGGAGCCTAGCGCACTGGGTGGATGACGATTTGGACTTCACGCGTACTCTGCGCACACAAAAGTTTCACTTTCCCTACATTTCATTGTATTTTGCACCAGAATGTTTCATCAAAATTGACTTCATGGTGAGATTGTAATCATTTTCAGTACTCACCGTTTGATGTTGCAAAAATATAGACAATTCCATTACATACACTGTGACCACAACAAAAAAGAACTTTGAAGTGTAAATTTCAAGGTTATTATAGCAATATTTGCCAGTCTGGTCCACTCAAGATGGACTGTATATGGTCCTGCCAGTAAATGAAATCTTATTTAATAATTATTTTGTATACATCTTATATACATGTGTATATATGTATTTATATGGTATACATCTTGTATTTGGTATTTGGTTCATTCAATATCAACTGGTTGTACAATTTATCCTTGTGACCCGTCCCTCCGAAGAGAGGACACCTGTCTTCGGGGGACACTTGCCCTTGGATTTTAGGGTGTTCCTACCTCAGAGGTTTTACCGTATATGAACAAATATTGAAAATAGATCAACCAGACCAAAGGATTAAAATAAAGAATGAGTAAACGTTTCATATTCAAGCATAGTACAGAAAGAATTGACAATGTCACTGATGCGATTAATCGAGTCGCACAAATTACTTCAAATTCTTTCAGAACAACTTTATTTCTAATATGCCACATAGTAGAACTGCGTTTTCTTTTTGACTCCAAAACAATAACTTTAGATACAAACGACTCAAAATAATTATGTCGATACAAGGCATTTCTTGAAATTTGTTCTTCGCAAACAATCACAGCTGACTTTCAGACATCACCACAGACTTTGAGTTTGCGGGCACTTAAGTGATTCTGAACTGACCAACAATTAAACGCAAGGAGTCAAGCAACTTTTATCAGAAGTAATTCGTCCACAATTAACATTTCAAACACCCAAAACATTGGACTGAAAAAGGTTTTCTTAATTTAGATTATGGAGGCGTCCTTGTGTTACGACAACTATGAAAAGGCTTTAAATGTATTCAGTTAGGTGATGCGACTACGAGTGAAGTCATGGTGAATAGGTTAATAAAGCTTTGAGACTTAAAATACAGAGGAAAACCTTTGTACAGTACCTGCACTAGGAAAGCCAAGAAAAGCATAAAAAAAAAAAAAGAATGAAAAAAAAAGGCTGATATTCAAAATATATCATTTATCAATTGGGCAAATGTGCCGAAATTAAACAAATAAATACACCATTAAATAATTAATTAAATGTGTCATTAATGAATTAAAATTGGAATTACATAAATAAACATGCGTAATTACCGTAATTCATTTTATGTTTAAAAAAAACCATTTAATTATTTCACTATTTGATTACTTATTTAATGGTGTATTTATTTATTTACTAAATTTTGGCACATCGTGTCTTCCATAGAACACAGGTAGGGAATGAGTGTTAAATACGTTGATGCTACATCAAGAAAACCAATCTTTTTTATTACAAAATAAATAAAAAGTGCATAAAGAAACAATCCTAGATTTCGCTTCAGTACCATAGCCACGCTGACAAAAAGTCACAGCTCTGTCGAACCTCATATCCCTTTAACTTTGAGCAGTAATGACTTCGTAAACTTCTTTAATGACAAAATTCTAACTATCAGGGATAAAATTAAAGACTCACTGCCCAGTGCAGTTGCAGATCGACCAACCACATCTTCAGACTTGTTAGTGGAGCTGGATTTCCAGTTATCCAGCTTCCACCCTATAGAAGTCCTTGAGTTACAATCAATCGTGGCTTCATCTAAACCAACAACTTGCCTGCTAGATCCAATCCCCACTAAACTATTTAAAGATATTTACAAGGAGATTACGTAATATTTCCAAAATTAGAAACAGACTGAATCAGAGTGATGCAGCAAGGGTCCTGACAAGAACCAATCACATCACTCCGATACTAACCTCTCTTCATTGGCTCCCTATTAAATCTAGAATAGAATAATAGAAAATCCTTCTTTTAACTTATAAAGCTCTTAACAACCAGGCTCCATCACATCTTAAAGAACTGTTAGTCCCATATCTCCCCAGAAGAGCACTTCGTTCTCGGAGTGCTGGCTTACTGGAGGCTCCTAGATTTTCTAAAAGTAGAACGGGAGGCAGAGCTTTCAGCTTTCAGGCTCCTTTTATGTGGAACCAGATCCCAGTTTCAGTTAGGGAGGCTGAAACAGTCTCTACTTTTAAGACGAGACTCAAGACTTGTCGATTTACTAAAGCGTACATTTAGGGCTGCGTCAAACCCCCAACTGGTCAGCAGAAAGCCGCCACCTCTGAGTCTGGTTTCTGCAAAGGAGTTTTTCCTTTCCACAGTCGCAGATAAATGTGCTTGCTCATGTGGATTTGTTGGGTTTTTCTCTTTTCTCTGTTAAAAGCACCGAGAGATGACTGTGTTGTGTTTGGTGCTATAGAAATAAAGTTGAATTGAATTGAATTGAATTAAACACATTTATTTCACCTACATTTACCATGACATGACCGAATACAAAACACATGATGTAACATTTCCCTGAGCAAAAGCTCCACTGCCAGTCAAGGCAGTTTATAAATGTATAGGCAAATATCAAAAATAGATCGACCAGACCAAAAGAGGTCTTTCCCGTGCAAACACTTTTTTTTTCTCAAAGCATAATTTAAAATTAGAAGCCTAAACCTGAATAAAAGGTCAAATACGGAACAACTGTAAACAGGAAGTATTGACACAGATTTCAACATGTCACCTACTTTAAAAAAAAAAAAAAAAAGCAGTCTCTCATTGTGGACTATCCACCATGACCACTTTTTTCCAGTGATGTTCGGGCCGATCGTCCTGTTAAAAATACAAGAGACAATCATTCAAGCTGTGTAATTTACCATCTGTATAGAGTTTGTGTGTTTTATCTTTTTTTTTTTTTGGTGACTATTTTGGTGTTTTAGGAGAAAAACGCAGGCAACTTTCTAAACTGTGAAACGGTTGTATTTGTAGTTTTTTTGAAACAATCTGTTCATGTATGGATTGGTTTTTTTCCACTGATAATGTTAAAAAGGTGCTTGAGTGATTCCAAAAGCCATTTTGTTAGTATTCTATCCATATTCTAGACTGTTTTGTCAAGTTTAGGATCACAGGGGGCTGGAGCCAATACCACATTCACATTCACACCTGTAAACAACTTTGTGTCACCAATTAATTTCAAATGCATGTTTTTGGAATGAAGGAGGAAACCAGAGTACCCGATGAAAACTCACACAGAAAAGTAGCCAAGCCTAGATTGGAAGCGGAGATTTAAACATTTAAACATTTAACATTTGTGAATTTCTATAAGTTGTAAACTGATAAATCTAATTTAATGAAGAGCCCCATCAACGGGGACCTGGGGTCAACCAAGTATACCTGCCTTTACATTATCGCATACATTCTGCACATCATATTTAAACACCTGTGAGAGAGAGACGACACCAACTATCCACATCAAAGCAGCTTCTACCGCCATCATTCTTTGCATTATGATTACAGTTGCAAACGCAGTCTGATATTCCATTTGTAGGGAGTAGCATTTACTTTTAGTTCGGGTGTTACAATCATGAGGAATTGTGTTACAAGTGTCTGCATATTTGTCACAACAAGTACAAGACACAGTCGTAGTCGTACCTCAGATGTAGAGTTTTGTGTTTTTGTTCCGGTGACGCATGGACACGCAATCCTGTTAAAAAACAAGTGAAGACACTTACGTGAACCCAACATCAGCTGTCATATCCTGCTTGGATAATAAACTACTTGTTTTGCTACTAAAAGTTTATTGCATTTCCGTATAAAACTCAACACATAAAAGTGTGACTTGTGAAAAGAATTCTTCTGCCTTAAACCGAATGTTTGACCACTTGGGGGCAGTGTAATCCAATTTTTCATTACAGCTACTTTACACCAAGGAGGATGTAGTTTATATTGCATGTATTGTTAATGAGATATCATACAATATGTCCAAAAGTCATTTTACTTCAGAATCCGATGCATTTTGATTTGATTTCATTTGGAATAGTAACACAATCACATTATTGTTTTTCATGCGGTTTCCTTCAGTGGTCGCCACAGCAGATCACCTGCCTCCATCCCAGCCTCGCCACAGCCTCCCCTGCTGTTACATTCTCAAATTCCATGTCTTCCTTCACTGAATCCATGAATCTTCTCTGAGATCTTACTCTCCCCCTATGAGGCAGCTCT
This sequence comes from Lipophrys pholis, assembly GCF_963383615.2. Lineage (NCBI taxonomy): Eukaryota > Metazoa > Chordata > Actinopteri > Blenniiformes > Blenniidae > Lipophrys > Lipophrys pholis. Next base: position 17,791,885 of record NC_137634.1, read on the forward strand.
AACTCCAACATCCTCTGGTATATCCACTATTTCTCCTCAGCGCATGACTAAACCGCCTCAATGTGGCTCTAAACTGTTTAACTTCTGGTTTGTTTTGTTTAGTTCTGGTCGATCTCGCTCACCCACAAAGAAAATATCACTATCGTCACCTCTACCACCTACAGCTATACAGTTCTAGTACGACCCCCAGTGGACAAATGGAGACAAGCAGTTACCTTTAATAAAACAAATTGCACTTAGTTTAGTTCTTTTTTTTCCACTTGACAATATATAGTTTTGACCCACCGACACTGGATGCTACACCAATGGATATACATCAGGCAGTATTACAGAATGTAAAATTACTTACTTGTGGATTAAAATTAAAACAAGGAAATTGGAAGAGGACACTTCATTGAAGCAACCCACCTTTCTCTTTGCATTTGCATCTGTTGAATGGTCTCAGGTAGTGGCTTTTTGAAAGTCTCCGGAAGTAAAAGGGTTGCGATGGCAGATAGAATATCCAAAATCCCCAGAATAATGTAAGGCAGGTACTTATAGTGACTGTCTAAAAATAAAAAGGGAAGGTTTAAAGAGAAATGTTGGAGTGCATTTACAATATGTTTGAATCCAAAGCATGCCCAATGCATTCAATATTCATTGTAAAAGAAAAAAAAAGAAGGATTATAATTAATATTGATATCCAGTTGACTTACTGAGAGTTAACAAATAAGGGGTAATGCAGGATCCTATTCTGCCGCAGGTGTTGCAGATCCCTGTTGCCGTGTTCCTGATCACTGTTGGGAACAGCTCCGAGACGAAGGCAAACATCAGCGCCAACCCAGTGGTAATGAAATATTTACCCAGCATCTCCAGCACAAGGGTAACATTTGGTAGATCTAAATGACAATACATTAAATAAGAACACAAATGAAAAAAATAGAGTACTCAGAAAAGCAAAGAGGCACACAGAATAAGCCATGATATTATGACCAAGCTGATGTGAAACTCCCCTTTTGCCACCACAGTTGGGACCTTTCAAGACAAAGATATGTGTGAATGTGTCCCGTGTTTCTGATACACACACGCGAGGAGCGCACCATGGTTCAGTACATCTACAGATGTTTGATTTGAATAAGATTTGTAACACTTAGTGAGTCAAATGAGCAACTAGAGCCTATTGTATATTTTCGATAAACCAATAGTTTATGTTGCGTGGTCAAGGTGCATTATCCTGTTGACAGAGACCAGCGGCATGAAGAGTTGCCCATACATCAAGGTTTACATCAGTAGTGATGTGTCTGTCCAACTTCCACAGGAAAGAACAGGTACTGGTGACATGTATTTTCTCCAACATGCATCCTGCTGCCATTTCTTAACCTATGTAAATTATGCATCACCCAACTATTAATACAATATAGCTGGAAACGTGATTCATGTGCATTTGGATGCGTTCTCTGTACATCAAACTGTAATTCAGTCGTTTCGCGTCTGACAAATTCACCTCAGTCTCATCAAACCACTTGGGATTCTCCATGTGAATATCAATATATCTTAAGTCTTTTTTTGTTTGTTTTCCGCTTACCTTCTGGCACCGGTAGTAGGAGGAACAGCGGCAGTGCTCCACAAACCAAGGAACCGATGACGGACACTCTTCTTGGCAGGTACTGCAGCGCCAACCAGCTGGAAACGTACGCCGGAATCTCAACCACTGCTGAGATGAAACAGCTGAGGTAGGGGTCTGGATGGAGCTGGGCTGTGTTGAAGGACAGACTGTAGTAGCCTGCAGAACAGGTGAACCTGGGACAGTCGAAAACACAAACAGTAAAGATATAGGGTGACCAAATATCCTCCTCCTTTTCACTAATCCAGTGCTTCCCGGGGTTTTTCTTTGGGTTTTTTTACCGGACTATTAACCATCTATTTAAATGGTCTTGCCCTACTTTGTTGCGTGTGACATGATCCCCAAGAAAGCTGCCTCGTGAGCGGCTTCACTAAGCTCACAAACAAAGAAATCAGATGTCGAAGGGAGCATCTGCCCACGACAAAGGTTTGTTAAGCTGGTACCCTTGTGAGATTCTGGTTTTAATGGTTTACATTGTGACACTGGCACGGCAGGAAGGGAAAGCAGGAAGAAATGTTCTGAGAAAGCTTGATTTTCTAATACAGAAGAGATTTTCAAACCATTGCTTCATATTTATTTATCTGGCCTGTAAGACTTTAAAAAGAGAGCTTTTACTTATTGTTTTTATTGCATTTTGAGGCGTAATAAGGAAGTGTTTGTGGCAAAAACCCATGAAGGCATTGGGATAACATTCTATGATATAAATGTTACTCTTCTGTTTAAAGTAACTTAATTCAAGTGGTTTACCACAGTTCCTATCGCTTTAGTTATATGTTTTGGCTTTTTTTTTTTTTTTACAAGGTGTGCAAATGCTGACTTCCTGTCGAACTACATGGTGATTGGCTGGTAATAATATACCGCACTGCCTTTTAGTGCATTTAGAGAGTAGTGCAGGTAAGGAAACCTAAACAGCAACTTGCACACTGTATCTGCAATTTAGAGAGACATATCAAAAACTGATCTGTGTGCTGTTTGTCGTAGTAGCACTCTGGCCAATACATAGTCCATCCACCAAGGTTAATTACAGTTCAGAAACTCGAATATGAAAGTTGAAACATTGCAGTAAGTTTTTTCCTCACAGTTTGTGCACTTTTGTATTCAATTTGCTAAATTTGCTGATATTTTTGCACTCTAGTTCTATTTAGAATCTTATATTCAAACGACCATCACGTCTGCAGCGTGGCGAGCTCTTTAAAACAGCCGCTGTTACTGATGCAGAGATAATGAGTGCTAGTTTAAAGAGTCCGACTGTTCACTCACCAAACCAAGCAGATGATTAATGTTGTGTTTCTGATGCTGCTGTGCTTAAGCAGCACAAAGAAACCCAGATCTTTCTTGCCTTGCTTCTCTGTTTTGATGGTCTGCAAGACACGCATATAGGTTTCGATTGCACATTTTCTTTCTGCAGCTCGGGGATTAAGAGGAAAATGACAGTTTAGTGGGGGGGGGGCTGGTGGGCGTTAAATTCATTCACACACTCATAAAAAAAGAAATCTATACATTTTCACATGAGGACATGTTTTAGGATCAGACTGCGATTAGGCTTAGGTTCCCTTTAAAACCAGGATTAGAACTGGGTTCCAGTGACTCCGCAGGTAATGAAGGCAAAGTGTGTATGTGCATGTATGCACATGTACAAGTATTCACCTTTAGGGACTGACATATGTTCTGACATCCATCCATGGGAGAAATAGAAATTCAGTTGAAAGAACATAGAGTTCTTTCTCAGAGCGACAAGATGTTCTTGGAAAAACCTGGAGAGTAGGATTTCCGAAGATAATTTGGGCTATCTCGAGCTGAGTGTAAATGGAAATATCAGGATGTATTTCATTCAGAACGCTGTAACTCCAGACCCACAAAGCTATAAAAACAACAAAAGAAACGGTGTGTATGCCACATCCAAAAAAAACAAAAAACACAGTCATATCTTATCTTGGTGTTTTTTTTAAGTTGTTTCAATGCAAAATGGTAATTCTGGCCAGAAGCATGTACTGTAGGTCTTTTACAACTTTTGCATCTCAACTCAAAAAACAAAGTGACATTTTTTAAATGTGAGGACAACTGGAGTGAAAATCAAGTGAAGGACAAGCACCTCATTGTGACGTCTGAAGAAGTGCAGTGTCATGGGATCTGTCTTGTATTCCTTTCTCATTTGTTGGTATTTCGGACTCCTTTATGTTCCCTGTGTTTCTGAAAAATTATGCTATAAATGCCGTTTTTCCTCATGTCTAGACAACATGATTTTATATTTGTTCAACATGACGTGGGCGTTTTAATTGATGTCGTGTGTGGTGTTTGTACTTCCTCCATTTCTTGTGTCCTGTTCTGACTCCTTCTCTGACTGCTCTTCAATTGTTTACACAACTGTCATCCAGTGTGTATTTAAGCTTTCACGCTATCTCAGGCCATGGTTACATGTATCCAGGTATTTGAAAAAAAAACCTGGTGATATTTCTCTGCGTTTGGGCCGCGCATTCACACACAAACGCAGCTACGAGTCACCACAATGATTTCTGTAACCTCCGGCCACAGTGGCGATTTTGAAATACTCTGTGTCTCCGTTTGCATCTGATGGGGGCAGGCGGAGAGCGACGTCACAATTTGCAATGGTTCGTTTTTTTCAGGCTTGTGATTGGCTTTATGCTTCTCGTTACACTGCTCCCAGCAGGTTTGGCATGCTCATTGTAGGTCTGAAACAGGTGTATATGCGGGTCTGGGTAAATCAAGATTTCTTTTCTTGTAAGCATAGAGGGGGAAATATCAGGTTTTTTTTCAAAAAAACCTTCGCGTAAACGTGGCCTAGTCATGCGTTTGGGTCCTTTGTCAATGGTCCATGATACAAAGGACTATTTATTTATTTGTGTATTTATTTATTTATTTATTTAAATAAGGTTAGACGAATTAAAAACTTTGAATTAGGTTCTGAGTTAGACAAGTAATGAGATTTTGGAATAAGCCTGTTCGTTCATATGCAGATTTGACTTCCATGTTACAGACATGTTTGATTTGGGAAATAGAGCAGCTCCAACATGATCTCTACATGATCTACTCACATAATTCCGCATGGATGAGCTTGGCCAGCATTGACTCCATCTTACCGCATCAGTCAGAGGTGAACACATTACGCCTTTGAGAAACTGAAGAGCCTGTGCGTTCACAACCGTTCCGTTTAAAGTCAACTTACGAGGTATTCCTCGAAGATGACCTCGGGGGCTTGAACTTTGTTCCACTTTGCAGCCTTTTTCAGAATGTACTCAGCTTCCTCAACCCTGCCTTGCGTCAGCAACCATCGAGGAGACTCCGGTATGAGCCTGGGGAATTTCACACAATGACAGAAAGATTCGGACTGGGTTAGAACACTTTAAGAACACACTTCTGATGCAATCAGCATATATAATACTTTCTTTCTGATTTTGATTTAAATGATTAGCATCATGTGTGGGTTTTTTGTTTGCTTTGATATACAAGTCGGTTTTCGGTTAAATATTTAAATGACTTTCTGTATTTCGATGTGGTTAATATTTCCTGGTTGAAGTGAAGAAAATCTAATTCAATCCTATTGTATTGTTATGACTGAAACCTACCACCAAAAGGGGATGTAAGCAAGGCAGGGCACAGACAAAGCCAATTGGAGAGACTTCCAGTCTCTCAGAAAGTAAGCAATGAGTGGCAGTATCATGTAGCCGACAGTAAAGGCCAACATTGTGCCCATAGATGCGTAAATGATACGCACGTTGCCAATCAAGATCTCCGAACCTGCAAACAAGGAGACAGGAGTACAACAGGAGTCACACCAAAGCAACCAGGTGGAGCTGCATTGTGTATACAGTAAATGTTATTACTTTAGTTGTAGGATTGATTAAATGCAGTAATACATACCGAGCACCAGGGCTGCTACAAAGTTTGACATCTGGCCCAAACCACTGATGAAAATGATGATGACGAATAGAATCCATGAAGTTGAGAAGATTTGAATAAAAGTGAAGATGGTCTGCAATGCGATGGTTGCAAATAAAACTGGTTTCCTTCCAAACCTATGGAGGAAAAAAAAAAAAAAAAAAAGCATGGGGGGAAAAAAAACCAGTAAGCATAATTCTAATATTCATATTATGATATAATATGAATCGAGTGTTAGGGATCTGTATGCGTTCAGAACATAATTACTGAAAATGATTTAATTACATTTTAATGATGTTTAAACATAGCCATCAAAAGTTATTTCATCCAAAAAAATCACATGTCTTTTTTTCCCCTATCATTACGAGAGCAATATAAGCAACATTACAAAACATGCACAGATGCAACTGTTACAGTTCTCACTATTTTAACAGTATGCGTAAAGAACATACTGAAGTTAAAAATATAAATAAACAGTTTAGTTTATGTTCTTGAAATCTCTCTACCTGTCTGACAGCTGCCCTGAGAAAAAACATCCAGTGAGGACTCCCGTGAAGAAGATCATGGTGGTGAGGGGCTGCTTCCACTGCTCACTGCACACCAAGTCAAACTAGAACAGAAGAATGGATGTTAATGTTTCATTCATTCTCAACAGGTTTGCAGAAAAAGAAAATTATTGGAATATTGAGGGAAGTTTGTTCAGTCCTTAATACATCTTCACATTCAACTCTCTAACAGTTTTATCTAAATCGATTTTTGTTTTTTACTATATTGTTTGTTTTTCTTGTTCTTCACATATTTAAAAAAAAAATACATCCATTGAATGCATTTCTATCTTAAGTATTTATGTCTATATATCTTTTTTGTTATAAATTCAGAAGCAAAAGCTTTTCACTTATCAGAGATCCAATATGCTGCCCTTCATCCAGTTTAAATGGGATTTCTGTAATCCCATTATTACCTCTGCAGCACAAAATTCAGTTTCCTCTATTCACTACTTTGTAGTTAATCTGTGTCCACTTATCTGCAACTAAATAAGGACTAAAGAGTTTTGTTGATTCATGATGGCAATAATTCTCCCTGGCCTCCACTGCTGAGTGCTTTCAATTCGTCTGCATTTCAGTCTGTAATGGAAGTGAGGGTGTAAAACAAAGCAAATTTGCAGGAATAGTGAAGGCAAAACCAGATGAGTTAGTGTTTTGCTGTCTCGGCTAAGTTTTTATTGTCCCTGAAATCTATGTGGCAGAAGATGGGGAAGTGGATAAATGTCAGCGGGCGTGAGCGAAAAACGAAAATGAAATTACAACTAATCCCAGGTTTATTTAGACATAAAAAAAATTTTAAAAAGTCATTCTGCTGAATGAATTGCGTGCGGTAGTTTTGAGGAAGCGGGTCTTGTGTGAACAAGTCCTTGTTATGGGGGTAATCTCACCGCACGCACAGCAGCTGAAGTAGGAAAATGTCTGTTACACCATATGTGACATGACACAGAGCCAGCATATAGGCGGTCTTATACAGGCGGGGTAATAATGTAATACAGCCCCTGTGGCATTTTGTGGCGGCGAACATATAGACATCTTGCCTGACTGGAGTAACAGGTTTTGCTTAAATGGATGGCATGAAGGTGTCAGTCACACGGTTAAAAACTGTAAATCTACCGGACTTCAAAGAAAGGTCAGGACATTATTATTTTTTACCTCCCCAGACCAAGACAAGCACCCAAACTACTCAACAATATATGAAGCAGTAACAATGATTCACTGTGGCTGTGAGGGAAATCGTTCCACGGGTGCCGTGACGATCGCCCACTGAGGTGTGCAGACACACCGTGGCTGGGTTCACACGCGAAAACGTTTCTTGAAAGTGCCCGAGCTCCTTTCAATGCGCTGTTAAATCAGATGGCGCGGCGACAGACAGATATGGACAGAAAGAACGGTCAAACAAACCGACATGAAACTCAAAGACGGAGGCACTTTCACAGGGTTACATTCATACCTCGGTGACAATGGTCGACTCGTAGACATCTTTGCTGTACTCCCATCCGTCCACGCAGCCCTCTTGCTCCAGACCGTTGAGGTCAACATCAACACCAGGAATCTTTCCATGAGACGAGAGATTCTGCACCACGTCCAGCCTGTATCTGCTGCATCTGCTCAGCTGCTCTTTTCCATTCACCACCTTAAAAATGCACGTGCAACGTGTGACGTTCATTTGTGATTTCTTAAACTTGACAATGCCATATCAATGATGTCTGTTTGTTTGTTTGAAATGTTTATTTCGAATATCAAGGTACGAAAACAAAGAAAAATAAGGAAAAGTCCCACAGTGACAGACAGTGGGTTAACCCAGCAACCATATTGCAACAATATGGCTGATTGTCCTTTTGATTTAGAACTTTCGTAACAAAATAAGCAATGAAAGATTCGAGGGGAATTACAGAAACTACTCTCGCTTAAATTTTATTTCATACACAACTTTCACACATTCAATTCAGGATTACTTACAATATTATGAGTATTTCTATTACATTTATATAGTTGTAGTATGTAACGTTTGACTTATAGAAGGTGAGTTTGACCATTAAAACACTGAAAAGTGTCATTTTTAAACTGTGTTGTGAGGCACTGACCTGCAGCGGGATGACGCCGCCTCTCCAGGCCGCCGTCAGGTTGCTGCTGTCGGGGACCCGGCAGCGGTGCTCCGGGATGTCGGTCAGGAGAACCAGCACGAAGCCCCCGAACCCGTTGGGCAAGATAGTGGCGCACAGCAGGAAGAAGACCACCTGCTGGAAAAGCCCCCACTGCCCCAGAAAAGCCACGGCGTCATCGTAGCTCTTCATATTAAGAGGCGCAGGAGGCAGGTGTGTCTTTTGTCTGTACCGTCAGTCAGACGCTCCTTAGTAAAGGTGATATCACTCCGCCCCACACCGGGGGGGGGGGGGGGCAAGTCTCTACAAACATACAAACAGGTCAGACTGCATTAAGCTGAGAAGATACACTTTTACTTCATTGTACTCCAATAAGTAAAGTAAATGGAATGTTTTTCATGGAATTTGTCCAAACATGCTCATTGACTTCTCTGGCTGTGCTTTCATGTGAGGAATCAGGTTAAACGCTCTGACTAATCCCAGTAAGTCATGTCTGTCTGATTAGGTCGAGCCAGGTAGAAAAAAGGTGGTGTGACCCTGTTTGAAAATTCTGCCCTGGGGATTCTTTCCTCTTTCAGTCAGTTCACCAAGGGAAGTTTTAAGCAATGGGAAAGCAGCGCCTGTCAAGCTGGCACATCATGCCACATATGTCTTCTTCTCGTCCTGAACTAACTCTGAAAATGGAGAATTACAAAAGAAGAGAATAGCTCTATTGCCATTCTCTCTCTCTCATGTAAAAAGGAAGACAACTCAAATCAAGAACTTTATTTGCCATTTGTACAAACATATTTCAACAGAGGAATGTTTTTGACCACACATGACAATTTATAAGGTAATCATAGATTACTCAACAATCTGATGGTCCAAGGATAAAAAACAGTTTAATAGCCTGGATGTGTGGGCCTTCATCTACCTGTAGTATATATAAAATATCAGCATAGACTAATCTAGTTGTGTTTGATCCCAGAATTCGTCATGCCTTTTCCAGAGACCAATATATTTTGTGTTTTACTGTATTTTGACCAGCGTTCATTCTTTGCTCAAATCTCTAGGATGATTTTCCCTCCGGGCATTATCATTAAAAATCCGGACTGTCCTGTTACCGTGATGCCGCATAACCAGTTCACGCATACGCGACCTTCAGGAACAATGCCTTGCTGCACTCCATATTAATTACATGTAACTCCGTTCATGAGAAAAGTATGCAGTTGGACAAGCGCTTGAATCAGAGATTATCAAACCAGCTGTAGCAAGTTTGAAAGCTGTCACAAAAAACCTTCCCAGCAGAAGATTTTAATGTCAGAGTAATGGCATCTTGTGGTTTTGTGAGTATTTCAACAAGTCGAACGTGAGGAAACTTGTCTATGAATACATGAGGTAGACATTTGCTCTATCTTCAACCACGCACCGCAACAAATTGCTGTGAAAATACGGCATATTTTGTACAGTAAAATACCTTTCTATGTAAAGACGGTTTAATACTGTAAATTTGCTCAAGAAAGAAATGATTACAGCAAGCTACTGTACGATACAGTATGTTTCTGGTTTCTAGCTGACTTGAGTGTGACAGTCTGACCGTCACTCCTCTGGGCAAACTCCCGGCACATCACCTGGTTTAGCACAGAATCAACACAAAGCCACAAAGAAATCGATGTAAAAATATTTTTGCATCTGCAATTTTATTCACCATTGATAGAAGAACAAGAAGAAGAGGAAGAAGAGAGGATGAAGATTTTCTGCTGAGCTCTGACCTGCTCAATGAAGAGCAGCACATTGACTACATACACCGCTCACCTTCATCCAGGCCCCGGGTGGCTGAGCGTTTACCACGGGCAGCTTCTTTTTTTTGCAGGCGTACCCTGATGACGTCACACGTCCGTGCACTCGGTCAGTGGGTTTGAAAGATGGATAGAAAGAGCAATGTGGAGCAGAGGAGGCTGGACTTAAAAAGAGGAAGGCTCTGGAAACAGATGCAACAAAATGTTTACTGTTTAATTTACGGATTTCTCTTCAGCTTTTAACACCGTAAACACTGACACTGTGTTGCGCTGCCTCCTGAACCTACAGATCCACCCAACTTTGATTTTATGGATAAAAGACTTCCCAATGGCAAGACCGCAGCAAGTGCTTTTGAATGGTTTTAAATCCGGTAGACTGGTTTTAACCTCAGGGCTCCCACGTGGATGTGTTTTATCCCCCATTCTGTTCTCTGCCTACACTGATGACATCACCTGTAGCAGGGAGGGAATGGGTCTTTTTAAATATGCTGATGACTTGGCCCTGGTGGCCCACATTATGGACAGTATGGAGGCTCCCATCCAGTACCAACTGGCAGCCCATGACCTGGCCACAACCTTCAGGGGGAAATCACTAGATCTAAATACCCGAAAGACAAAGGAGGTGTGCTGTGTGGACAGGGACAGGGCCGCAATTACACCTCAGCTTTTTAAACCTCTGAATATCCAGGGAGAACAGGTTGAAAAGGTGGACTGTTTTAAGTATCTGGGGACACCCGCCTGTCCTTCCAAACACACTCCGACACTATTTACAGTAAAGCGCTCCAGTGTCTCCATCTTCTCTGGAAAACCCAGGTTTACCGGTCACTCATAGAATCCATTCTCACCTTCAATATCACATCTTGGTACTACTTCCTCACCAGCAAACAGAAAATAAAATCACAGACCCACAGGTGGCCGAAATTCAAACTTGGTGAAACTTCCTTCCAAATAACTGCTCCTCGCTTTTCACCCTCGACCGCCGAGAGAGATCTGACAAAGCCGCCCGGTCTTTACAGGAGTAGGTGAGACCGCTGGCTCCAAGACCCTATCGCAAATGCGACCGTGACGACGTCTTGTTTATTTGTTAGCTAAGCAACCGCCGCGCCCCCAGAAAGAGCGAGTGAAACACCTCGAGTGGTCACGAGGGTCATCGCAATCCCTCTTGACATCAACCTGGTGGACGCATCAAGTCATTGCGCTCTCCCTCTGCCCGCCGCATGCCCCTGGTGGTTGTCACGGTCACCGCACTGAACCCGACGTCTGCCTCCCTCTGGCGTCTGTTCGAGGTCGCTACACTCACTCACATTGACCCGCCAACGTCTGCCTCTACCTGGTGGATGTTCAAGGTCATTACACCCACTCACACTGACCCATCCAAGGTCTGCCTCCACCTGGTGGACGTTTGAGGTCATTACACCCATTCACCCTCATCACTCCAGACCCCCCCCCCCAACACACTCGCGCACACGTTATCTGTTAATACTTATTTGAAATCTAGATTCAGAAATTATATTAAAAACAAAAGATATATTGTATCTAATGGTGCACTTGTGGTGAACTACATTTTCAATATGAAGCAAATCTTACTTGCAATGAAATGGAAATATTTTCAAAAAATACACTGAATTACAAGGCTTTACAGAAGAGTGCTATGGATTTCACATTTTTAAGATTAAAATTATATGATTTTAATAAGTCCTGATCTAAAGTGGGTTGGCCTGAGGTATGAAACTCCAGGGCTGAAAATGAGTCCCATTCCAGCCCGGCCTTCATCCATCCTGCTCAGGTGGTTCACCTAACGTGGTAATTGGGTTCTTATTAACTTCTAAATTAAATTAATCATAGTTCAAACCTGGGTTCGTCCTGTATAAAATTCAAAGCAACAAACAATTTGAACTGGTTTCTTTATTCATAAATAACCTTTGTATCAGATATACATTTCAGACCAAGTCTGTATGATATAAAAACAATGTCCAACAGGTTAAAACATACCAACAAAAGGTTTCAAACAACGAATTCACGCTGCCAATCGAAAAACCGCCCAAACAAGCGTGGGAACAAATTGGTGGAAATAAAATCATATGTTGTTGCTGATTTTGGAAATGAAACAGAACAGAAATAATCATTTCTATGTCACAGAAATGCAATGAAATAGATAACCTACATATTCTCGAATACCCACATACTCAAAACCTCTAAAACCGGTTTGTTCTTTGAACCTCTAAAAACGGTTGTTTCTTCCCATATGTTCCGTTATCTTTCCTGCATGTTCTGCGCAGTGTGGTACTTCTTGAAGCACTCCACACGTAGTGGCACGTCACACTTTTCACACGCAAATAATGTGCGTCGGTCACATTTCCTGCAGCGCTTGTACCTGCTCCCAGTGTTGCTGGGCCAGAGGTTGAGATTATCCAACTTGGTGGCATTAGTTATCACCACCGTCATTGAAGATCTTCTGCCCCGCCTACTTGGCTTTGTTCCATGGTGCAGGAGGAGGGTCTGGGCTACCAGCCTCTGGAAGGAGAGGAGATCGATGAATCATCAATATCATCCTTTCTAGAGCGTCATACCCCGTATGTAGAATGTACTTTAAAAGCAGTATCACAAACTCGGTTGTGATATCGCTAAAAAACCTACAGCCTTGTGTACCTGTAATAGCACCAGGTGTCCACCATGGCACTGTTTAGGGCCCAGCCGAAGCATGGCCACCACCACCTCTTGGAAGAGATGTTTATTCTGTAGCGGCTGACAAACTGGTCATGCAGGTTCTCTTCTCCCGTGTGTGTGTGTGTGTGTTGTAGTCTTGGATACATTTGGGCTGTCTGACCTTGTCCATGTTCCGCTTCCGTTTGTTCCATCTCTTGGCTTCATTTTAGGTGAACTCCCTCTCCATGTTCGACGCCACGGTGACCACACTGTTGTCATTCGCCATGTCGTCGGCCAGAAGGAGCACGAAGCAGGTGATGTCATGTGACAGGAAGCACTTTGAAACCATTTTTTTATGGACCGAGTCTAAGTTGTCTACGAGCATATAAGTGGAAAAAGTTGCATTAGTTCCTTTGACATTTTTTATTGTGAGTAGAAAATGACAGAGACTGCCAGAGGCAACAGAGCCTGTTACTGCACATGCATATCTCTCCCCCTCCCTCCTGCTCATCCAGTTGTAAACAAATATGGCGGCCACGCAGTGATACGACCCACGGTCAATATTCTAGTTTTATCGTCCAGATCAGTAGTTTAATAGTTGAGACTCACCCCTTATAGCATCCGATGTGTCATCAGTCCATGCGGATGTCAGGTTCTCTCCATTTTCTTCACGTTTATAGTGTTTTGTTCTCTGCACACGTCTGTGTAGTTTCATAACAAAATCAAGTAGCAGCGCCCTCCAGTGGCCCGGCATACTAACTACATCGTTGTCTCTGTGTCCGCTGCTGCAGGGTAAACCCACTCCTTTTTTTTGCGGATTAGGTGTTGTCACGTGAAAAGTTGTCGTGTAAACAGGGCCTGTATAACATTTGCATCCACTTCAGAGGAAAATGCATACACACCGGAAACCTGCTTCCTTTAACAGCTGGATTCACATTATTAACTGCTTAAAAAAGGCTCTCGAGAGGAAATGTTTTGTTTTGTTTTTATAAGAGATATCAAGCTGTAATGTTTCCATCCTTTGGGTAGTTTGTGAGCATAATTTCAATTCAAATACTTCAGAATGTGAATGGTCTTTTCTCCTTTAAGGTTTCTTGACTCGCAATGTGTTTGGCCTTCACCATTGGTCACATCAGTTCATTACACTCCTTAGTCTGCTTTGTAAAAGGTAATTCAAGGAACACAGGTACTTGCTTTTATCGAACAATCCAATCAGACTTGTGCTTTCTGGCAGGTACACGCTGTCCCTGGTCTAATCCCAACAGAGAATTAAGTGTTCTGAATTTGCTTTGGGGCAGATGACAAAACCTGCACTTTCTGGTCTGTAAGGCTCTGCCACTATTATGATAAGGAGGTTTAAAAGGACTGGAAGCAAGTCTAACAAATTAAGATGTTGACAGAATTTTTCTGTGGTTTGAATTTAATTGCTGATTAAAATGCTTTGATAATATGCCGTGGACATGCCCGTGGGAAAACTATCAGCTTATGAGTGAGATGAAGTCGGTCCATTAGTGAAACTGAACAAACTGACTAACACATGAGCAGGACATGGATAAACTAAATATTAAAGTCAGAATTAAAGTCTACCCTTAAATAAAAGTAGAACTGTGTAGGGCCAAAGCTTTATGTGCTTTATGTAACGTTCAAGTATTTCTTACATTTCAGCAATAATTATGTTCAAAACTAGGAAAAACCATCTCAATATAATATTTTGAACTACTTTAGTCTTGATTTTCACAACTTATAAGATAAAGTTATAAAGAGTAAAGCAATAAAGGTTGAAAACAATGTCTGTTTTTATTGTTGAGAAAAAGGCTAGATTATATTGAAAATTCACTTGGTGAAATAAATCGTTTCTATACTGAGATGCTGTTTATACTTACACATATTTGTAAATGAAGCTCAAAGGTAGTTAACAAAGACATGAAGAAGGAGGGGAGTTTTAGCTTATTATCAGTTAACAAAGTTAATCAATACTTTGCAGGAGCGCCTACCTTTTCTTTCCCACCACTGTGCTCTTCTTTCCTTCTCCTCTTTTCCTTTAGTCTCTCTTTTTTGCCCTCTTATTTCATTCAAAGCATCTACTTTCTGAATCAAAGGCACCATAACAACAATTCCTCAGGTATGTAAAGAATATCCATTCAGCAAACTACTGCTATGTGTCTATAATGGGATGGAGTCAATGTGCAATTCAGTTTTGTTTGCGGGGGGGGGGGACTCAAGAAAAACTAAAATAACACCAGAATGTACGTGAGAAATAAGAATTGTCACGATGTCATGTTTTTGTGTGGTAATCATTGTGGCATGAGTACGAATCGCTGAAATCGTAGACCATACTCACTTGAACACTATCTCATGCCATTCCTAGAGATACTGACCAGTATTATTTTTGCTCCATAATGATGACATCCAAGACCTGATGATGGAAAGCCTCTCCAGAGCAAAGCGAGCGAGTGTGATTGTTTCCACCTTCAGCAAAATCCCCTTTCTCTTCCTGCTCCTGTACCTCTTCGTGTGTTCCCTTGACATTTTGAGCTCATCATTTCAACTTGCTGGAGGTAAGCACAGACAGGTCATTCCTTTATTTAAGACGTTTAGTCCTTTTAAAAAGCTTCCCTATTCAAATGTCTCTCTCTCTCTCTCTCGTTCTGGTCTTCTTGCAGGGAGGGTGGCTGGCGATATCTTTCAGGAAAATGCTATCTTTTCTAATCCAGTGGCAGGGCTGGTGGTGGGAATACTGGTCACGGTGTTAGTCCAGAGCTCTTCAACCTCCACCTCTATCATAGTCAGCCTGGTTTCCTCGGGCTGTGAGTTCACACTTTAACAAGTAATGAGCTTGTGGTCCGATTGAGAAGGCGTTGAGTTAAAGTCACAGCTTTGGCAAACTTTTTTTCTTCTACAGTGCTGGAGGTGCAGTCTGCTGTTCCTATCATCATGGGCTCCAACATTGGAACATCTGTCACTAATACCATTGTTGCTCTAATGCAGGCTGGGGAGAGAGAGGAGTTTAAAAGGTGTGTGTGTGTGTGTGTGTGTGTGTGTGTGTGTGTGTGTGTGTGTGTGTGTGTGTGTGTGTGTGTGTGCGTGTGCGTGTGCGTGTGCGTGTGTGTGAGAGCCCTCATCCAAATGATCTTCATCAGTACGGCTGTTCCCTTTGGCTGGCTGGAATGTTTATTATGACTATAGATGCATGCATATGTATCGCACGTCCGTCAGGGCATTTGCTGGAGCGACTGTCCACGACTGCTTCAACTGGCTGTCGGTGTTGGTGCTTCTCCCTCTGGAAGTAGCGAGTGGCCTGCTGAGGCGACTCTCGCAGGCTGTTGTTGACACTCTGCAGCTCAGCGGCGGAGGAGAAGCTCCTGAACTCCTTAAAGTCATCACTAAGCCACTGACTACACTGATCATCCAGGTAGTGTGTCAGTACTGCAGTGGGTTTGTCCTCTTACTTAAAAAGAGGCAGAGGCAAGTAAGGTGGAGCGCAGCGTCACTGGACGCATTTGAAGAACAGCGCCCTCTGCTGTATTGAATTAATAGTGATGACAAAGAGTTATACCTCATAATCCATCCATAACTTTGCACTCAAAAGCTGATGACCTAAATATACTATAATATATTACCGGCCTTGTAGAAAACATTGTAATGCTGTTTTTGTCTTTGCGTGTGCAGCTGGATCAGTCGGTCATCACGGCCATCGCCACCGGAGACCAGACAGTGAGCAATCAGAGTCTGGTAAAGCGATGGTGTCTCACCACAGCAATCACAATAAAGGTACACAATCAATTTGTCGTCTGTTAGAGTGTCTGTATGCCGACTAGAATGTGTGTCCTGTTTGTTATAGTGGTCAAAAGAAATAGCAAATTTTAGAATTGTAAAAGCGAGGCATGGATCACTGTTATGCTACTAGTTAAAGTTACTGTTTATATATTGTATGCTAATAAATGCCTTGAATTAATCTCTTTGCCTCTTGTTTGTTCCTGTTGACAGGATAATGAAACCTCTTGGCCATCTCGCAACCTTTCACAACAAACACAGAAATGTAAGACTTCCTGTCAAATTTTCTTCTTTCTTTCTTTTTTTTATGTTTTTCCTGATTTCAGATTCCTACACCTTCACTGCAGAATCAACTTCATTTCTAATCAACTGTTTCAATTCAATCATATATTAATTGTGCATATTCAAGGTACATAAAATCAAAACATTTTACAATGAATCCAGGTTTTTGTAATCATCGTCATAGTTTTGCGTCTTCCTGATACGGTCTGCTTCTCCACAGTGCTATGACATCATGTTGCTCTTCTCCTGCACAGGTGGACACCTCTTTGTGAACTGCTCTTTGTCGGACTCGGCCATCGGCCTGACCCTGCTGGCATGCTCCCTGCTGGTCCTGTGCAGCTGCCTCATACTGCTGGTGAAACTGCTCAACTCCCTGCTGAAGGGGCGGGTGGCCGGCGCGATAAACAAAGTCATAAACACAGGTAACATCAGAACACAGCACAATTAATTCGAAATATGCAAACAGCAGTGTGTTGTTTTGTGCAACAACAATACACTAAAGCCTCCAGTCAATTACAGTACTCGCTTCCTCTGATTTCAGCTGGCCATAAAAGGTTTTTTTGTGATTCCTCTCTTGTCCCGCAGACTTCCCTCACCCCTTCACTTGGCTGGCAGGTTATCTGGCCCTGTTCGTGGGAGCGGGCATGACTTTTCTGGTTCAGAGTAGCTCCGTCTTCACGTCTTCCATCACCCCCCTCATCGGTAAAACTGCGCATTCTCAAAGCACAAACATGATGTACGAGATCTCTTTGTTCACCGTTGAATCTAACCTGGGCAAGTTTGTTAAACAATGTTGAGTCCTTTCGTCTGGAAATGTTTACAGCCTGAATCAAGCCCTGACCCAATGAGTTACCGCCTCAGGGGGTTTTCCCGCTTTACTTTCTTGGTTAAGCATTAACTGGACTGGTATGGCTCCCGGTGGAGGATGTTTGCAGAAAAATGTTCCCTCTGTTGAATTCTTCACCTCCAGTTAACAGTACGTATCTATATTCTGTATATTATATTAGGTATGGGTGTGATCAGTATTGAAAGAGCCTACCCTTTAACGTTGGGGTCCAACCTGGGGACGACTACGACGGCGACCCTTGCAGCGCTGGCTAGTCCAGGTGATAAACTTGCTGCGGCCACGCAGGTATACATACAAAGCGCAAAATTAAGACGTCTACCTCCTTGTATTTTCACACAACAAATGCTGTTATTTACTTTATAATCCACCCAAGTCGGACGCTAGTTTCCTTCTGTGTCCTTTCCTTTCAGGTTGCTTTATGTCATTTTTTCTTCAACCTTGTTGGCATCCTGCTGTGGTACCCCATCCCGGCTGCCCGCCTACCCATACGTATGGCCCGCGCTCTCGGGAGCCACACTGCCAGGTATAGCAATTGAAAGTAGTGAGATGGAATTACTTTAGAATTAAAAAAAAAATGTAAATAAAGAATAGCAATAATGAAATAACAGACACACCGACGGTGTGCATGCAGGTACCGCTGGTTTGCAGTCTTCTACCTCCTCCTCTGCTTCCTGCTCCTCCCGACCCTGGTGTTCGCTCTCTCCGTGGCTGGGTGGGAGGTGATGGCTGGGATTGGGGTGCCGGTCATTGTGGTGATGATATGTGTCGCGACGGTGAACATCCTGCAGGTGCACAAACCCCACTATTTGCCGCTCGGACTTCGGAACTGGGACTTTCTTCCGGCGTGGATGACTTCATTGCAGCCCCTGGATGACTTGATCACCAAGATGACCCTATGTTGCAGAAAAGACAGGGGTAAATATATATATTATTTCAAAAAAAAAAAATTGATATTTGAATTTCGTGCAGTTTTACAGGCGATGTCGCAAAGACGTTCCATATAAACACTGGATCCTTTTCCTATTTTCTAGGCAGAAAACCTAACCTGGATGGTATCACTGTTCACCCTGGGAGAAAAGGAAAGAAGACACGGAAGCCGAACAATCGAGACAAAGAATCCGAGGAGAGCTGTACCAATCGAAGTGATTTGGACGGCGCTGGATGTTGTGATCACGAGGGAAGCCGCGCGAGCAAAACAGGCACCATCTCCTCAGAGTGCAGTGTGTTTGAAATGACGCTGTGGTCCATTACAGGAAATGCAAACGCCAGCGCTCGGCTGCAGACCACTCGTTTATAATGCCGCGAGACATCCAAAAGCAAAACGGTCACAAAAGGAACTTTGAATACATCAAAAAAGTGCTTTCAACTCAGGAAGTTCGCCGGTTTTGATTGTGCAGCTTTGATGAAATCTAAAACCCGCAAGATCTCAGACCAACAGAGCAAACAAGTCTCTACATTGGTGCTACCAGGCGGCTTAAAATAGCTGGAGAGCAGATGAAGGACCGAGGCGTGGGAGAGCGACTCACATCACAAAGTTGACAGACTTACATGACATCCGTGGTGCTAAACTTACACTAAACTCACTTCAGCAAAAAAACAAAAAACAAATGTGTTACCAGAAATTCTCACATCTCTTCACTTCAGCTTAACCAGTAAAACAGCCTGCATGCTGCACAGAGAAACCGCAGTGCAAAAGGCATGGTGCGACTGAAATGCTTCCCCGACAAGGACGTACAGATCATTTCACCTTTCTCATTTCCAAATGTAACTTCTTTTTTTTTTTTTTGTCTTTGGGTTGAATGTAAGACTTTATTCTTCTCATTGTACAGAGAGATAATTAACCCACAGCGGTTATATTTTGAATAACATATTCCCAGAAGACTCTGTTAATGCTGAAACAGGGCTTGACAATGATTTTCAGGAGCGCTTCTCGTGAACTCAACAAACTTTGTTCACGTGCAGTGCGAATTGAGGCAGAAAGAGCAAAAATAAAATCATGTAATATCTGATCCCAATTGTTGTTCAAATGCAATGTGACGTGCCTCAGTGAGGAACGTGGAAATGATTTAAGCTTCAGTGTGTGTGTGTGTGTGTGTGTGTGCGGTCGCAGTGTTCTTGAGACACTGTTTTACTTCAGTTTCAAATCCAGCACAGTGGAAACAAATTCAGACAACAGACATTTTGTTTGCAGTGCTTGTGCTGTGTGTTTGGAAAGGGAAGTGAATGGCGTCACATATGCGGCTGATGTTACATGAGGAGAAAAATGATTTTCAGTCTCATGAACCAATGCTAGAAACACTTATCATGAATGATGGGATGATTATCCCTCTTCTTTGAGTGGGGGAGTTTGCCTTTTCTTTCCTTATCGGTTTGTTACGACGTGCTGTAGTGGGATCGTTATGTCAGGAACTGGAAAAAAGCCCCAGATTTATTTGTTTCTTTCATCTGCTAGTGAATGTGGCACTCGCATTGACGAGAGAACGACAAACTGACAGAACGTTGCAGACCTTTGCGCCACAACCTCTTCACATTAAAAGCTGTTCCCCTTCCCTCCTGCCACTTACCAATAAACATTTTCTCAGCGTGTTTTGTTTTTTTCCGACAGCCTGGGTAATGTCTCATCTTGATGTTTTAGTTCCTCACTGGTGAATCGTGACACGTTTTGCACAAGGGTCTCGATGTGAAAGAACTCTGTCTGTAACTCGATAGTTCGATGAACGATGCAACAGAAAAGTTGTGCCACGGTTTTGAGAACAGCAGCACCTTGCTTCTCGACAAACTGAGGGGCACCAGAGGGGGGCCAGCCTACAAAGCCGGCCCTGCTGTTGGTCGTCATGTTCAGTCTCAAACAGGCGCCCAAGCACAGTGGATGTGGTGAGTGATGAGCAGCGACCATGCGCTTCATTTGTCATGATGGTACCATTTGCATAGATTCTGTATAAACCTCTCGATTCTGACATCCATTTAACAATTTGGAATTGATATGAAATGAACTTTTATTTGGTCTGGAAAACGGGTAAATCACTGGATTGATCGTAAAATATGATCACATGTTAATATCTAGAATATATGTGTTACAGAAACAATGAATTTCGTCTGTATGGTTGCGACAGTCCTGGCAACAATGGTTGTGACAACAGGTAATCTCTTCTTTTATTTTGATCTTTTTTTTTTTTACCACGAGAGGACATGAAGATGATATTTAAAGAGTTTAGATGCTATAGATTCTTTATTATTCTTTAGAATGTTATTCTTTAGATGATTTAGATTTAGATTTCTTATTAGATTATTTAGGTCCTTCAGTAGAAAGTACTTGAATGTTGAATAACTGTGTAGTGGTTTGCACTTGCACCTCGTGGTGAGAAGACACGTTTTATTCTCGGCTTGTGTGTCTTTCTATGCGTAATTTTCTCACATGCCGCAAACACCTGCATTTGAGGCTGCTCGCTGATTAAACGTTGCATATGAGCCTACCTGGTTCTGTCTTTTACTGCACTCCCATAATAATATTCGTTTTCTTCTTTTCTTACAGCTCCTTTTGAATGCAATTTGTCTGAAGCCAATGAAACTCATCTGTGTCGTGGGGAAGAAGGAGCACCGGTGATATTCCATCTGTCGAAAGTAGCCACATCTGAGATCCGCCTGGTAAAAGATGACCAATACCTGGTTTTAACAAGAGAGATCTCCGGGGCAGTGAAAACAGAAGAGGGCTATAACTTTGAACGCATTGACATGGGAACATTCAACCTGATCAACAGCTGGAAAAATTACTCTGGAGATTACAAGATGGAAGAATTCAACTCTGATGGAAAGTTACTGAAGAAAATCACTATGAGATTGGAAATATATGGTATGGATCTTTATTTTGTTAATGAACTAAAGAATGCAACCTTTGATCTCCTTTTTTTTTTTTTTTATAATTCTATTACGAAGTATTTTATACATTTCTCAACTAAACAAATGAGGATTATTTTGCCAAATATTTAAAAAGTATCTTAATGAAAACATACAATTTTGTAAGAATTAATTTAACAAGACAGAAAACTGTCATTACATGATTTGGGCTCAATTACAAGCGTGCATCAAATAATAGAAGAAATCGTAAGTCATCAATTTCAGGAATAATACATTTCATGATTATTGATCAGACAATTAAAATAGAAGTAAAAGCCTTTCCGGTGTGGACGACCCCCAAATGTGGCTGTTTCCTCACCTTAGTCCTCAGTGCCCTGTCATGTCTTTATACTACCAGGCATGTCTGCATATATGTGTGTGAGTGTGAATGTGTGTGTGTGTGTGTGTGTGTGTACATTTGTTTTCCTATTATGCGTCTAGCTTTGCATTGTTTTTAAATCATGTTAAGCACTTTGTATTACATTTATTGTATAAAAAGTGCGATATAAATAAAGTTGATTTATTGATAAACTTTAAAGTTGGTAATTAATGCAATATATTGAAGAAAGCTTTTGGTTTGAGTAATTATATAATTATCAAGAAATTGACACACTTCCACACTGCACTTCTGGCAATATATATATTATTTTGTATATTTTCTGCGCAAAATTGACAATCTCTGGTATAGTTTAAATAATTACCAACATTATCATGCATTATCATGCATTATATATATATATATATATATATATATATATATATATATATATATATATACTTTTTTTATTTATTATTTTTTTATTTAATTTAATTTTTTTAATTGATGTGAGAGATTTTTTGGGATAACAATGCAAGTCTGACTTAAGTGGAAAGACTAGATTCAAAGCATTATAAAAATTCTAATTATGGTAAAAAATTCTATATTATTTTGTAATCTGTTATTAAATCTTGCAAATTTTTAGTATGGAAAGAAGAAAGCTGATCTGTTACATTAAAAGTATTATTGTTTCCCGTAATCTCTGCTACTAGGAAAATAAAAAGCTGTGATCTGTAAAGTGAGAAAAGCTGAATAAATATAGTGCAGTAGAGTGGAGGGATGGAATCACAAATACTCAAGCCACAAGTACTTCAAATACCTACCTCAGTGCAGTGTTTGAGGGAAAGTGCTGACTTTCTGTCTATCACTGATATTATAGAAGACATACATTTTTTTTGTTTTCAAAATTTTTATATTTCCTGATATT
This sequence comes from Lipophrys pholis, assembly GCF_963383615.2. NCBI lineage: Eukaryota > Metazoa > Chordata > Actinopteri > Blenniiformes > Blenniidae > Lipophrys > Lipophrys pholis. The sequence continues at coordinate 17,814,497 of NC_137634.1, forward strand.
TATAGGAATGGATTCAACTAACACCTGTTAGTGGACCCCCAGGATCAAACCCAGGTTTTTTCAACTTTCTTTTCTTTTAATAGCTAGGATCCACTCTGTATGATAACTTTCTCTGGCTTTTCAAACTAGAAAAGGGTTTAAGATACATTCCCTGTATGTGAACGTTGTGCACAAAACATGTCACAGAATCTCTCTAATGTCATTCAGCAGCTGCAAGTGGGGCAGAAATATATGATGTTATGCTGCTGCCAGTCCCCAAAACAGGAAGCTTTTTGTGCATAGTCTGGACACTTTTCAGTCAAGGTGATTCAGTAAATCAAATGACACAAGGACATCACAATCCTTTATATTTAAATATCAAGAATTTGGAATATGTGAAACATCTCAAAATCATTTTATTTCAGATATACAGGCATCATTGTTGATTTGTACACCCTGATCACTGTATTCTTTGTGTCTGTAGATGTTGGTACGAGTGTTCCTATCCAGACTGTGGTTATCATATCATCCTTCAGTGCTGTCACCGTCGTTCTTCTTGTGACTTTCACGCTTGCAGTTTTAAGGCGTCAAACGAAACCAAGACACCCTACAGCCAACATAAGTAGGTGTAAGCATTCAACCTGTTGCATGAAGTGTTTCAGAAAGCCTCCACTTCCAGAAGCTAAGAGCTGCTTTTGTTTTATTTTCACAGTTCACTCAGAAAATGAAGTCATCTACGCAGACGTGAGACTGATTAACAACACCAGAGGAAACAGGCAGAAGGAACCTTGATTTTAGTTTCCCCTCCTAATTCACCGTTGGTACCTGATAAAAGTACAATGATGTACAATGGGCAATAAGTATGAGGAAATGTAATCTGCATCCAATTACTCATGGGAAAAAACTATGGTCACCACATGCAGAACAGGTTAATTGTGAATGAATTATGAATAATTGTATTTTTTATATATATATATACTTACTAGTAATCCATACAATTTTCTAACCAGAGGTTTACCCTAAATACACACACACACACACACACAGGAAGTACAACAAACGAAATCATACCAAGAAGCAAATAATTTTTTTTCAATGGGAAAATTCCTGACCCATATCTATATTTGTTCTCCGTATCACTTGACTTAATTGACTGTATTATTTGTGTGTAAATACATGAACTATTCAGCCCATTACTGACAGTTAAATTGCATTGTTGTTTTTTTTTACTTTGTCCTCTTGTCAATAAAAAAAGAAACATGGAGTTGTCTGCTCTCATGTATAATAGAAAGTTTTACCGTTCCAATGCAACCTGGAGTATTCTAAATGTTCTTCGACATGCTATTAACCTGGCAAGACAAGATGGACCGACACGTTCATAAAACACTTCTCTTCTGCAAAGAGAGTGATTAAAGTCATGTGTACTCTGAAGTGCTTGTGACTCTATAGTGTAGAGCAATTTAACTAAACAATGAAACTGACTTAATTAATAAAGCCTATTTCTCTTGTTCAGTGTTGTCGTTTATTTTAAACAACGGACTCTTAAAAACCCCGAACAGACTGTAAGTCGTTTGCATATTGATAAAAGTCAACGATCTCTCTCTTCCTGTTGTTTTATGGAATCTGAGTTTTTCTTTTGATTTTTTTTTTTCCCTCCAGTGGTTTAGTGTTAGGGTGAGTCGTCAACAGCTGAAGCACAGACACTGAGGTTGGAAAGAGCTGTGGTTTTAACAGAGCGTACTACACGCACTCTTCGTTCAGCATGTCTCTGCAGATCTTCATGAAAGTATAGGTGTGGTAAAGAAAAAAAAAAAAACATCGGTACCTTGATCACAATATAGTTCAACTCTATGTTTCACAGTACTGACTGAATGTCCATTTCCTTCCATATAAAAAAAATAAAAAATTGTATGTATTCATATTTTGTATAAAATGTGTCTTTAAACTGAGTCATTACATAAGCAGTAAAATCACCTGACGTTTTATGCAGTTTTCTTAAAAAAAAAAAAAGTTTCAACCAAAAAGCTTATCGGATACATGCAAGCTTTAAGAAATAAAGCACAATTTATGACTGATATATCAAGTTGTGTTCGTTTTTTCAGTTACATGTTTTTAGTGTTTTCTCCTTATAATTAATATAACTTTATACAAACAATGATGGCAGGCAGTGGCCTTATTAGCAGCTCAATGAATTGATGTAACAATGCATATGGGCTTGAAAAGTGCAAAAATGAGTATATTGATTTTATTTCGATTAAATCTACAATTTGAGGGTTTTTTAAGCGATTAAGAGCTTGAAAATCTCTAAAGGCATTGACCACTACCGACCACACGGTGGTGCCACAGATTAATAGAAGCAGTGGGTGACGTTTGTAACGTTTAACTCTTTGCAAGACAATCCTTGAAGTGTGGCAATTGTTAGCAACTATTAAGGACCCTTTTTGGAGCATATCATATATTTGTATTATATGAAAATATTGCTTTCAATATGAATTATTATTGGGCCTAAATGCGTATTTAAGATTTTCCATATAGTCAGCTGCATTAGCTTTGTGTGCACAGTTTTCATAATCGTGCCTGCGTGCGTGTGCATGTGTGTGTGCTACAAAAAGAATATAGACATAATGCAATAAAATATATATAGATTACAACAGTACTAACAACACAAACCATGTGTCTCATAACAGCATCTATTTTCTTTTACATCTGTAGACTTATGTTTCTCTGATGCATGCTCTTCCCGGAGAAAGCCGGTCGGGATTCAAGCCCACGTGAGACGCACATTTCTGGTTTTCAATCCACAAACGACGCACGCAGTGACAGAGTGTCTTGCTTCTTTCAATAACACATTGACACAACGATCACATCAATACCACTTCTCTTATTTCTCACTAGAAATGTTTGAACCATCAGGGGTATTTCCAGATGAGTATTCACGACGAACTGTGTCTGTCACTTTCTGGGCCCTGAGACAGACTGAGGAAGATAAAGGAGGAGGGTGAGTGGGAGAGGACAAGGGAGGCTTAAAAGGAGTTTAATGGGTGAGAACAGCTTACCCTGTGCACCATTCCCTGAAACAACCACTCTCTCTCACATCATCAATTACTCCTCACAATACAGTGCCGGCGGACCACAGCTCGAGCTGCAGTCTGATTGAGCTGCTTTTCATTGCTTTCGTTTCACTAATATTTGTCTTCCAAACAAAATCAGATCTGCACAGTTCACATCATCGCTTCACAGATAGTATCTAATTACACATTCAGTCACACCTCCTCTCCTGGGGGAGTTCGTCCTTCTTTCCATGCTGCAACATATTTACCTGCAATCTTTTCAAACGTTCAACGCAAACAGCACTCATAAGCAGTGGCTGGCCCTCCCTGCCACCCTCTCGCTCTGAACCTTCCGTGTTTTTAATGGGGTGACTGCAGGGGAGAAGAGGGAGGGCTTCCCCCGCTGCCCGAGCGCCCCCGCTTTGAAAACATGTGGCCTGGGAATAATTGGGTTACAACTGCAGCAGTCCAATGATTTGGCCTTGATTTTGGAGAATGAGTCCATTTACTTTAGTCTGACTGCCTGCTGCTTCCACAGCTGCAGCTTTTGTTCCAGAGTTTTACTGTACAGGCCTGGCGGGCGGCCAGATGAGGGAGTGGAACACAGGCCGCACGTTACAATGCGAGCCTACGTCCAGTGTGTAAGGTGGCAAAGGACTGTGGAGGTCTTTGGAAAGCACATGGTAGCACAGGGGATCTTGAGGTATGAGTATAGTAGAGTTTTTTTTATTCAGAAACTATAGGAATCTCATTTTTAGCCCTCTACTCTGACAAAAAAAACAGGCCGCGCATCTCCATTCAACGGTCTGAAAATGAGTAAAGTCCCCAGTTTTGGTTGAGTACAATAAGAAAAAAGAATTAAGACACCAACGTGACACGTTTTTCGGTTTATACATGACAAGTTCAGTGCCATATTTTCATATGCAATGGAAATCGTGCTGGAAAAGTGTTTATTGTTTAATAATGCATATTCCTCAAAGCACAGTTGTCCCTGACTCACATAACAGCAAGACAATACAGCAAACTAACGAGCAACAATTTGTACTTGGAATCATGCTGAATTGGCACTATCTGCGGGATTCCCAGCAGAGTTTGGGTTAAATATTCGGAGATCTGATGCATATCGCGTTTGCAGATGCAGATGCAGGGCTTCACTTTAATCCAGCAATAACTTTGTCAGAGGTCAAGCCAAATGGAGCTCATTTAAAAAAAAAAAAAAAGTGCAAAAAGCTGCTGAATGAAGAGCAGGCCCACACGCTGAAGGCTCGCAGGTCATTTCTAACACTCTCTGTCTTGGAAGAAGGTAAACTGAGAAGCGTTCATGACAGACTTCGGACATTAACAACTTTGAGATTGCAGGTTGGGGGAAAATGTCGAGCAATTTCTTTATTTATTGTTTTAATGCGTGAATAGTTGAAGCGACATGTTTGCAAGGCCCTTCAAGCAAACGCTCGCAAATAATGTGAGCAATTTTGGAAAAACTCCTTCGTGTCTGCCCAGTGAGATAAACGCATAAAGCTCAGAGGATTATCTCCGAACAATGTTTACCTCACATCCAGATGTAAACGTTGGTTGGATAATATCCAACTGTAAATAAATGTATTTCCCCTTCTGGCATGAAGTGGTGACTCTGTCTCACCCATGTGAAGATGTCCTGATTGTCTCAGCACACTATCTCGTGAGATCGACTTCAGCCCCTGCAACTTCCTCTAATTAGAAAAGCATCTTTTAGCTCCTTTTGCATTCACAAAACGCTCCAGAGCCAAAGTCAATCATGCACTGGGCACAAACCATTAGGGAGAGAGCGGCCATGTATGGAGCTCACGTTTCATTTGAGAGCAAATTGGGGTTCAGCGTTTGGCCCGGGGGGCACTTTGGCACATGGCCAGGCAGACGTGGGGATCAAACCACCCACACTGGAGGTAAGAGGACCACCGGCTCCAGCGCGTCACTGAAAGAACAAACGATATTAATCACTCGGCTGAAAGCTTTTTTGTTTAAGATGCTTTATATGTCGTGTTCTATGGCAGGACTTCCCGTCTGCTGATCTCACTCGAGAACAACTGAGTGATTATATTAAAGAATAACCGCAGTGTACGGGAAAGTTCTGATATGCTTTATTGATTTATATGGGATAACTGGACAGTATTGCAATAATAACAATAAAAAGTAATATACCAAACCGATTCACAAAGGAATATTTCCCAATCATAATTTAGAAGAAAAAAACCAACAACAACTTGTTAACGTTCTTCTCTGCACTTCAAGGCAGGAAGGTGCTTCTTGTTGTCGGAGCAACTCCTCAACAAACATGGCCTGTTGATTGGTGCTTCCCGTCGTCATGGCGTCAGAGGTCAGAGTGCGGCCACCTCTCATCAGATAGCATCGGATTCCTTCTGTGCCGCTCTTCCAACAATGTGCTCCACGAGCCAAGGTTGTGGCAAAACGTTTCCTCGTGTCATCCGTCTCCCTTATCAGACAGTTTTCCGCCAATCCCAACAGGCCGAACCCTCCTCCTGTTTTGCGCTCGGAACACAGTAGCCGTTCGATTCTTCACAGCTCGAGGGGGTCAAGGCCTGTGAACACTGTTAATAATGTGACCTCGGTTTCGCATTGAGCAGCAGCCAGCGTGATTTCAGAGACATAATCAGGGTCACTTAGACAATGAAGACTCTTATCTGGCAACAAAGGCCCCTTGGTTGGCGAAGGAGGTTAAAAACGACGACACGCCCAGAACTTCAAGAAGGAAACGTCTGTGCTTTAGTCAATAAAATAAATGATAAAATGGCTTTGGAAGTGACCTCGGCGAAACAAAACCACCAGCCCCGAAGCCATGGAGCCCATTACTGCTTTTCACGGTCACCACCCAGACTGAATAGGAAATGAATGCCAGTGTGTGGAACACAATAAATCCAGTGTAATCTCTGTCCAAATAGGAACCACGTTGGTGCACAAGCCAGAACTCGCTGGAAAGTATTGGGTCATTTGCGACTCGGAGCAACGAGCCAGTGAATGAATTCATGTCCGGAAAGGTCTGAATGATGCAGAGCAGTGACATATTATGGACCTCAGCCGGCCACATGGGACGCTCACTTTAAAGCAGGCCCACACAAGCGCCGAAGTACGAGCACACCTGCAAACACAGAGAGGGAATAGAGACGCACATGCACGTGCCTGAATGGGACGCATCTCTGAACTCTTCTTCGCTCGCATGCTGTCGGTGTTTCTCGGCGAGACGCTCGCCACTTTTATAGTCCTGCTCAAGGAAATCATGGAAATGTCGAGCAAACAAGTGCTGTCCTCTGGCAGGCAGCTTGCTGGCCTCTGTCTGTGGGAAATATTGTACCGAGCTGCTGCCGCTGCCGCTGCCGCTGCTGCCGCTGCCGCCGCCGCCGCCGCCGCCGCCGCCGCTGCTGCTGCTGCTGCCGCCGCCGCCAGGTCAGACGTATGATGGGGAAGCAGACAGGCCCGACTCCATCACTGAACCAAAGAAGTTGCGTTAAAGTCTAAATCCTTCCAAAGAATCTCCGCCCACATAGAGCGTCCAGCTGCACAGGAAGAAGGTCCAAACTGCACACAGAGAGGCCTTCAAGCAGGGAGTCCAACAGGGAATATCCAGGGAGTCTTACACTCATCCAATATTGTGTCCTTTAATTAAATTATGTATATTTCATATTGTACTGACTAGGTTTCATTGTGTGTTTGCCACGATATAAAAGTATGTTCCTTATCTCAGTCCATGTGTATTCAGTTTCAGCACAGTTATGCATCACGAGTCTGCTCTCAGTCTGATTATGTTGAATCGTTTAGCACAATATCTCTTTTATGAAATGAAACTCCAACTGCTGAGTTTCCTTCGAGGTATTTGTCTTGGTCAAGTGGGATGGCCGGTGAAATAGCATTTGGATGAGGTAACACTAAACCTCTGCCCTGAAACTAATCAATATTAATGAAATTCCTCCGGCAGCCAGCTTCCTCCGGGCACCAGGTCCACAGTATCATCTCGGTGGTAACACTGCCGCCTCATATCGGCGGGCAATTCATAAATACCTCCTTGTGTTTTGAAATTATAACGTGAAGAGAAAGCCAGTCAAAGTTCATTTTGTTCCACTTGGTCATGTTTGACAACTGTTGTGACACAATCTGGGCCTTCATGCTCCGGTGAGCTTGGGATACCTTCCTATTCCAAGTCGCTTAATGGAATTTCCCTGCAACAGATCTCGGTTTGGTGCGCTGAACTGGGCGAGCAACGCGAAAACCTTCACTCATGAATGCACATGAATCCGATTTTTAGCTTTGAGTCACGCATCCGAATTTGGAGATGAGCGAATGTTTGTGAGTGACATGACGTTCCTCCATCCTTTCCATTTGTAGAAAAACATCTGTGGATGCAACCGCCGGCATCATATGTCATATTAACACTCCAATTACACAATGCCTATCATCGTCAGAGGGACGGACCCCTGCTGTGAATGTAGAGTTCACTTTACACTTTGTAATTTGGCGAAGACAAGTTTGTGTTTTTGTTGTCTTTAATGGAGGTTCCTGCTTCCTGCTTCCTTGTTGGCGAAACTATCATTAGTTCTGCTAAAAATGAACTCTGGCTTCTTTTTTGTTACTTAACTTCAACTTTTCCATCAATGTTTTCCACTCACCATACTGTTTGGGCTCATATTTTGAGCCTGTTTTTTTAAATAATCCGATCATGTAGTTATGCTCTCATGCTTTTTTACCCCCTTTCCTCTCAGTCTCTGTGCACTGTTTTAATTACGTGGTGGCGTTTTTGCATTTTTCACTGTTTTGTCAAAGATTCTGTTTAGCTTCTCTTCTCAAAAAAAAAATTTAAAAATGAAAACACACTGGGTCTGAAGTAATTCAAATTATTCTTTATTGAATTTGCAAGGCGAGTGAAGTTGTCTTGGAGAGAAGGACTGCGAATGGTTCTGCATTAACCTGAAAATATACAAATGTAACTGCATTTGAAGCCTCAAGTCAAACTTTAAAAGCCTGGTCTTTATTTGTGTGGTGAAAGTATTTTTTAACCTCATCTGGGCTCCTGACCGATGGCCTCGGCTGCACTGCTGACCTTCACGCTCGGCTGGATGCACAAGCAAGCAGAGGAGAAGGGCGGGCGGGGGGGGGGGGGGGGGGGGGGGGGGGGGGTAGGACAGATAAAGACCAAAGGACAGTGTGTTGAGTTGCAGTTTTATTTTTGGCGTGGATATTTATGTTTTTAGAAAATGAGCAGAGTGACGGATTTGCTCGAAAATGGCTTTTTTGTTTTGGCGGCCTGTTGCAGGCTGGGGGACCGATCCGTAACCCAAACAGCTTCTGACTGCAGTGAAGTTGTGACCTCTGCGAGCCTTGGAGGGAAAGACGAGACAGAAATGACTCTGCGGGACGGTAATGGAACCAGTCAAAACATTCAAACGGTTTGACAGTGGAACTGGATTGCATTATTTATTCTTGCTTTTAACTAGTGACGGATACCATCCTGGCTGTTAGTGTTTGGGTGATTGATATTGAAAAGCCTCAGAGAGGAGCACAATGAACTCCAGTAAAGAAGCTGGACGCTCCTCTCTGCGTCTGGCCGACAGAGTTATGGCTCTTCTTGCTGAGTACTTGGACCTCGAATATATGTCTCTCCAGTCTAGCTTACTGGAAGAAAAGAACCTTTTTTTTTTCTTTTTCTTTTTTTATAAATAGAGCCGATGCTGTCCGGGAAGGCAAAAGGTCGAAGCGACCATGAGAAAAAAAAAAAAGAAAAAAAAGAGAGAGAGAAAAAGTCACACATGCATCTTTCAGAGTTGGTTCAATGGTGCCAACGGTTGTTGGAACTTTACACACAGTCTCTATGGTATCTGCTGAAACACGCAGCTGCTCCTCTGGGATGAAAAGAGCGTATATAAAGAAAAGTGAGTTGGAATGAATGCCCCCTTAAAAAGACCTAACAGACAGAAAGAAATGGGGGGGGGGGGCGTAGAAAGAAGAATACCTGCTGGGGAGCGTGAGGAGGAAAAACTGGCAATAATACTGAAGCAAAGACTGGATGTTGGACTAGATTGGGTGAGATAGACTTTTCTCAGGTTCTACAAGAGCCCACGAATTTTAGTTTTGATTTTGCAGCCTGTTCACCTCAAAATGATGGTGTAATATTAGGTGTTTTTTTTTTTTTTTTGCTTGATTCATTTCAGTTTTACTTCCATACAATGAACAGTTCATTGGGTTTTGTTTAAATTCGCGCAAGAAAGAAAAAGAAAAATGCTCATGAATTAAGTACGCCCACTTTTCCATAACGGTAAATAAACTAAGAGCCTCTTTTAATGAAAGAGCGCTGACGTTATGTAGCTCTTATGAGAAATTGAGCCCTTGCATCAATCTGTCATCACTCTCTGTTCGCCTTACCTCACACAGGGCCAGGTTGTTACTGAGAGGAGACTAACATATGAGCTGACCGTTTTGGTTTTACATTCGCTTTTATTCAAGCTGACTTGAGAGGGTTGAGATGTGTTGCATATGTCTGAAAAAAAACACCCAACTGATTCTGCAGAAAACTCAACTTGGCAACAACATGGGGGTGGGGCGGGGGGGGGCTCTTATGAGGATTTATATTGTGCACAGTAAACAAAAGACCTCAGAGGATATTACTTCCCAATAACATATCTTTTATACATCTTCAGCATTGCCAGCATGAATAAATAAAAGTTTTCCAAGATTTATCCAACGTGCATCCGACTATGTCATTTTGTTTGTGCGTGCGTGTGGCTTCAGTTACAGTTCGACCACAGTCGTTCAGACATTGAAACAAGCGTCACGTTCAAGTGATTTTCGAGCACGTTATATTTCATCATAATATACAGGAATTCTTCCTGTTCCCATGACAAAATGAGAGTTCGAGAGTTCATTCAAAGCGGTGAAGGATGAGCTCAAGAGCTGCACAGTGGTTCACTCAGCAACAAGATCCCGGTTTGATTCTGGATTTCAGTGCACTTGCTTTGTGGAGTTTGCATGTTCTACCTGAGTGTGCATGGTTCCCTTCTTCAGTCCAGATATGTATATTAATGCAGAGGTGCAGATTTTTTTATTTTTTGCCGGTGGGTTCCCAAACGATATGAAAAGCCGGCCATCATATTAAAATCACACAATTCTGACTATATTGGGTCGCTCACTGCATCTGAACATCTGATTTTACAAACCATATCTTTGTTTTCTAAAAATCCTGTTTATTTAGCCTATATGGTTCAGTGGTAGAATTCTTGCCTGCCTCGCAGGAGGCGCAGGTTCGATTCCCAGCCAACGCAAAGGAACTTTTGAAATTTGTTTAGTCCATTTTAAAGACGCATTTTTGTTTATTCTTATTTTTTGGACCGGGTATCCCCCAATGGGTGCTTTCATTTGAAATCAGACATTAAAATATGAAACACATTAGGCATAACTATTTATGGGAATGTACATTTTCTACCTTTGGAGGATATTCTAATCATAATCTCATTTTAACACTATTAAGATTTACCAGACCTAAATTATAAAAACATTATTAAATAAAAACAAAAACCTGTCTGTTCTCTCTTTCTGATCAGTAAACTTCTATATTACTTTTTTGTTGAAGGGGCTCATCTGTGTGAAAAAGCTTTTTTTCCAATGGCCGATGCATGAAGCCTCTCCTGCGTCATGGCGTTGGAAAAGAACATCTCAGCTTCTGCAGTGGGTCATCTTGTAGGAGAGTAATCGTCTCTAGAAAGACCTTATCCGGACTGTCCTCCATGAACAGACGGAATAAATCCACTGCACCACGACAGGCTTTGAATTCCTCGTTCCCGGGAATGAGTCAACTCTAAACTTTAGAATATTCCTCCTGGAAGTTAATCTAACCATGACTCGAGCAGGCAGCCTCAAAACCGGGTGGACCAGTTTGTTTTTATTACATTTTAAGCATTATCAGGATGGCAATCAAGAAACTCTTTTTTTTTGAGCGTCTGTTAGAGTCTCAGAAGCTAGTGACTGTCTCTTTCTAAATCCTCTTTTAACGAGAGTGAAAGCAAAGTTCAATGCGTCCCTTCGCGGGGCCAACCAAAACACGGAGAGGATCAAGGGTCATCCGGTGATATACACATGCAAACAAACTGAAGGAGCCTCAAACATCATCATTTTGGACTGAATAAACACAAAAACACACACGTGTGCATACATCTATAAGATTTGAAACAGACCGGTACAGACGCTTTGCCATCAAGCTGCACTTGGTGTTTTTCTTTTGTAACACTTCCTTAAGCTTCCCTCCATGAACATAAAAACAGCCACAACAACAGTGTTATAAGGTTACCAGTGACAATAGCACATAAACAGAGTGGAGGAAATTGTTTTTCATTTCGTTTTTGCTTCAAAAAGCTAATCATTAAAAAGAAAAAAAAGAAGAAAAACTATACAGTCATTTATTGGCTTTCGGGAAGAAAACACATGCTGCTATGTGTCGCCTCATCTCTGATTCTTCCCTGAAGACGGTTATTATTGAGGTTTTTAACAGCAGTGTGACAAACAGATCCACATGCACACACTTTCATTCCCTCTCCATTTGCCCCGCATGCTCTGTAATTCTTTGTCATCAAAACAAAACTGTTTATGTTAACTGCTTCACTTACGCCGCAGTCCTTTGATGCACAGCGAAACGTCCCGCGCTGTTTGAAGCGCCACACATAAGATTATCTCCGGACTCTTTCATTATGGAGGAAAACACTCCTCCAAACGGCGTTACAGCCCCGAAGAAACTTCACTGTAATAAATTAGGGTTTTGTGGGTTGCTTATGTGTTTTTTGGGTTTTTTTTTTTAAATTATGGTTCATGTCTTCAATTTATATGAGAGAAGGAATGGTTAGAATGTATATGTGCAGTGTTGTATATGCACGTCCAGTCTGCATATGAGCGCTGCTCCACAAAGACTTTACAAATCATGGCTGTCACAGGGAACAGATTGGTACCGTATGGAGCAACGGATCTGGAATGAATACTTGTGCTCCTTAAAGACGTAACAAGGTCCACATATAGACAGGAGGAAAATAGAGAGATCACTTGATATGAAAGAGGGAAAACGAGAGTGCATTCTTTTTATACAAACTTAAGTATTTTTGCTCCATGTCGGAGATTTGTCTGATCTGATCTTTCTTTACCAGCTTGTCTGTGTAAAACGAACCTGAAGAAGTAAACGACACAGTTAATCTATTCATTTCTCTTCACAGGTCAGTGTGAAATATTTGACCCTGGCTGAAATAAACAGTGTTTTAAAAGTGTGATGGACACGGCACTGCTTCCCGCATACCAACACGGCCTCAAACTAGACATGTTTATTTGAAGTTAAATAAATATTTAGAGGTTGTTTTTTTTTTGCTTCTTCTTTTTCCATGCAGCAGTCATGTTTTCGTGAGTTGTATCTTTTCTTTTTCTTTTTTTTTTTTTTTCCAGTTTTAGGTACACGGTGAGTGCTTGTGTGTAACCTTTTATTCAGGGACGCGTCTCATCCTGGTCACAGTCTGCTTCTGCAGCAGCCTTCAGGTTGCCGTTAGAGGACAAATGAAAGACCAAACAAAAACCATTGAAATTCGGTTTTGATATCGACAAAGAGTAACCTTTTCTGCAACGGAGCCATAACAATAGCACTTTCACCCTTTTACAGGTAATGAGGACTTTATTTTCTTGACAGCATTTCATAACAAAATCTTCGGCTTGTTCATTTCGGGGTAAATTATTTGAGATAACTATTAATACGTGACATTAATCTCATGCCACTGTCTGTTTCTGAAGCCACGCAGAAATCCCAAATCAGTGCTTTTTAAAATAATCTATTACTTTTAAAACTTGTGAATATTTCACTGAGTTAATCAATATGAAGGTTTTTTTTCCACGTTAATATTGAACGTGACTGAGTGTGGTACACGGGGGAGACTGTGAGTAAATGTGAGTAATGCTGATTCTCTAATGACGTAACCATTCGTCCAGACATTATCGCTTTTACTCCCCGACTTGATTCATCGGTCCTGCGTCTCTCATACTGCAGCTCATAGGAATTCTGCTCGTGTTCATAGTAACCTCACCGGCGTCTTGCATTGCAATACAACCAGTGTTCTCATTCCCTGAAAGCGTCACCAGAGAGAACGAGAATAGTTGAGATATCATGGATCATTTTCTAGATATCAGTTCCTATTTAAAAAGACACGACATACACTTTTTTTTCAGGGGTGTTTTGGACTTTTGCTTGATATCAAACGTGAGATGACCAGAAATGGGATCGACCAGAGTTGAGCAGGTAATAAAGATACAAGGAAGCCAAACAGACGATCAAACCGAGACACATTGAAAGGCTTGGGGCCATTGTACACACAGCAGGAGGACAGTTAGCAGTCAGGTGAGACACATGGAGGGCGGAGCCACAAGACACAAGAGGTGAGAGGAGAAACGGCTCACACGGACACAAAACCGAAACATAATGTGAACCACGTCATGAACCAGAGAAACACGAAACACAAAGACTCCAGGAGCGAGTCAGCGAATAAAGCAACCAACTAACCAAAAAAATTCAGATTGAACTATTTTCATTACCTTTGTTGTCTGCAGTTTTTTTTATTTTATTTATTTATTTATTTTTTACAAATGACCAATAATCCTTTCCTGTATGCACATATACTCACAAATATTTTGAATGTAGTTAAATCCATCAAGTTTTAACCATCTAAGACTCCACGGGACAAAAATTACAATCGAAACAATGTTTCAGCAGAACACTTTTAAAAATAAAGAATTTACAATTGGACAAACAAAGCAGAATATTATCGTTCGATTTGAGGCCCTTAGTAAAGTGTGTGTTTGAGGTTTTTGTGCTACAACACCCACGAAGAACCCCGGTGGTCCCACAAATGTGAGGCTGTCATGTCAGGACTAGAGTATAAAAGACAAATTGATTCCGTTGTACTTCTGTAAGTGTTTCTGTGGGAATTCCTTGCAGTTACAATTTGTTGGAAAAAAAAAAAAAAGGTTAACAATCACGTCATGGTTATACACTTGTCATTTTATTTAGAACCTTGGAAAAAAAAGAGCCAATAAGAAGATCCAGAGCAAAAACATGTGTTTGGTAGAACAATAAGTTAAATACAAGACAAAAAGGATTTGTGACAAAAGGATCATTAAAAGACAAAAGGGCAAAGGCACAAGTGACTTGTTATGTTATGATCTAAAGCAATTACACTGGAACAAATATGTACAAAACCAAAGAAACACTGTGGCAGAAATAGAATTTTCACATAATTTACAAGAGGGCTAATATTGGTGGCATATGCCAGCAGCTACACATCAATGTTGATATATTAAAAAAAAAAAAAAAATCGATGGATATCCGGAGTACAAAAGTCATTCTCATGTCAAGGAACAAATCTCAATAACCTTGTTAGTAATATTTCTCAAAAATCGAAAATAATACCACTCTTCTACACTCACCAGTTCACTCCGCTACTCACAATAAGCTAAGACTGATGGCTACATAATTACAATTTTATTTCTTCTCACAGAAATATTTTAAGAGACTCTCAGGGGAAAACTGCACAATATATTTCCTTTTACTGTGACCGTGGGTCTGAATTCACTTTAGGGAGCCAATACAGCTTCCCACACCTACACCGTCTGCCTTTTTTTACTCTCTTCTAGAGAGGTATTGTAATGTCACTGTTTAGCCAATCCCCCCCCCCCCCCCCCCCAAAAAAAAAGAAACAAAGTGAGTATTACTCCCACATGTTTGAATCCGTCAAGTCCCAGTTTACAAGTTGCAAACAATTTTCTCTGGCTGTGTCTCAGACAGCACAGAGATGATTTAAAGGCTGTCCTGAGAGGTGGGGAGCAGTCGGTGAACTTCTTTTTTTTTTTTTTAATCATTCTTTTTTTTTTATGAATGATTCCTCTTTCAGTCAGGTGTGCGAGCCGGAGACGCCAACATCTACGAATCTCCCCCTCAGAATGTCCCCGTTGCATGCATGCACCGAATTAAGCTAAGTGAACGATCATTAAAGTCTCGTTTCTCATTTTGTTGTTTCACAACTGAGGTCGCTGTGTTCACATCTGGGAGAGATTCCTTAAGCCGATTCTCACCAAAGTTTTAGAGCTTCCCACAAAGCTCCGAGGGTATCTCCTGCAGGGATTTGTTTACGTTTTGGAAGGTGGCGCTTGCATAGCTACATACGGAGGCGTTTACCAAAAGGTTAGAGTTCGGTACAGCCGCTCACCAAAGCATACGGACATGAATTCCAGACGCTCACAATTATATACCTGTCAGAGATCTGCTTTATATTGCCTATTGCTTCATAAATTGATAAAAAAAAAAAAAAAGGAGCAGATGATCAAATTCTGGAAAGTAAACTGCATACATGTAAATCAGGAATGCACGTATAATAATGACAATAGCATGAATAAAAAGACGGATTTCAACCCTTAACCACAATGTATCACCGTGCCTAACATGACATTTGCGTTGCAAACTGCTATTATGAATCCAAGAAAAGGTCAGAAAAGATTTACAACAATCTCCGCACAGTCAATCACAGCAAACACACCAATCAGCCTCAACGGTTCGTGTGACGGTACGCAGAACACACACTAGCATCTTGAGGTTATTGCAATGCTCGCGTATAACAATATGTCGGTAATACGTAGGAGTAGTCACAACAAACAGCATTCAGCTTTCTATGCATTGTCTCCATGTTTTGTTTTGAAATGTGGTTTAACATTTGTGGTGTTAATGTACGTACTTTACCATGACTGTATCTAGTTCAGTGTTGTCCACAGAAACAAATATTAATTGCAAGCAAGATGAGATGCGAGATGAGAGCCGGGAAACAGAAACTAATGCCAGCCGTTTTAAATGGTCGAACCAAGACAAAGCCTTATTCTGTCAATGCATTTCAATCTGCTCAACATATATAGCATTGATGGAGTCTGTCACTGGAGAAATGCTGATCTTGGATCAATGAAACATGAACGTCAAAGGCCTCTAAAAAGCAAAACTGAGCCCAGATCAGCACTTCTTCTTGACAGAGCCCGATCTACAATTATGTGAATCCCCAGTTATATCACTGTGTCACCGGCCCCTCCATCTCACACTAACTCCACCTTGGAGTTGGGATACACTGCAACAACATCGTAGCCCTCTGGGGGCTGGACGCGGGCCATGGCGTGAGTCTCACAGTACAAATTGTCCTCGATGAAGAAGTAACCTCTCTGCTTGAGGTTGATCCCACAGTCGTCGCACATGAAGCACTCCGGATGGTAGAGCTTGTCGCGGGCCTTCACGATGGTGCCGCTGGAAGAGGGGATGGAGAGGGAGGGTGAGACTTACGAATGCGTCACATGTCACTGAGCAGAGGGTCAGCCATAGGTAACTGAATCTGGCTGTGAAGAAACTATTGTCAGAAACACGTCAATAACAAAAGATATGCAATAAACTCAATCACCTGAGGCTGTCTTACAAGTTTTAGGATATAGTCCACCTCTTCAACTCTTTATGTACGTCTGGTGTTAAATCAGTCAGTGATGAAAGAAAGGTGAGGGGACATCCGAGGGTTGTGGTATCCAGTTTATTAGAACACAGATGGGCATCGCTTTTAAAGCCTGGGGTCATGCTTCACGTTTAGTTTCTTGAGTTCTTTTCAGATTCTAACTGTGTCTCTCTTTTCAGGCTCCTTGACTTCCCGTCCTCATGTCTGATTGCTGCTCTCTGCCCTGATGTGTTTCACCTGTGCCAGAGTGTGTGATTGCCTTCACCTGGTGGCCGGGGCTTATATTGGAGCTTTTCTTGTGAGTCTTGTTTGCTGGTTCGTCTGTGCTTCATTGTTGGTTGTGTTCCTGTGATTTCTACATTCCCTGATCTTCAGGCTTTTCTCTGTGTTTGGGTTTTTGGGCTTTTTAGATTTTTGTCTCAACAGCACGTTTTTATTTTTTTTTTTGGCTGCCTGCTCCACCTCCCCTGTTCCCCAGCGCTTCTGATGAAGCAAGCCACTTTAACTTAAATGCTGGTATCTAGGCTAATGAGTCCTTCGCCAATCGGTGACCCCTGACAGCTGGATGATTTTGGAAGCAAGTTTTAGGGAGGTGGTGTCACTGGAGAGGACAAATTGTCAGACATCATAACCTCAAAAGGATGCAAACGATGACTCACAGTTGTGCATTGAAATCTCCATTATAACAAATGCAGCCATTTTAAGAGTGACAGTATTTGTGTATATAGTTAGTATTTCTTTTTTTTAACTTTCAAAAGCCTGAACAAGGGCAAGAAGTTTGCATCAGGTGCAAGTGTGCTCTCGAACAGCTACATAATTATTCTGGCAGTGAGCTGCTGCAGCAGCAATAAATCAAGTGGTTCAGTCGCACAGTTGACGGCAGTATTCAAGGGCGTTCACTTTTCTCAATAAGATTTTCCTTTTGTGGACGGGGAACTGGGGCCAGCGACCAGTCAGCTATTAGCCTGCTCCTTTTTTTTTTGTTTTTTTTTTCTTTCCTTTTTTAACTGCTCTCCCAATGTAACCACACGACGCTCTGAGTAAACTCTCGACACAGTGCTCCATACACGTTTCATGAAGCTGTAAAACTCTCCTAGGTCACAGCAGTCTGACTGTACCCGACAAGCCTCCACAGGGTCCGCTTGTTAACAAGTACAGCAAGCTCATGACATCACCGCTTACCTGCAGCTGCTTTTATAGAGCCAGGATTACCGGTGCGTGTGGTTGCTTTGGCAAACGACGAATGGATGTGCTTGCACCTGTGTGTGTATATTGAGACTGTGTATACTGAGCATGGGAAAGGGTGTGGAGGATGGAGTGGTTTAATCATTAAAATGAGTGAGGATAGATTTTTCTGAGGACTTTTGAAAGGCCTGTTGGTTCAAGTCATGGAAGAGTCAGGCAGGACCTTTGATTTACCGCACATGGCTTCATGGCTCATGAAGCAGGAAATCATTTCTAGATGCATTTCAAAGCGTCGAGACAGAAAAACGTCGACATCAATGGGTTTTTAACAGGAGGCCACACGAACCAGGTTATTCCTTCACTTAAACACAAAAACAAAATATGCTCTCATTTTGATGTATTTGGTCGAACAAGTCCTAAATTTTAAACATGTCAGTTACAGACTTGTGTTGTTCACTTGCTAGAGTTTACATAAACACTAAACCGGGGTCTGTTAATACTTACACAATGCCGTTACAGCAACGTGTGCACTGAGGGAGCTTCTGAAGTCCTGTCATGGGGGGCGGGATCGGGCTTCCCAGCTTGGGGATAGGAGACCGGACTGGAGACTTTAAGCTTCTCATCCTCTCTGTTGGTGACATACCTATGATGACAAAAAGAAGAAAATACATTTGAAGCATTTGAATGGACACCATAAACATCCCAGAGACCAGGCAACTCAAAAATGCCTTCTCTGGTGACCACTTTTTATATATATATATATATATATATATATATATATATGTGTGTGTGTGTGTGTGTGTCCTGGGACCAATAAATCTGAGTTAGTGCTGCTCCGGTGATTCGGGGGGAAAAGCCAAAGAAGTTCACATGAGTGTGCATTAGTGTGTTTGCCCTTTGCAGGAAATTCCCTTTCAGTTTCAGGCGGTAAGATTAGGCTGGGAGGTGACTCAAAGATGGATTAAAAGTTCTCACATTCTGCTCAAAAGAGAAAACACGGGCCAGTTTCTGCACCGCACTGAGCTATCTAACCTGCCCTGACCGAACCTGGGAAAAAAAGAAAAGTTAGTCATTTTGTTTCAGAGGTCCTCAAAATACGAACAATGTCCATCTAATATCTCAGAGATTCTCAGAAATGCAATTTTGACCACAATCAAAATTATGTTAACCACTCAGATCACCACAGGAACGGCAATTGTTACAATATTTAATTACCAGAGTGACATCAGTGATCTGTCATATTTGACAAAACTGGCATAAAATCTTAATTTGTCAAGTAAACATTGTTTTTTTTCTGAAAGCAAAGATCACATTTCCAATTGACCCTCTCTCTTGCTTTCACAAACAGGATGTTGCTACTTATTCTTCTCATCTATTAAGTCCATTTAGAAGTCAGATGGTGAAGAAAACTTGCCAATGTGCTTCACAAGTTAAAATCTGCTGCAGGTGAAAAGTAATCCTTCCCCAACATCTTCTTTATTCAACCCATTCATTCTCTCTCTTTCTCTCTCTCTCTCTCTCTCTCTCTCTCTCTCTCTCTCTCTCTCTCTCTCTCTCTCTCTCTCTCTCTCTCTGGTATGCCTTACCCTCTCTATGACTCTTCTGTGCATCTGGCATCTTCCTGTGTGCTCCATTTAAGTGTCACATTCTGCAGTAGCATTTCCAAGTAGGAATTCATCAGTCAAACCGGCCAGACACCAGTTGGCGAAAACATCCAATGCCACACAGACCAGATTCAACCATCACACCGGTCCGCTACAATTACATAATGTGTGTGAACGGCAAAAGCTGGGTTGTGATGACATTTATCTTTCTGGAAAGAACTGCTAGAATTATCTGCAGTACGTTTCGTGAATGTCTGATAAATGTTTTCAGCCTATTTATGTTCTCAAAGTCAGTTTTGTTAAAAGACACATAAATGACAAATTACAGTTTTGGTGGGCATGGCTTACGGGCTTCCCACAGGTGGTGTTTTATTTCATTATTAGAAGTGATCAGATCAGACCAGACCATCAAGCGTTTGGTTATGCCTGACTGGAATGTATGGAAGTACTTTATACTGGATGTCTGGAGCCATTTCAGCAGTTCCACGTGCAGCTGGACATCCATGACCTGCACTGCATGACCTCTCTCTACTGATGATGTGCCAGCAGAGGCCATATAGGCCAAAAAGCCAAGTATCGCTGCCCCTAACCACAGTGGAATGACCTTGCATCTGGCACCTGGCTCAAAGCAGCGTCCTTTTCCCTCGGTAACAATTAGCCGCTGACTGCACCGCGGTGATTCCAGGGGCGCACATTAGCTGGATGTGTTATTTTTGGGGGATTAATGTCTCTATTACCTAATGATCTAATGATGCACGCTAATGGAAAACCTTTTTATGTGCAGCACTCCTGTGACTTTTTGAGCAGAGGGGAAGGTTTGACTAATAAGAGTTTTCAGACCACAGGCCATGATTAAGTGCAGGAAGCAGAATGAACAAGCACACGTTCAGTCTGAGTTCTATTTTACATTTTAAAATTGCCATGTTAGGATTCTTATATTTCACGGCTAAACACAGACAGACGTGATGTAGTTGGTCATTTGAAACGGACCCCACGCCATGTGACATTCATGGCACAATGTGTGTGTTCTATACCGTGACTAACATCAACCAGACGTACTGTAAAACAGACACATGCAGGCTGTTAACCTTCGTCCCGACTCAAACCTGTCTGATCGGGAGTCTGAAGCCTCCAGAGATTTATGGACACAGAGAATCACAATGTCATTCCAGACAGCTAAAGTAGGTTGGTGCTTAGATAACGTCTATGAGATATGTGAGGGGAACAGAAATATGCTTTGATTCAGTTTGTTGCTTTTGATGGTGTGTCTCTCTCTGTTTTCACTGTGATGGCACCAGTACAGAAGATGGCCGGATGGATTGATCAACCAAAATTGTCCAGAAATCAATCAGTTCACCTTTCTGTGCTTTGGCCCTTCCAGGAAAAAAGTCAATGAATTAAATGGAATATGTGACCTGACAAAGGACGGCAGTATTGATCCAGTGTGATTCATATTTCCTGCTTGATGCATGACTTGTTTTAATGGGGTCTTTTTTGGAAAGAATCTGAGTCGGAGGCGACATCTCATTTGTTTACTATCGTTGATGTAACAGTTGGAATTGCAAAGTTGTGCTTTGTTAAAACAAATTGGTATCGTTTTTGATTTTTAAGAAATGAAACCTTTATCGGGTGGTGCTGTCAAATTTAACAACAATAATGACTCTCAGCACAATACAAATCCTTAGTTTGTCACAGGTTTAAGTTTAGATTTGTTTTATCATTGTTTGATTGTTTAATTTGTTGCAAGGAGAGTTTACTTTTCTGACTACAGAGATTTGCAACGTGATAGAATGTCGCCGCCTCAAACCCTCTCACTTAACAACTTTATTTAAACGGTTTCTTCACCCTTCCACATTGTTTTCCGATCGCTGTGGAGCCTGTGGAATTCTGGGTAAACTGACACTCTTGTTTGCTTTAACTTTAAAAGCCCCTGAAAGTCAACATGGCCTCTCCGGGGGCTTTCACCTTCAAAAGAGGACTCACTGTGGTGGTATAAAATCTTGACAGCCCGGCATACATTGGAAAGCAGGATGATTTTCACGTGTGAAACCTGAGAGCGTATCAGTCCATGTATCTTTTGTTTGTTGTTTATGGAGTCCTGTGAAAACAAGGCCCGGCCGAGACGTCTCGGGCAGGATTTCACTCTTAGAGGGATTACGTGATGCTTCGAGACGTCAACGAGGAGGCAGGTAGCTTTTGAGAGGATCCAAATCCAAACAAGAGGTGTCTCCCTGTTTCACTGAGGACTTTGCTTATCAATCAGCCTGCCAGTCTCCAGAGCTGAAAGACAACTGACAGCAGACAGGGCAGGCTCCATTTATTCCCTTGAACCCATCAGCGGTCTTACACCTTTCCTCCGCCATCTGTCATTACCACCTGTCTCTGTCTTTAGCGCGCTCTGTCGGATTGCTTTGAGCATTATAAGAAGTGATAATTAAGGGAAACAGTGTGGCTTGGCGTTCTTCCAGTTTCTCCCTGCGGGAGCAGCTCGCTTCGTTTCTTAGGCTCCGGACTTTCCTTTAAGTTCTCACTTCAAAGCCCAGAGATGTGAAAAGGCATGCAAGGTAATACTGTTTCACATGGAAAGAAAAGGATCATGTTAGATGAGGAATTGAAGCTTTTCCATTTGCCTTCATTATATGTTTTCACAAAGTAAAGATTAAAAAAAAAAAAATGTTAGAATCAATGTGGTGATACATGCTTTTATGGCTCACTTTACCAAATAAAATGAGTGCAATCCAGAGAGTAATCGTGAGGAATAATACTCTAATTTGTATATTCATATGTTAAAATCAGGGGTTATTGAAATCCCTGACAATGTATTTATGCAGTTTACTCATAAAATATCATAGGCGGAGATGATCCACAGTCTAAATGAGCTTAAAGAATATTGACTTTTCTATGAACAAGCAAACCAAAATCAGTAAATATGACACTCCAGATCCTTACATTCATAGCTGGTAACGCTCCAGAAACTAAAACTGATATTGAAAGGATATTCGCTCAGCGTTAGCGGCCAAGGAGGGGAAAAATGAAATCATTGGTGATTTGTGCTCACAGAACATAGGTCCACTTCTTGGCAATTCTTAGAATTTCTTCCCATTTCTTTTTGAACATACCAGCACTTGGCTTAGGATTATTGCTTTCTCCACGTTCGCCCTGCTTTAGTTGGTGAACACGGAGCCTGAAGAGGAGGTTTTAGTTCCAGGGATTAGCTTCCCCTCTGCTGCTGTCAGCGTCACATGACTCTACCTCAGATGCTGGAATGCCAAGCAGTCAGAAGAGAGACAGGAAGACCAAATATTTCACTTTGTTGCCTTTTGTGATGTTGTTTTTGCTGTAAAATGTCCTAACAAAACTTCCCTTTCTGTTCATCTGTGTGTGAGCTATTTAAAGCCCTTCATCTTTCTTTTGCTTTCATTGTCTAAGACTTTGTTTGTTGCTTTCTCTCTCTCTCTCTCTCTCTGTCTCTGTCTCTCTCTCTCTGTCTCTCTCTCTCTCTCTCTCTCTCTCTCTCTCTCTCTCTCTCTCTCTCTCTCTCTCTCTCTCACCCTCTTCCAATCTCTCCTCCAGCCTGGCTGTCTGTGTTTTTCTATAAAAGGAAAGCTATGCCACTTTGACGCAGCTCATAACAGTGCCTGTGCAAGATGTTCTGTATTTAAGGAAATGCTTACTCATGAATTTCCAGGGTTCAGACCTTAAATATACATACGATATTACATAACAATGCATGAGATTACACCGTCAAAACCAGCTGTTTGTGGTATAACCTACCTTTAAATATGACATAAACAGACTATTAGGACGGCTAATATTATATTGTTGCTGAAAATACTCAAATACGCACATTATTTAGACACAAATTGTCTTGCAGTGAAAGCAGACGTCTTTGTTTGTGACTCACTATAGAAGACACACAAGCGCGAATTCTTACCACCATCTTCAGCCTCGAGGATACCCTGAAGGTATTTGAAGGAACCGGACTGTTTGGGTTCTGAGACGGGCTCCTCATGGTCCTGCAGCATCCTGTAGACATCCGACTGCAGGTCGAAACCATTGCGGCTCACAGGGGACTGGACAGGAGGCTCTGGGCTGGGTGATACAAGTGAAGCAAAGCTGATGTAAGCCTGCTGCAATGCAACGTTTCTGGTGTTTACAAAACATGAATTTGTTATAGCATCTATTTGAAACAAAAGCACATTATTACAAAGAGTATAATGGCAATGATGATGGCGGTTGTGTGTGGAGTCAAAATCTACTACTACCACACTTTTTGTTTCTCACTATTTCCATGTACTGAGGCAAATAAGACAGATTCACAGAGGGGAAAACGGAGGCGTGTACTTTCTCAGTCTCGACTTCCAATTCCACAAGCACAACACCTTAATCTCAACAGCTTTGCAATATGTTTTCTTTTTTATTCACGCATCCATCAAATAATTCTGTCACCCAACAGGAAGGAGCTCCTTCTTTGGGTACATTTAAACATCCAAACATCTGGGTGGTGAGTTGTGCTGCTGCCAGATGTGAGCAAATACTGACACACTTAACAGAGCGTTTGTCTCCAGACTCCTCTCCAGGAGAAGTCTGGAGACACTGATATGTGTGTGTGTGTGTAAGTGTGTGTGTGAGAGAGAGAAAACGCCTGCCACAGTGAAGGTGGGACAGAGAGGCTTGGGAGTGACGGCAGGCGATGGACAGTGTTAAAATGGCATTTGTCCATGCGCAGGCCAAGTGAAGATTAACAGTCTTATCCAGCGGAACTCTGAGAGTTTTGGAGAGGATGTTCACTCCGACACAAGACACACACACACACACACACACACACACACACACACACACACACACACACACACACACACACACACACACACACACACACACACACACACACACACACACACACACACACACACACACACACACACACACACACACACACACACACACACACACACATTTATTACACGCTTGAGGGGCTACACAACAACAAATGGCTTTTCCAGCAGTGCAAAATGTCTCTCCTAGCAGGTGTGTCAGGAGACTTCCAATGTGTAACTGCTAAAGTGTTCTCGAAGGAGCCAGCACATGCTTTTACGCATCTGTGTAAGCACTGTAATAAATCGCCGGTCCATTTTCATATAAGGCTCCACCTGGAGATGCTTTAACAACAGATAAGTAGGATTGTAGAGGCAGTCGGTCTCATACCACTTATGGTGTGGAATGAGGCCGGATTGAGGAAACCCCAATAGACAATTTAAGAGTGGATATGCCTCAACGGTTGTGTTAAATCCAGAGCTACTGCACAGATAAGGCAGACTCTTTTTTCTGTTTCAGCAGATAGGACAAAGATATTGACTACAACAACCTATTTATTTTAATTTACAATAAACATAGATCTAATCTGAAACTAAGTGTCATATGATTACCCCACCAAACCTGTAGATATGGATTGTGTGATTCAAGTACAGATTCGAGATGCATTTCTTCATCTATCAAGCTGTTACTGCAGACACTTTGATGGTCTCACCTGTGTGTGGCACTGATGCTGAGGGCTCCCATCTTGCTGGGCAGAGCTCGGTCTCCATTGCTGCCATTGTGAGCATACAGTCCCGCTGGGTTGTTGTACTGAGCTTGCCCAGTGCCGTTTCCGTGTCCGTAGCTGTGGCCGTTGTTGGGTCTGGAGTGTCCATTATTCAGATGAGTGGGCTGCGGGGCCTGGGTGGGCTGTGGAGCCTGAATAGGCTTCAGAGCCTGAGGGGACTGCAGAGCCTGAGGGGACTGCGGTTCGGGGGTGTATGAGGGTTTGCGGCTGTAACCGCCGTATCCGCTGGTGATTGGACGAAAGTTCTAAAACAAAAAAGTAAAAGAAAGAAAGAAGAAGCATGAAAGAGCGGGCAAATCTTAGGACAGCATGGTTGTTTTTTTTTTATAGAAACATAGGTTGGGAACTATGTAGATAATGAGTGACTCGGAGTCAATGGCAAAAAACTGGAGGACATTTAAAAAGTGAATCAGGATCAGAAAACAAGTGCAGTGGTGCCCTGAATGAAATCCACTCTATTTATGTATTTATTTTTCTTTTTTAGAAAGTACTGAGACATTTTAAGACATAGCTTGCATTAGATTTCCTCGAATATTTCTGTCAAAACACAATAACCGTAGCCTTTTCACTTGCTTCTTTAAAGAAATAAAGACTTCAAGGGTGCGGACAGAGCCAAAACAACTACAAAACATTGAATCACTATCATTTGGAATTGTGAGACTCTGGCCACAGAAGTGCCCCGCTGGTGCTGGTTTTGACGTATCTGCTGGACTAACACAGCACAGATGCACAGCCACCTACAATTACACCACCGTACTCTCTGTCAGTGTGTTTATGCTGGGGTCAACGCCCTTTCCAGGGATTTGCACAACCGATGCCTTTACATCATCGAGGATGCCGGTTTTCGCCGCAGCTATCAGCACGGTGCTGTGATAATGCACGTTGCCAGCCCGGGCTCCTCCATCGCAGAGGCCCAACTCTTTATAGATAAAGCTTTATTGCAAAGCTTGCATGATGTCACCACCTCTGATAGTGTTTCAGACATTTCAGTTTTTCGAGATGGCCGGCGCTTTTGAGTGATTAAACATGGCTGCACAAGGTCATAACTCTAGGCTATAAACATTTCAGCACAAATGAAGTGACTTGTTTACAAGTCTAGCAATGTAGGAGGAGGGGAGACAGTCGGACTGCTGTAACTGTGAGCCCCGGCAGTGTCTGTGTGTGTGCATCCATGTGTGAGAGTGTGTGTTTTGGGCTGGTTTGAAGAGCCCCCCCACAGGTGGTGGAGGTTCACCGCCTCTCCAGACAGAACCCCTGTCATTTCAACAGATGAGTCCACAGAACGTCATCCTGTCCTCATGTCCCACATCGACCACACACACACACACACACACACACACACACACACACACACACACACACACACACACACACACACACACACACACACACACACACACACACACACACAAGTCTTCTGGAATCAGCACTTTCCAGCATGCTGGACGTCCTCTCTTTTCCTCCGACAAGCCCACATCTTGAAGTTGGAGAAGCGCTCTGTCATTGCCCTGCCTCCTGCAGTTAAGACAGATGACTTGAAAGAAACTTGAAACCACTTCTTCCCAAAACCGTGGACAATGAAGAAGGATGAAGCCAAATAAATTTCAGGGGGGGGGGGGCAGGCAAAAGGAGTCACAACCGAATGCGATTTCACCTCAAGAGCCAAACCCTGTCCGGGCAGGATGTCAGAAACACCCAGATCTCTGTGGCTCCCTCTCCAAGTAAACCAGACACATTGAAGTCTGACTCCCACCGCAGAGCCAAATGGGCCCGACCAGATTCTACTCGTTATCTTTAGCTTTATTTGCACAGATGGTGCACTTCTCGGCAAGTTTTCTCTAACTTTTGGGAAATCTATGAAGTTTCACATAGGATTGAAATCTCTAAGCGTCATTCGATATTGTTGTGGGAGATGGTCTTAAGAGGTGAGCCGGAGGTGGCAGAAATGAGGAAGTTGAGCTTTTCATTGAGAGTGACCAGGATGAACAGGATGTAGCAAAATATTGCTGTGATCAAGTGGTATCCCTTTAATAATGAGTATGGGAAGCGTGTCGCTGAAAATGTCCATGTGGCGTTGTCTCACAGAGACATCCTCAGTGTGCTCCTATAAACATCTTCACTTCCCATTTTGGAGTTTCGTACATTGTAATTTATTGTGAGATGCTCAGCTGCTTGCTTTCCTCACTCCCCTTTCAGATTATGCCTTGATTTATAGCAGAGTGTTTAATTTCCCATGAAAACACTCTGGAGAGGAGGGGTGAAGCTTGTCAGAACACGCCACAGTGCCTACATGCCTTTTTAGTCTTCATTATTCATTTTTCACTATGAAATGACTGCCGTGTCTGAAGATAATACTCCAAACAATACCTGTATCACTGTCAGACACGCTGATTCATGCCTGTGTTCAGAGGATAAAGGATATAATGCCAGGAAAATCCCTAATAGTGTATTGTGTTACGCACTCCTGCGAAGACATGGTGAGAAGATTTATAAGACTAATTTGTCCAGACATGACATAAAAGAGACACCACTGTACATTACCATCAATTGATGGGTTTCAAAAGAGATAAAAGATGGAAGTAAATTTAATTTTGCTTTGAGGAAAGGTTAACGGGACAAAAGCATATTTACCCAGGCAATCTGAAAGTTTTGCTCCCATAGTCGTCATCCCCATTGTCTGATAGAAGTTAATGTTTATCCATTTTAACACTGTCTGAGACACTGCAGCTCCTGAACTCCTCTCTAAGCCTTCCCTTTGTCTTTTTCCCCTCATAACACTCTTTCCTCCCCTGGCTGCGCACGTCTGTCCCACGGATACTTTCGTTGGGTGGATGGTGAAGTTATAACGCAGCACATCTGGTGCTTCCCTTATAAAAATGCCAGTTTGGTAACATTCAAGACCCATAAGTGCTTCCAAGTTGCTCTCACAGTTTAGCAACTTGGATTCTTTTTTATTACAGAGATCCTGCTGTGATCAACCTGCTTCATTTCAAAGATTTATCCTTCTACTTAAAAACCCAAATGTACATGGGCTTAAAAAGGGATTTGACCCTCAAAGTGGCTGTCATGGTAATCTGGTGAAAACCTTATCGCTGCAATCCTCCTGGTAACCTTATCTCATTTTTTCCAAGAATAGTCAAAACAGTTGAAGATTTGTAGACGGAGTTGCAGTTTATCTCTTACAGAGAAAAGTTTGTTGAAAAACAGAACCTACAAGGTAATCCTTTCTCCAAATTTCACTTTCTTGGGAATGAATTTCCTTTTACTTTCTCCCAAATCTTAATCTGCTCGCTCAGGAAAAAGAAAAACTTGAAAAAAAAAAACATAAACCAACCCTGAAAATGACAGGGAACAATTTATGAGAACCACCACTGTCTCCTGCTGCTCGCTCTTAAATTCAGGCAGCCGTTTGATTTCACTGAACTGTTTTTCAGTGGTAACCAAGCTTGACTAATGTTTCAGGAAGACTGGTCGTCATGAGGGTTATGTACCAAAGAAAGAAAGACATAAGAAAGTTTGCATTTGCGGGTATTTGTGTTTAGGACTACCCTCCCAGCTTCTCAGTCTACCTCAGTCTACAACTGCAGTTTGGTCGGACTGATGAGGAGCCAGGAGGGGGGGAAAGGTGGAGACCTTTAATTGAATTCATATGGGGACCAAGACCTCAGTCGTCTCTCCCAACCGGGCGCACATATACGAAATCATGATAATGCACACACAATGCTCGCCACTTCCTCCACCGCTGCCTCCTGCGTGCTTTAATCCCTTTGGACATTCAAAATTAAGCTTTTCACATGGCGCTCTGCACCACTAACCAAACACAAACCAGCCCATTGTGGCCCCCGGGGCCGGGCCCTGGGTGCCTCGCTGGGAGGAGAGACAGACGGGTATGAAGGGGGGGGGGTTGGCTTTAACAAAGCAAAAGAATGCACCCATCTTTTTTCCATTTGATTGGACTCTTTTGAAAATGCATAACTTCTGAGATTCAAGCTGTCATAACATCATCTGTTAAAGCAATATGATGCAAACTTTGTGTTGTGGAAAAAAACCCCAAAAAAAACAAAGGATTGTACTTTGGTCAATAAGTTTTAGATTTCTTAGCTGTAGCGACTGTAAAATTTACATTTTAATAGAAAACATGAACGAGAGAGAAATGTATGCTTGGCTTTGTTTACATGTGAAATCATTGATTCCTAACAAGCCAACAATTTGAGCATTCCGCGCACAATGAACTTCACTTCAATCTCCCCCCAAAAAAATAATTTTGCTTTGCATATTCAATTGTGTCTCTCCATTTACTGAAGTCGCGATGATATGAGATCTGTCTTCGATGACAATGCACATTTCCTGTGGCAGCTGACATGGATAAAATGTTGCGATATATTAAAATCTAAAGTTTAGCTGATGAATTAAAATGAACAATATAACAAATACTGCGATATCCGACTTAAGAGTTGCAGGAAACTGGAGCCCGAATATGTGATCTTGGAAATAGAAATTCCCCCACGCATAGGGTTGAATATTGATGCTGTGAATGAAGAAAGCCAAAAACTGTGCGTTGTTTTAAGATTGATAGAAAAAAGAAAAAGAGTAAAATAGCTTAAAGCCAATCACTCAAAATCCTTTCAATCTGCTTGCAGAGGTGCAGGAGCCGTATCCTTTCAGCTGTTCTAGTGACTTCATCCACTCCTCATCACGCTGGCAGCCGAGCAGGGCAGGGAAACCCCGCGTACGGATTTGGACATTTCAGGGGATTACTTGCCGATTAGTGAACACAAACAACCAAATAAGTGGGGGTCACATGCTCATGATCTGAAACGAATGCTGTGTGTATAGAGCTGCTAAAACCTTCCCCCCAATGCTTCACTTGTCCACCAATTGGAGATTTCCTAACAGGCGAATTGAATAAGTAGCAGTGGACACAAAATACACGATTTGGTAAACTATGAAACTATCTAATGACCCGATACTGATAAAAGACAGTCACATGCTGTGCCCCCCTAATACAGTGTGTCACAATTTATCTTTTGGACTTGAGTTTCTGTTTTCAAAGGCGAATGGTCGATGAGAAAAGAAACTTCAGGGAGACGGCCTTGTTTGATTCATAGAAGAAATCCCTATCACACACACCCACTCTTTTGTTTTAGGAGTAAAAGTCAAGTCCAAGCAGAAAAGATATAGTGGTCTGCAAGTCATGCAAGGACTTTATCTGTCAGCTCCTATTAATGTTAGCCCGGAGAATTTGGATTTAGCTGCCAGCTCCTGGGTCGAGACTTTAAGCCTCAAGTGACGTTCGATCCAAAACCTTCAGCTTCCGCATTGCGAAGTCTCATTCTTTCCACAGGGCAATAGCTCACAGCCACAACAGCTATTGCTATAATAATAGGCTCGCTGCCATGAATGGCATTTTGATATTGGCTAGTCCCAAAAAAAAAAAAAAAAAAAAGTAGCATTTGACTTTAATGCCGACTGGGCCGTTCCCACCTACTTGAAACTGCCACTATGTAATTTAAGGAAAAGGAATTTGGAAACCTGAAATGTCAGTAACTGATGGTACTGCTTTACTGCTGCATAAAAATATTCCAAAAGTAAAACAGACAACCGAATGCTAAAACACAGATGTAAGATGAGACTGCCATTTACAAGACTGAGAGGCCTCTTTTTTTTGTTTTAAACCTGTCTTTGTCAATAGAAAGAAAAGCAGAGATTTATGATATGTGAGGAAAAGTGGGGCTTTTCTGTTGACCGCTACTTTAAAAGCTGTCATCGAATCCATTTCTGACATTAAGGAAATGCCTTTGAAATCTAAAATTCTAATCTATTACACATAACGTCACATCAAATTGTTGTGTAAAATTGTGATTAAATGTTTTGAAAGGTGGTTTTAAACATGTGGGTTTGAAGGGTTTTTAGTTTTTTTCTTGGACATTGTGGAGCTCCTCGCATAAAATATTACAGTGAAACTAAATACAAAGATGGGCACAACACTCCAAAACATACAAAAGTAAGAGCCTTCAATAGTAAACCAGGACTGCTGTTGACTCTAAAAAGTGTCTGCTGGTTTTAATAGACATTTATAAACATCATGCCATGCCAACAACAGGCAGGCCCTAACCTCCAATGAGGAAAGTAGCAAAAGTTAGGGAAAACAACTTTTTCCTTTGGTACCAAAAATAAAAGTCACTATCATTATTGTGCAAAAGTATGAAAAACACGGCATAAAAAAATGTAAACGCTATAAAACAAAATATCAAAAGACAATATAAATGGGCATCATGTTTGACACTTGTGGTATAGATTCTGGACAGTAACCAATATCAAATACAAACGGAACAAAACAATAGCCCACTAGAAATGTTATTTCAGTGGAGTTGAACTAAAGCTCTATATATATGTATATATGCAGTCAGTCTTTCTAAATGTCTAGTATTTCTTTTTAAACATCCTTAATTTTCTAATGCAACTTAATCGTTGGAGTGAAATTCTGAAGCTGTGTGAGGCATGGGGTCATGGGCTCTATTCCTTGGAAATAATCGGAGTGTCGCACTGATTTCACCAAACTGGTAAAAGGGACAATCCAAAAGTGTCTGGAAAAACAGTTACAACACACATCAGGGTTCACTCATACGTTCGGCGCTTGCAGGGCCAAAAATACAGCGTTCTTTCATCAACTTTTATGTGACTCTCCTGTGTTCCCGATGTGAAAGGAAACACCTCATAGCTTCCATGTGTCACTTCCCGTTCAGTAGCAAATTCCCATAAGTGAGACTGGAATTTCCAATGAGGCCAGTTGGTCATGAATAAAGAAGGGGGGGGGGGGGGGGGGGGGGGGGGGGGCTAAAGGATTCAGAGCTCATTAACGTGCTTCGGTCTGCACGAAAACAGTTAAGACGCTCCTCCACAAGTATTCTTAGTTAATGGTTCAATCTGTGAAAACACCCCTAAAAAATGCATGCGCAAGCTGGGACAGTCTGCGGTTTTTCCTGAAGGTTAGTTTTGTTTACACGTTGTTTTGTGTGTCCTTGTGTGCCCCCGGGGTCTGAGGCGTAATCCTGCTGGTCCAGGCGTACTTCAATCAGTCTGATTAAGGAGGGAACATGGATAATCATTTTGATTGGCACTTTCTTTCAAACATAATTGTGTCTCAGCACACAAAAGATTTATAAACATTTTCTTTTTTGCTGTCATATCCATTCGTGCTCACCCGTTGAGTCACTGTAGTCCAACCATATCACATCGCACAGTTTGGCTGAGCCAGTGTGTGAGCTGATGGAGGATATATTGTTTCCATTGTATCTGGGGAACAATCAGTATTGTCGTGTGTTCGGGCCATATTAAAATACACCAGGAAGCAAAGAAGTAGAGAGCTTTGTTTTTTTTTTTTGTTTTTTTTACGTGAACCCAGGGAGCGGATGTTTCCCCTTCTCATGCTAAGAAGAATCCACCTGAGCGTGACACTGAAGTGGTCTTCGCTTGATACTTTCTAGCCGTCATGGTTAACTTCGTTAAATGAGACGCCGGAGGACTTTTTTTTTTTTAGATCTCAGTGGGGAAGAAAGGAAGGACTGGACAAGCTACAGAGGAAAAAGAGGCTCATTGGGGAAGAGGAGGGCTGCTCTTGTGCTTCCAGCATGTACATCCCTTCTGTGTTATATGCCCTTGTGTTGCTGATGGTGCCTCTCACTCAGGTTTTGTGTTAATCAAAGCAAGATCAGAGCCCGCTGCTGATATTTTAAAATGACGGATGTAACAGTGCTCTGCAAGTTTGCTTGTGTATAAGTTATGTCTGTAATACTTATCCATTCATCTCCTATGTTGTCTAATCCAACAGGATCCTGGGGTGTTTGGAGCTGATCCCAGCTGACTATGTGCGAAAGGCGGATTACACCCGGGATGGTTCGTCAGTCCATCACAGAGCAAACACAGAGAGACAGACAGTCAAACACACTCACGTTTACACCCACAGAACCAACAATTAACCCCCAAAACAGGATTTCAAAAGTTAAGAGAAAACCTGAAGAAATGCTTGAACCCGCAGAACATGCAAAGAAAAGGCCCTCAAGTCATGACTCAAACAGAATCTCTCTCTCTGTGACATGACAGTGTCAGCTTCAAACATGCTCCTCTTGTGGTGTACCTCTCTAGCAGTGTATTGCCTACAGCCTTCACTGAAAGTAGTAAGATATTATAAGTACTGGACGAGATGGGATTTTTTTCATTTTAATGCAGGTTTTACATCTTTAGCGCTTAGAATTTAGTAATGTAATGTATTTAGAGCTCGTCAAACGATGGTTTAGTGTCGTCAGGTGTTATTTTCTGGCATCAGGCATAAAAAATGTACATTTGTCTAAATACAAATCCAAGATACCAAATAATATTGTTATTATTAAAAATTCCCAGAGAGGTTACTGAAGTCCAAGTTCAACCATGAGCCTGATAACCCAGATAAATTATGCAAAAACTCCCTCCATGTTCGTCTGTGCCTCTGAGTGGAGCCAATGGAGTTCACCTCAAATCATTGTGTACCTATTCGATTGATTTAGGCTGAGCTCCACTGTCACCGTGAGGGCTGAGAAGCAAACAGGTCAACCCTGTCTACCATAACACGATACTTGACAAATGGACAAACTCTCACATGTCTGAGGCACAATATGCTCATTGTCTGTCTCTTTCAGTCCCACAATCTCCACACACACACACACACACACACACACACACACACACACACACACACACACACACACACACACACACACACACACACACACACACACACACACACACACACACACACACACACACACACACACACACACACACACACACACACACACCTCCTATTCTCCCCATGCTCAGAGACCTGCTACCCTGCCAGCACTGGAAAGCTCGGAAAAGATCATCTGTGAAAGTTCATCATGCCTCGAATATCCTTTTTGGCAGCTCAGACGTTTGGAGAACAATCAAGATACTATTTCAAAACCATTCCAGTGAACAGTGGGATGCATTCTCTCATTTATAATCTTGAGAACGATAGTGTACATGCAGTTTTCAGATCTAGTGCTGAGCCCGTTACTATGGACTCTGTTTACAATATAAACAGACTGGGAAGACTCCGGTCTCACACCCAGTAAACCGTACTTTAAAGTTATGACCCCAGATGTGACTTAGCCTTTCTTGTGGCTGCTGTGGTTCATTGCTTGAATCCGTCATCCACAGCAGTAGATTTTTAAACACAAAAAAGTTGACCTAAGATCAGACAAGATAAATGTAATGCTCGAATGAAGCCACCGGCCACCTTGTCTTCAAGATGACCAATTGCAGAGTTTAATACTTATTGTTACGCTTGAGATTATATGCATTCTTAGTAAGGAGATAAAAGGCCGTTTGAAATACGTATTATTTGGGTAGAATGTGAAATTGTTAATGAATAGCAGAAAATCGATGTAATAAAAAACTGAGTGAAACTTCCAACATTTTCTGGGTGTGAGTCAACTTGCTTCTGTAATTCATGGGCTCGGACGGTACTCATGTTAGTGGGTACTTATTCAAGTCCTGCCCAATTTTGTGAGCAACTGTCAGTCAGGAATGCATTCTGACAGCATCCCCGTTGACGTGATTTTAAATGTAAAGAAACACCTGTGATTTGTGTTTCGGGAAAACAGCGGTTACCTGTGACTCAGGCTCCGTGTAGGGGCTTGTCTTGCCATCTTCGCTAACTGTTGGCGACCACACTCTGTCTCCTGAACCCGATCTGAAAGACAATATCCATGAGAGAAATAGAAAGTCAGATAAATCATCAGTCATCTAACACTCAAGCGGTGATGCACGCCACCGTTTTTGCTGAGAAACATGGATTTTCTTTTTTTTTTTTTTTTTTTTTGAGCTGACAGGATTTTCCACCAAACGTCTGCTTTACAAAGTATATTTGCTAATTATAGTGTAAATGTCTGAAAAGGAACAAAAAAGTGAAAGTTGACACTGTCTACTTTCGCCCTCCTTAGAAAAACTATTTGCCGGGAAAGATGACAAGTTTTTTCTCACTGTTAAAAACTGAGAGCAGCACAAGTCTCCAATATGGCGAAGCTGCAGGTCGCACACGGAAGGTGCACTGTGGCACCTGGCACAATTTTGGCCGCAGACCTTTTTAAATCCTAGATGTTGCAACGTGGGGCCTCCATTATTACGTCGTCACTTTGCCGCTTTTCTGTTCCTTTGGCCACCCGTGATAGAAATTAACCTGTCCAGACTGGGAACTCCCCACAGAAGCTTGTGAACATACCCGGAACCAGTCATCTCGCCATCGCAATTCAGGCCCGGTCAAATTTACTCAACTGGAACTTTCTCTTGTGTCTAAAAATTCAACTTTCGCCTGTTGCTTTATAGCCAGTATCTCACTCACTAACATCTCTCTGCCATGGCACTTATCAGTGGTCATAATGTTGTGGCTGAGTCATTTTCGATAAGGCCGATAAATAGATGTGGATTTGCTTCGTTTACATTTAGAAGCAGATAAAACTGCCGATGCAAAGATAAAGGCATGATCTGACTAGCGTGGTAATTCCTTCCTGTGGATCCCTCTTCTGATAACTTAGATTTTAAATGTCCTCTGGTATCCAATAAAAAAAATCTCTTTTGATGGGATTTTGGAATGTGTTCTTTGTTGCAAAAGTGAGCCTAACAGTGGTGTAACAGTTAAAATCCTTCCCTCAGAGTGAGAACATTCTCATTTTGCCTCAGTGCGCTTGGAGTTTGCATGTTCTCCCAGTTTGTCAATGTTCTTTTTTTTTCTCCTGTGTACTCCAGAGTCTTCCCACAGCCCAGGCTATTCGGTTACTACACAGTTCCCATACTTGTGCAAGTCAGTGTGTGTGATTGTTTAACCATTATTAGCTGGGATGGGTTCCAGCGCCCCGCGACCCTAAAGTGGATATAGGGGTATAAAAGATGGAGAATGTTGCCATAGCATTGGCTGTTCTACGGGAAAGCATTCCAACTTTCAAAAGGGTAACACAGGGGATATCATGAACAGTAACTAAAGGACTGCATGTGTGGAAGGCAATATTTAGTTTTTTTTTCCTTCACCCTCCTACACTATTCATCTCCACCTCCGCCCAGTGCAACATAAAAAGGAGTGTGTGCACAGGCATTCATTTGTTGACCCCATAGGGGTTGGGAGCTGAGTCTCAAGAGATGAGGTCACTGGCTCGCAGCTGGCACAGCGTTGGCGAGGCTGAGGCAATGCTTCAGATATGAAACACGGAGGTGTTGCTATCAAGGACGCTCTTATGAGACGGGTGTCTGGCAGATGAGCAACAGCTACTGCGTAGGATACCCCCTCCCCCTCCGCCAAACCCCCCGCGATTCAGGGACAGAAAGTCTTCATGCGTCGAGATTGTTTGGTTGTCATGGTTACCACACAAACAGCCTATTGAGAGGGACGAAAGTTCAGTCTGAAGTGGTCTATTTGAAGTGACGTCTTGGAAGGGGAAGACAGAAAGACGGAATTTACCATCCATTTATCCAAATGGACTTCTGAATACAGAAGCATGAGTGGAAACTGTGAGCGCTGTGACCAGTTTAAGATCAACAGCATTACATTATTTTGCTGTAAGACATTTATTGATGGATGCCCTTGTGGATAAAAGACATGTTACATTGGCTCACTGAAAGAGCAGACTGTTTTGGAGAATTTTAAATCAGGCATGACATAAATAGCAACAGCTGACAGGAATAATCTGCAGCGCACAGGTTTGATTAACGACTTCCGATCGCATGGTCATTTTCTTTTTCACTT
Source organism: Lipophrys pholis (assembly GCF_963383615.2). NCBI lineage: Eukaryota > Metazoa > Chordata > Actinopteri > Blenniiformes > Blenniidae > Lipophrys > Lipophrys pholis. The sequence goes on from NC_137634.1 coordinate 17,851,243, forward strand.
CCAGTACTGAGTCACTCAGTGATTATCCATGGCTGTCAAAGATCCAACGTCAGGCAAAACAGCTGCTGCACATACAATGACCTGTTGATTGTCGTGCGAACCTCATTTTTCTTTACTCTGCTTTTCCACTCTACTGTACATACCCAATCCAAGAAAGACAGAAGAAAAAACACACAAAAAAAGCTTTTGCCTGAGTAGCAAAACGTGAGTGGAAATACCAGTTCATATCAGATATCTGATGTACTAATGAGATCACCATAATCTGATATTCTTCAGACTGAGTCTCTGAACTTTGTCTCACTTCTACTTTCAATTTGTTTTACATTCTTTGAGCGAGCGTTGTCTTTGAGTTCAAAACCTACCCTCAAATTTATAAACTTGGCAAAAGTAAGTTTATTGAGATTAGAAACTAGTTCTGTGTTCCAACGTACAGATTTACAAATGTGAAATATCTAATGAGTGAAATAAGTCAAAATCCTAATGGACAAAAGTACAAAAAAAAAAGAGGAAATATAGAGAGAGGAAGACAAAAATAGAAAATGAAAGTCACAGGTCATCACAAAGACTTTTCCTATTCTTTCCTTTGGTCACATTTTCCCCAGGCTGACCTCCTGCTGCCAGGTTTAATTTCCTGATTGTGCAGATCTGGGTTCTGGAGCGGGGGATGAGTTTATTTTGGCAGGACAGGATCACCATGTTGGAGGAGGAGCATGGGACAGAAAACATAGTACCCTCAAATTAAGATGCGGCTGATCAGAGTCCATTTCAGGGTTCACTTAAAAGGCTTGCCTCGCTGCAACACCCTGTCAAAGGGAACTTTAAAAAGGCCGTTTTTGGCCTCCTATCATACACCAGAGAGCACAGTGAAGCTGCTCCTACGGAGTTTAAACGTCTGTAGGAGAAAACAATAACCTTTTAAGAGCTGTTGTGAAAGTCTTGCAGGGCAGACCTGAGGGGGAATCACATGAAGGAATTTCCATTGGGGTGATAGGAAGATCATTGTAAGCAGGTGAAAAAAAAAAGAAGAAGGATTAACCCCTCGCCCTCGCTCTGCATCGCAGCCTCCCATGTACCGTTGACCTTGCAGTCATAACCGCAAAAAAAAGAACCTTTAGGGGGAGCATGAGGGAGTGATGAAACGAAGGGATCAGAAGGCCTCAGAGCCGGTGGAGGGTGGAGGGGCGCGCCTAAGACGCTTCGTTTTTTGTTTGTGTCCCATCTGGACTCCTGTGCTCTTATGGGAACCCATGCGGCCTCACACATGATTCCTCAGCAGTGAGTCACAGGTCGTGGAGTCAAAGTGAGTCAAACGGGGGCAAATTCAACACGAAGAGGATCAAACTCCGTGTCTTCTCACTGTCAGATTTTTCTCTCATTCTTTCCAAAGCCGCTCCGCTCACATGTGCGCTCAGACGTTACATTAAACATCACTCGGACTAAATCTTGGCCCTTATTGCTTGCTAGTGCATGGCTAACATTACCTGTCAGTGAACCTTTGGATCGATTTGTTATGTCAATCTGTTGTTACATCTACTTTTATGATAAGCATATGTATCGAAATACAAGGGGGAAAAAAAAGACTTTGCTTTGATATTCGTCCACTTGAAAATGTCTACTGCCAACCCAGTAAAATGGATTTGAAATGCATCTGTGAAGTTCCAATGAAAACTTAATTGTGAGGCCAGTGGACTATGTTCGAAAAATCACAGTACTGTTTCTGCAAACTGCTGTATTCCAAACTTCATTCACCCCAAAAGTACTGAAAGAGAAGCCAAACAAATACCAGCAAGAGGACGGAAACAAAACTATATGCATGCGAGGAACTTTTGGGGAACTTTGATCAATCTTTGAAGCTCTGGGCCAAATCCTTGACTTAATCCAACTTTATCTATTCTACAACAAATAGGATTGACATGATGACAACAGCAAGTATATATTTCACTTTTTTTTTTTTTTTCATTGGAGAACAAGCTGCAGCCTGAGTAAAACACAGCGAAAGCAATATGACTCATTTTTCAGCACATTTAACTTGCCACCCCAAAGCGACTGTTTCCAAAGAGCCTGACCGGTGGTGGAATAACATCCAAACCGCCACCATGTGTCTCCAGGCCAGTGAAGCCACATGGAAATCCAGAGAGAGGAAGTCACCATGGATGGAAGTGCATGAATGGTGATAACAAAGAGGCTGAAGAGAAGCGCAAGAAGGACCGACAGATGGAAGGAGTGAGGAGATAGTTCCACAGCTGCTGAAAGTATTCAGAGACTTTGTTTAGGTCTCAGGATATACAGACCAATCAAAGCAGACATGACACACTACAATATGGGCCCAGTATGTCCGTCCAGATCTTGACATTACAGTGAACCTGGACATTTTTCAGACATTTTTTCCTTCCCGGTGTGACGACATAGCTCCATTTGAAGACCGACGCCAGGAACAGAAAGGTTTGAAAGGCCTGCATCAGTGGGAAAGCCTGATGGAAAATGGAAATAAGTGTTGACCTCAAAGTATGTTTTTTGTTTCCATGTCCATATCTTAGCATCTTTCTCTATTCGTTTTTCCACCGCTCTTTCTCTTTCAGCACAGGACCATGGCGTGAGATATGATATATGATACAGAGCACCATGCAGCTGGGAATGAACTTCAACTGGTCAGGTTTACTGTCAGACATGGTCACTGCATGGAGCTGCTGAACTGTACAGGCAGTGACAACTTACTTTCCAGGGTATACCCTGCTTTTGCCCATAGCCTCAGTCAGCTGAGATCAGCTCCAGCCCCACGAAGCTTAGGTTAAATGGATGGATGTTATCTCAAAACAATTTTTTTGTCAAACCAGATTTTCTAAAATGAAAGAAAAACGTAATCTGTAGGTCAACTGGGCAAAAAGAAGTGGTTATTCAGGTTGCAATAAATGCTTTATTGTCGATATTTTAATGTGGATTTCTTCTTGAAGGTCTTCTCTTTATTCATCTTTCATGAGAACGAAGCCAGAATCCCCCTGATGCCGCTAACACCATTTTCTGAATTATATGTGGTTTATGAAAGTTAAAAATGTGGACCCATTACAAAGAAACATTCTTGTGTTACACAAGACGTCAAACTCGGTGTACTGTAATTTTGGTTCACAGCAGACGTGTAGACTCATATATTTGTCCGTCGGCAGCAGCACAAAATTACAGGTCTCCCATTTCTTGTGACTGTTTGGTGTATTTTATGGCAACGTGCTTTTAATGAGGGCAGAGAACTGCTGCACTCTAAAATATTATATTTTAGTGAGTCAGCATGGGTTCTCCATGTTCTGCCCCAAGTAGCTTGACTCCAAAATCAATGGTTGCAGTTGAATAATCATCAATTATTTCTTAAGCCCGTGAAGTGAAGAGGGTTCTGAATGAACTGCAAAGCCCACATTTTACATCTCCTTTAATCGATAGCACACAGACTTAATCAAAGCATTTGAACATGTCCACGTCACTGTCCTTATAAATAATAAGTTAGGGCTTGAAAGTTATTTGCCATCCACAGAACGTCTCATCATGTGCCTGCTTGTTCACAGCAAACAATCTCTGGTTGAGTGTTGAAACGTTTGAAAAGAATTGAGCCTTTAGTTTCTGTGGGATTTGTTACAAATAGTGTGAGGTTCTTTTCCTGTTGATGACTTTGAGAGCTTGACTCTTATTTGTTTGCGTGATCACTCATAGTGACCGTTGCTGTGTATTAAGACACGACTTCCTGTTCAGCATATTCTCTGGGAATAAGTTACAGAGCACTCAATGTTTAGGAAAATGGGTGAAATATTTTTACTGACTGGCTACTGGCCGACAACTGCCATGTGTTAATTTGATACCCCACCCCCGAAGAATGAAAAGAAAAGAGGTCTTGTAATTTCAGCTCGTTTTTTTGTGTCATTCAGCAAGGACGTTCAGTTATTTCAAAACTTGATCTGAAGAAGGAAAAGGAAAATGAGCTTAACTGCATTTACTATTTAATTGAATTTCCAGCAACGCACAAGTCAGAAAAGATTGGCTGCAAAACTGCATTTTAGGCAAAGGAAAGCCCATGTGGATTTTTCACTTGGTCTATCTGATTCACTGCTCCTCTACTTGGCTCTAACTTCCTTTATTTTTCAATCTCTCACTCTTGCTTTCGCTCCATCATTGTTCTCCTTCCCTCCTCTTTCTAATAATCCCAACCACTTTAGACCAACTCTGGTCCACTCTCAAAACTCTCTCTTGTCTTCTCATCTTGTCTCGATCCCCAAAATGCCCCCTAACTTTAAAATCCATCTTTGTTTTATTTGTACCACTTTGACTCTACCTCTCCTCCTCTTCACCAGCAGTTCACTTCAGCTCTGTAGCCAGAGGTGCATACCTCTCTCCCAGATATGCCTTATATTCCTCCTGCCAAGCAGCGGGGCAGCCTGCACTCTCATTATTCAACCAATACACTGCAGAAAGGTCACATTCCTGCAACTAATTTTGCCCAGCCTCTTGTTATGCTGCCATGCTTTAACTGTTTTATCAGTTCAAAAGGGAAACGAGAGCCGTGGTAAACAACAAGGATATATCTGATCCTTTTAACATCAATCAGGAGAGTGCTGAATAGCAACGTTGGCGCTGTATAAAAGTCAATAAAATTTTATTCTCAATGACGAAAAAATGTTGTGTACACACTGACTAACACTAAACCACTCACCAAAACAGTTTCACCCTCACCCATTACACAGCCTCGCTGACTAGCATTGCTCATAACCACATTGCATCGAGTGAAATTACTGTCGGAGTCACAGGGTTTCCAAACACCGAACACGCTCTCTTAAAACTACATGGGAAATGTGTGAGAAATTATGCACAAGAAGGCTTTCATCTCACCAGCAAGGCATCGGAGCCAATATAAGTGTAATCGCTCTCTAACAATGTGGTGAAGAAAAAGCAGCGAAAGAATGAAAGTGCAGCAAGAGATCAGCTAATGCTTGCTAACGGGTTTCATGCTATAAGCATCACTTGCTTCTGCTTTTCATCACGCGAAATGAGGTGTTGGCATTTCACTTTAAGCTGGTTCGACCACTTCAGGGGGGGAAATTCAAGCTGAGTTTGGGAACATTAAGATGCGAGAAGTGGAGTGTGGGACGGCTCTTATTTGTGCTCCTTCAGTTATAGAGGAGCTCCTCCAGTCTTTGCAATGAATACTACTTTATGTATACTTAAAGAAATTTATAATCCTCAAGTGGACAAATAGCTGCTGAGCCACTTGTCTTGATATATGAGTGAATGGTTCCTACTGCAAAGAGGAGGTGGAGGGGGCTCTTGCATGCAAGAGTGCACATGATAAAATATTAATACAACACAGAGGCAGAAAAGCCTTTTGGGGTTCTGGCATGTGAATGCTTTCCTGCTCCGATGGATCTGATCGTCCTCCTGGAGGGATCCTCGTTCGCGATGTGTTTTCAGGTCAACCTTTTGCTCCAAAGCCATTATGGGAGAGATACAGAAAGATCGAGGGAGAAGATCTTGAGCATGCTGCCGTATAAGGAGCGAGCTGAAAGCAGTTGGCAGCTGTCACTTGTAACTGAGGCTAAAACCACACAGTGTTCTTCTTCGAAGCGGACAGGATTCAGAGGCCGCCAGATTCGCTCTACACTTTCCAATATTCTGGAAACCCAAAGCAACCATCTAATAGAGATGTGGGAAGGGAACGGCATTTCAGTTTTTCCCTTGGTCACAACCCATTAACCAGCCGTGACCCTTTTCCTTTCACACCCCCTTGTCATTAAATGTTTGGATGGATGGTTTCCATTCTGCTACGCAGACAGAAACATGCTCCCCTGTCCTCTGTTTAAGGTCAGCCAATAGTAGAAATGAAACAATGCCGCAATCTGATGCGCAGAATACAATTTCCCATCTAATGAACTAGTAAAACCTTCAATATTGACCAGGGGAGTCCATTTAGAAAAGGTCACTGTCTGACTCACTGTACGTGCAAGCCTCATTAATTTTGACGGCGCTCCACGGGAGCTGCGAGAGGATCATTTAAACCGTTGTAAACCTGTCATTTGTCACTATGACTCAACCGTGCCAGGCTAAACAGAAATAGAAACAATGTGTTTTCATGGACAAGAGGCTGCAAATGTCCTGAGTCATGTAGGATTTGTCAAAATTTTTCAACTCATTTCACTTAATGAGGCTGACACTTAAAAAAAAAAAAAGGCAGCTTCTGCTGAGGGTCACAGCAGTGACTGATTAATAAATCACAATACTATTGCGTAATATCAGTTATTCTGAATGTGTGTTTGAAACTCTTCATAACTAACATTGGTCTTGCACAATGCGTGATACCATACATCGCCATATCATTGGCACGCAAGATGAAAACTGGCATTACTTGGGTGTGGTCCGATTCAAGTTACAGTACCTGCAGATGCTGAGTGTGAGCTGCTGAGTGCAGGTTTTGATCCGGTTCTGAGCCTCCATGTGTGTCATGACTTCTGTTCTGTCGCCGTTGATAGCCAGGATGGTGTCGCCCGGGCACAGGTCACCTTGGGCCGCCTTGCTGCCAGGCGTTACCTAAAGGCAACACAAGCAATAATCAGAGCTTGCCCCCAAAAAAAGAAATAGAGAGATTGGTGTCAAACTATCAGCAGGGAAAAAAGGCGAAAAGAATGACAGGAAAAAAAGAAAGAAAGCTTTGGCGTGGGAGTGTCAATATAGAAGCCAAATTCAACAAAGGAACCTCCTTTTGATTTATGTAATATTGCCTTAGGCAGCACTCTGGGTTCGCTAAACTCAGCAACAATGACACTTGGAAGTGAGAGGCCACTCGGAGATTGGAGGTGCTGAAATATCAGGAGAAAATAGAAATGTTTCTTTTCTATCGCTGGCCTTTTGAAATTGAGTACAATCCAACCGTATGCAATTTTATGATCATCTAAAAACTATATTGGAGTAAATCCATTGTCACTGGTTTAAGAGTTCAGGGATCGGCTACTTTAAGCCTTGAACCTCAACAACTCTTGCGAGCAGCAACTTTGCTAGTATTTGCTCAATATGCTCTTTTCCTCTTGAGGATATTTGTCACCTTTTGTTTTTCGGGATGTCATGAAACGGATGTCCACATTGCTTTAATCGAGAGGATTAACTCAGCGGTCAAACAGAGGTGGTCGGTCTTTTCCATGATCTTTCATTCCTGAAACATGCTGATCTGTGGACATTTGAGCCCCATGGAGAGACGTAGGAGTGAGGTGGAAAGGATGAGGGGGGGGAAGACTTATGCCCCAGTGGGTCGGTTTCACCTTCACAGACATACCAAGTAACATATGATATCAATTTTCCATTATTACACACACACATACATACATCAATGTCCCAGCTATTTCCACGCCTGCCTCTGACTGATCTTACACACTTGGTGGACATAAATTGAAAGAAAGCGCCAATTATTTCTGTAAAAGGAAATATCCAACAGCAATGAAACACAAACCAAATGAAAACTGAGCAATTGTCACTGAACTCCATGAGCTGTCCAGCAATGATATAAATGACTACTTGTTTGTATTTTTCCATTCATTAAAATGTGAAGAGATCATCGACAGCTGGATGCAATTTCTGCAGTCACAGTGGTTTTGGAGGGAATATTGAGGAATAATCTGTGACATTTTTATATCACCTAGAGAGCTACAGTTTCTTTTTTTTTTTCTTTTTTTGCCATTTGTGATTAATAGCCATCGTATGGTCTTAAACTTTTTAAGAGTAGATACAGAGGTACAAGCACTGACAGTAAATCAGTGATGGCTGCACATACAACAGAAACCAGCACTTTAGTTTCTCTGGCAGAACTTTCTCCATTAACTAAAAATATAAGGTCAAAATTCCAAATCTTGAATTTTCAGTCCAGTTAAGAGGTGATATTTAGTCCAATCATTAAAAAAAATTGGGGAAAACGGTCTAATTTGCATCTTTTTTTAACAACTATTCATAAACTCATGTTCACAGAGCGAAAAGCCAGAAATGACTACCTGCATGCATGCATTTTCTCATTAATGAACTGCTCGTATGTCAAGTTTTGGTGATTCATCTTTGTCTTTTTCAGATGTGGCACTTTTCAAACTCATCCATCTTCATAGCAGAACACTCACAGCCAGATCCCCCACTGTCTTTTGAAAGCCTTACCACCTTAAGAAATGCACTTATGGATGCCCCGTGCCCGGAAGATTAAAAAAAACGTCTGTTGAAATAGCACTGACTTCACAAACAGATATTAGCAATCCTATCCAACATAAATGAAGTTAACGTGTTGAAAAAATAAACAAAAGCCCAGAGATGAGACACAGGGTCTGTTTGTGCAAGAATTGCTAAGTGGGAAGAGCCTCTTAAGAGCAAAGGCACACAAGTTCACGGTCCATGAAGCACTAATAGCTGAGTCGTGTGGTTCAGATGTGGAATTCCTAATTTACAGCCTTTGACCGCCCAAACGTCCCTGACTCAGTTCCGGTAAACTGAGGTCCCTCTGTGTGAGTGTGTGTGTGTGTGTGTGTGTGTGTGTGTGTGTGTGTGTGTGTGTGTGTGTGTGTGTGTGTGTGTGTGTGTGTGGGTCTCTGGAAAACAACAAATCCACCTAAACTCAGTTTAAAACCTTGGATAAACAACCAAACAAGTATAAACTGAACCAGGTAAATGAAAGACTGAGTCTTCTAATGGGGGGGAAAAGAGCATGAATCAAGACGATCTGGGGGTGGGAAATGTAACAGATTCATGTTTGTCCAAGCCGGTGTTGACAGACACTGAGTGCAGGTTATAGTTTGACCTCGTCATTTAGCACGACCTCCCCGGTGTGAAGGCATGTCAGATGTTTGTTTGTCTCTTGGGTCTGTGCCTGGGTTGTGTCACGGTGGAAGAAAATCCCCCCCCCCCCCCCCCCCCCACACACACACACACAGTGACTAACATCACCTAAGGGTCAGACCATAAAGATTAGTGCATGATTCACACACACACGCACACACGGCGGTATGCCATGCACCACATCGGCATGCCTGAGGTCGTCTCTATAGGACACTTCAAAACATCTGCAGGGAAATGTAAAGCAAATGTAGAGTTATGCATCAAGACATAATCATAATCTGCCGTATTTACACTGAGCACCTTAAGGAGGATTAAGATGTTTTTGCTTTTGTTTTTTAAATTAGGGCTTTGCTCTAAGACATGGACAAACAGCTTGTTTATCCCAGATTTTTTTTAAAGTCTTGTGCATACTGAACCCTTGTGGTAACAAAAGCTTTGGAAAGTGGCAGTCTTCTGACATCTTTTGAAAACAAACCCAGTGTGTGACTGCTGCTAATGAAGAGCTGAAATGGAAAAAAAAGCTGTTGTGAGCGACGAAAAGTGGTTTTTAAACCACTGTGGGCAGAAATAAAAGGCAGAAATTCAACAAAAGGATTCAACCTTAGCAACGTAGCCCCATATGGTATGAATTCAAAAAACATCCTCAACAAGTAAACTTACTTTCAATTACAAAACAAAGAAAAGCTTTTTTTTAATATATATTTACCAGGATCCTGTTTCTAGGAAATACAGTCAGATGAGTACATTGACTTTTGAGCAGCACTCATGTGGCAGTGATAACTGGTGATGAGTTGAGTTCATTAAGTCCATACAAAGTGATCATTGTGCTAACAGAAGCAGGAAATATTTGTTTCCTTCTCTACAACTGCATGATAACTGGTTCATGCAAATACTACAACTGATGCTATGAGATGTTACACGTTTTACAATGGGATAAGATCATATAAGGTGTATAAGGTATTAAGAGTGACAACCGTGATTGAGCATGAAAAATAAACTTCAGCAACCAGCTATTAGGAAATCTGAGCAGCCCACTTCCATGTGGCTCTAACTCAACAAATAGTGACACTGTTAAATGCGAACAGATAGAGCGGTTAGCCAATGACACAGCCTCACGTCTCGCAGCGACACGGCGGGGCACACTGAGGCTCAGTGTGGTTTCACTCACGACGTGCATATGTGCGGGCGACCGGCGAAGGAGATATCATCTTGTGGACACATGCACAACGCACAGTAGGAGATATAAAACAGCTTGAACACTTTCGCTGCGCTGTGACGCCCGCATTCACACAAGGCATCACAGCTATCTCACTGTTCTTTTCTTTTCTCTAAATCAAGATGGAAACGATTAAATGTGCTCATTCCTGAAAAGTTGAACTATGAGGGATAATTGTGTTGCAGTTATATGACATACTGTATCTAGTCTCGTCTCTATTAGTACTCAAATCTGCATGCACACTGAAGAGGAGAAAAGTGGCTTTATTGTCTCCTCAAAGAAATGTGTTTGAAACCTTTGAAGATGCATTGTCATCCAGATCATGAACTAAACACACAGACATATACGGCAGAACCTTCCAGAACTATTCCAGCATCATGATCTGCTGTAACAGTTGGAACAAAAGAGATCCTGTAATAGAGACTTGGTGGAGTCCAGATCAGATTCACAGTAATAGAGCCACTTAAATGGTCCTGTCAAAACAGTTGTGTTTAATTCATTCATTTATTTAAAAGAAAACTAACATTCAAACTAGGATTGTTATCTAAATCTCTTGTGACCTACAAATCAACACGACGCGGCCAATTCCTTGTGAGTTTCTTGCTTCACGTCCCTCTCAAAGTATGTTTTCATGTAATCCAGAAAGACACATTCTGCTGGGTGGGAGTGTCGAGTCTCTCATCTCAGCAACACGGGGAGTAGTTCCTGGCAGCGCGTCAGTCGGCTTTGTTTACTTGTTGGACCTGAGATAGCAACCATGTTTATGACCTTGGTGGTGTTTTGGAAAGCCAAACCATGGCCTGGGGTGCGAGGATGTGACTGATGTGAGCTACTCACAGCCAAGATGACCAAGACTGCTGATTATGATCTAACTGGGGTCAGACTTAAGTGTTTGTAATGCATTCATGTACAGCTGAATAGATCATTATATCGTTACACACCAGTATTAGTCATGTGCGAGTGTGTCGCAATCCTTGTAAATCTGATTTGTAATAAGACAGTCAAGCAATTGGTCATGTGTATCACAATATGCATAAAAGTTGCTCAAAACCTTGGAAATGCAATGACAGTTATAGGACCATTAGAGGAATTGTGTTTAATAATGGAACATGTTTGATGTTGATACTATTCCTCTGTGTATCAGCCCTGTATGACGTGGGAATCTTCTTTTGCTGGTACTCTGGCTTTAGCCCAGTGTGTCACCTTGCAGCCTTTCCGAACTTGTTTACACAACAACGCTTCAAGTGATAGCGCATTGTTTTCACTGTTTTGTTCCAGAAAAGCTTTGCCTGAAAATGGTCGTTAAACAATGTCCGTTTACACGGAAACGGGACAAACAATATAGTTTTCATGTAAAGCTTCCATTTGGCACTGTTATTTGTTTTCACAATGAAACCACACACCCATGCGTGTAACTATAAACGTTAACAATGGCGAGGACACGGACACTCGTATGGACAGACGACGAAGTGGGATTGCTATTACGGGTCACTCTCAATGATAAAACAACCAAGTGAAGTACAATGCGGACTGGGAGCAATGACACTCTGGAGGCTGCCATTGTTTGTTATTGTCCATCTACTCACCCATGTGCAGAAGAACTATTTCTATTTTTATTGGCCCTGAGCACCGTTGTCATTTAAACGGACCCCCAAATGTTTTTTCTTCTCCACTTGAAGACAATGTTGTGTAAACAGGGCTTGGATAGGTGGACAGACAGGGGACACATAGTGAATTTCACCGGCATTTAAGCCAATTTCTTAAAGTTACATGTGTTCAGAACCAGAAGATCAGATCTGGCTAAGACCCCAGTGATGCTCCAAGAGTTCATAAATACGTCAATCACTGGCTGTATCACCAGCCTCACACATCAGATAACCAGATGAGCAGGAAATGCTCAGCAGCAACCCAAGGACTCGCATTGTTCCCTCTTGCCTGGCTGCTTCAAGATCTAACCATCTTCACTGACAACAGGAAATTCTTTTAGAGTGCCAGCTGTTATCTTGCGCTCAGTTTGTTGTGGAGATGCGGCATACTGTATGTAATTCCAGGCTGGAGTTCGAAAGCAGAACAGAGAGCAGCGTAAAAAGCAGACTATTATAACCAGCAGCGTCCGAGAAACAAGCCATGTGGCTTTAGGTCACATGTCCTGTCTCTGGTATGTGGTAAAGACAGACAGACCTACACTGAGAGATTAAAGGGTACCAAGGACATTGAGTTCATTGGACGTAAAACTGCAAAAGCACTCGAACGTATATGTTCCTAATTTATGTTCTGTCATTCAGCTACGCTTTTTAAACGAGCATAGAAAATCGTGAAACTGTAAGTCTCGTGGTTATATTTATCAAATTCCTGAAATAGCGGTGGAAAATGTTGATTTGTGGCAACAGTATAGCACATGAGAGACGAGGAAAGAAAATGCACACATGAAGCCCGCGAGTGATTTCCACTCTCTCTCTTTCTCAGTCACTTCATTTAAACTCACAAACATCAACCAGCAAGAGAGAAAATGAGCAGCTCTCTGGTAACACATTAGTCTGCATGCCTGACGGTGGACCTTGAGCCCTCTGAAAGGCCATAAGAAACAAAACCATGAAGACGAATGTAAGTTGATTCTCTGCTGCGTCCAATGATCTACAGATGCTCTGGAAAGAACTGTTAAAATAAAGATCTTTGACATAACAAGATCCAGCTTTCGGTCCTATAGTGTTGATCCTGTTTTAGTGGAATTGCATTTTCTATTCAGGTTTGTCTTTCATGATTGTAAACTACCATTTTCAAAATAAAATATTCTATGTATGGCTATAACGTTTGGGGTATTATGAATCTCTTTTTGAACGGCTTCATCTTCGAAAACTTTCTCTGCACTTTCTTTTCCAAATGATCCGTGCAAAGACCAAATTGGAATTCTGATTTGTGCGAAAGCAAGAGAATTGTGCACAGAAAGGTGTCGGAGGAGCCGTTGCACATTGATTTAGCTCAGCTCCGCTGATGATTATTTACACAGTCCACAGTTGTAAATTCTTGTCCACAGGGCGACTGTTTGCCAGTTGGCAGGTCTGACAAGTGTCCTGCGTCACCTTGTGCCTGGAAGTCACTTTGACACCGAATTACAAAAAGGCTTATGATACCGCTGTCATATTCAGCACCTCTACTCTAAATGCTTCAGCGGTTATGTCAGTGACTTTATAGGTTTCTGTTTCCCTGCGACTCAAGCTCTCTCATTCACGGGGGCATTTAACAAGCAAACCCACCATGCTCACGCAGGGAATGTGTTTCCAGAGTCAGAGAGACACGCCACTAACTGGCTTAAGGCCTAATGGGCTGGCAGAGAACTAATGGGCTTATCCTGGAACATTATCACCTTAAGCAAACAACCAGCTGCTGCCATCGGAACTTGTTTTCTGGTATTTACAACTTTCGCTGTCCTGAAGTGCAGGTGTTTCATGGCATGCACCATGCAGAAAAAACGTGGATGACCTTGGGGTGGTGATCGTTCAGCAACGCATGCAAAACATTATGCAAAAGATTGCAAAACTAAAGCAGTATTTGATGATATCAGCTTTTCAAAGCCAGCAAACACAGCAGCTTGCATTGGCTTGTGTTAACCTGACATGGTGCTAAAATGCCACCAAACGTAGCGTTTCGGATCATTTTGGAAGACGCGCTTCCTCTCCAAGTACATTCCGACTATTCGGAATCTCTTATCGTCGTTTTGGGCCAGCACTGTGCTGGAAGAATGTACCATACGCATAGTGAATTGCCATTTTAGGAGATACTCCAATATATCAGCAGCAATGAATCACATAATACTTGTCAACAGTCCCCAGGTGGTGAGGATAGAGGATGTCTTTTCCACATTACTATGTCTTACTCACTTCTTCTCAAATTTGATTCCTTCACTCACATAAATCAGAATGTCTAACATAAGGATTAAGCAATTATCCAAATCAGCCAGTAATACACATTTTGGACTGTCTGCTTATGTTTCCTAACAACATGAGTCAAGCTGGACATGGAGTCTGCTCTGTGATGGCTGGTAGAAAGCTAGAAAAAAAAAAAAGTCTTTAAAAGGCAGTGTAGTACGGGGTCTTACTGCCAAAACACTGTGTGTTTATGAAGCTGACATGACATATTTTACTAAATATGCTTGCATCTCAACAGCTGCTTCCTTGTCTAATTTACAAGCCAAGATTTTTATGTTCGCCAGAAAAAAATCCCTGTTTACTTCTACAAGCAGCTCTTCCGAATGTAAGTGCAAGCTATTATTTTACTTTTTTTTTTATTACCCCTGTTGCTATATAATTGTCAGCTAAGTGTAACCTCTGCTTCATTTCATTGATGCCGTCATCACTATGCAACGTTCACAATATGAAACACTTCCCCTTTGCATTGCTATGGCGTTCACATTGGCAGCTATGCACGTAGACACAGGTTGAGTTGGTGACAAACTGTGATCAGTTGTACACAAAATGTTTGGTCATCTTAAAGTCGGCATTAAAAGCAAGAGGGATTCTATGGGCTGCTCACTGTGCATCAGCTGGAAACTCAGCACCCATGCTAAGGGAGAGAAGAAACTTTAATATGAAGATGAAACCCAAACATATATATACAGTATATTGTTTTGTGCCATAAAAAGTTGGTTTTATGTTGTTCCAAAGTGATGGAGTGTTAGGTTTGCTCGTATCACGGTTTTATAGCCACACTTCAGTGTGATATGGCGAGTCCAAGGTGCCAAGTTAACAACTGAGTCCTGCTAATGTGAGGGTGAAACCATAAACTGGCAGATGTAAGTCTGTCGAGACTTTTGACTCTTGCACTAACTCTGAATCACAGTATGCCTCAACATTGCATCACAACTTTTTCATTGGTAGGTGTAAAAAAAAAAAAACAGGCAGTCTTTTGGGTGACCTGCACCGGTTTGTTGTCGTCTATCAAAGTCATTAAAAGCCTGCTGTAAATGTAGAAACTACACCTCGGGTTTGAAGGGCCTGTATTTAAAGGGTCGGCTTGGGACTGGTGATACAGCTGAGCGCAACACCTGGAATCCCTCAGCAGCACCAAGGAGCTCTGATGAAAAACAAATGTCAGCGCCTCCCCCTCTGTCCCCTCCGCAAGCCCTGCAGAAAGACCAGGCTGTGTTTACCCTGGCTAGGATGAACTATTGGCTACTGCCAGATCCACTGCCAGCGCACTGACTCTTGACCCATATTCAGAGGGTAAGGAAAGTTCAGAAAGATTTGTGAACACCACCTCCACTATTTTTTTGCTACTATTCCTATTAACGATTTATCACAGTCTGGTTACAGTAACCATATCCCTTGATGTCATTGTCAGATGTGGCATGTGTTTTAAAGATATGAGGTCAAGTTCAGTCCATCAATACTGATAGAAACTATATAGAATAGAAAAGAATTGATAAAGTTGATTTCGGACATGTGGGAACAAATTAAATTAATCAAAACAACAAAACAAACTAAAAACACAAAAAAACAAGAGGGCAAAGTAAAGCTAAAAATAAATAAGTAAATAAATAAATAAATAAATAATGACCCAACATAACTTAAAAGGAGTCGGAAGAAGCTTAAGCGTATTTGCCCCTCCCCCTTCTCCTTCTTAGCCATCAGTCACTCAACATCCTTGTGGTTAGTTATGTATTTATTTACAAACAAATATAGATCTCCAAATTAACAACGAAAATATTAAATATAGTATATAAATAAATAATCAAATAATAAATCATTTTTGACACTATAGAATAAAAATCTATTGTGATTTTGACTAGTTTAAGAAAGTCATTTAATCAAATCTATGAAGCACTTCTTGGATACGGTTAAGATGATTTGGGGGCTTTGGTGCTGTGTGCCACACATCCCTGGCTGTCAAACTGAGGTGTTTTTCATCTCTTCTAGTTGTAAATGGTGTCCTAAAATCACACAGTTTATCGCAAATCTACAAGGCAACGTTCATACAAGTAATTCTACTTCGATAGAAGTCGGCTGGGAATCGAACCGGCAACCTCACGATCGAAGGGTAACACCTCTACCAACTGAGTCAAAGCAAACGCTACATGATAAGGTGCAGTTCCTACCCTGGAGACGGTTAACGGCGTGCTGAAATCTCGTCCTCCCACCAGGCGAAACCCCCACGGAGAGGGTCCCTTCAGCGTCACGGTGCGGGGAAAGTTCGCCATATGAGCTGCGATGGGGGGGGGGCCTGGGGGGACGGGGGTGGGGGACCGGCAGATGACAGGCAGGATGAGTCGGGGGGTGGGGATGGGGTGGGGGAATAAAGTCCGCAGCTCCTCGGTTTAATAGAAAATTGCAGAGTGAACTCGGATTAAACACACACACTCCCTCTGCGCAGCTGCTAGGCAACGCTGTCCCGGCTCTGAAAACTTTTCTCCTCTCGCTCCGAATCAAGTTTAAATAACCAAGCCGCCCCTGACGTGTGAGAGGACGGGCCGCCCAGCCCGCCTCCCTCCAGCCGGCCCGGAGGGAGGGAGGGAAGGAAGGGAGGGAGGGGATGAGGCTGCTCCGACTCTAAAAAAAAATCCCTTCTTTGGGACAATCTGCAGGTGTAAATATGAGAGAGAGCACACACGTGATCAAACTACTGATTTCCTCTCAGGATTCATTCACCTTTTTTTTTTTTTTTTTTTTTAAAAGCTCCTTCAATGAACAAAAGTTAGGATTGTTTTGTTGAGATCACTGTATGCAATCTGAATTACAAAGTTACTTTTCTTGATTTGCTCTCACTTGATCACGCTTCAAAGTGTAATTACACCAAACCAGGTGTGTCAAACATAAGGCACGTGTGCCAAAACTGGCCAGCCGGAGGCTGCAATCCGGCCAACTGCCACCCGCCAATAAAAAATGTAAAATATTCCAAAGAAAGCATTGAATTTTAGCGGATTTAACGCAACACTGAGACCCAAGCTGAGATATCGATGACGCTCCCAATTATTGGCTTTATTACATCTAAAATGGTCACATTTTCCACGTCATTGTCGTTATTACATCGTTGGCGGCGTTTAGCATCGTGTACCACCTCGCAAAATTGAACAAAACACTTATGTCTCGGACCTCAATACCATAGTGGTAATTTTTCATGTGGCCCTTTGAGAAAATGAGTTGCCCACTGCTGCTCAAAGCCATGCTGTAAAGGTGGGTTTGTAAAAACATCTATGCAAAAGGCTGCGAAATTTAACAGTTATAGATGGTTTTTTTCAAACTTCTCAATGTATTTTGCATCATTAAAATATACTTTACGTGGAGACTGCAGTAAGTTCTGGTCCTAATAGTTCAGGTTTGGAACAAAATACACACTTTTTTTTTAAACATACAGTCTGTGCCATGCCAAAGAAAAACTTTCAAGGTTGTTATGACAATATTTTCCTTGTACGGCACACTCAAGATGAAATTGAACTAACTGTGGCCGCTGAATTAAAATGAATGACGGCCCTGCCTTAAAAGTTAGTCTCAACCGCAACTTTATTTGTTGTACACTTATTGTTTGGTTTAGCTTGTGTATCAAAGAGCTCACATTTCAAACTTGCCTCTGCGCTGCTGACTTTGACATTGAATAGAGCATCGACTGAAAAATGATAATTCAAGTTGCCACTGTTTTTTTTGCATTTATACATTTCTTGGAAGTGTGTGTGTGTGTGTATTTTTGGGGCACAGAAAGAACATGCAAACCTCACAAAGAAATGCCCTGTTGGTAACCACTGTGCCAACATGCTGCCCTCAAGTATTCAACAGGCAAGCCTTTCCATTTGTTGACCTTTGCTGCTCGCGTGACTGAAAACAATCAAGACTATGGGTAGAAGGATTACCAAGATATCTTTTCCTTTCAGTTCTCAAGGAACAATCTCACCATGTACTTACAACTAAGGCCAGGTAATCACTCCCTGGTCGGTGTCTTGAGCAAAAAGCTGTAAGGTTCTAAGTATCATGAAACAACAATGAAGACGTTGGAGAGGGAGCCCTCACAGACAGAAAAGACCTCTCCCATTTGTCAGTGGATATCCCAGAATCCTCTCTGCCCCACTTTTTGATTTTTCATTTCCCCAGCCAATTATAGAATGAGTCACTGAGCTACAGTACGATTTCTCTGCCTCTGAGTGGAATGATCTCATAGACATTCCTGGGAATGTGTCTGTTAGACGACTGCAGACGTGTGTAGCTCCGTCTGAAAATCTGAGTCACTTTGAATCAGACACTTACGCTTACTGTGTAAGAGAGTGGCACCGGTGTCAATCAACATCAGGTACACAGTCACTGCGTGAGTGGCACCGTTTTCAGACTTTGCTAAATCAGCTGTTGTGACACAATCGATTGAGAAAGTAAGAATGACTGTATTGCGGTGTTGCGTAATCAAAAAAAAACTAATAGTCGGGAAAAAGATGAGTCAGGTGAATAAGTGAAGTCAGGTCAGTCTAAGCCAGGGGAGTCGAACACATTTTAGTTCAGGGGCCACAAGCAGCCCGACTTCATGTTGAGTGGGCCGGGCTGGTGAAACTGTCATAATAACCTTTCAATTTAAACTTTGTGGACCTTATGTTTGACACCCCGGATCTAAAAAAAAATCTCAAACAAACAGATACATAACTGAATGTGCGCTAGGATTCCTTGTGTTTTTAAGAAACAGGAGGTCTTAGATTTAGTTTAGATTGCACCTAAAAGTCCAAACATTTATCTTATTTGGACTTTGTGTAGTAATTGAGCAGAATCTTGTCAATTCATCTCAGTCGCAGCATGTTTCATATCTCTAATCAAAACATATTACAAGAAAAGTCACTAAAAACAGACAAATAAAAAAAGAAAAGATGCGACCAGACAATAACTTCCATGAACATACAGGCAAAGCCAGTAATCATGTTTACAATGGCGTCAGCCGACAGTATCCACAGATAGCTCTTTTACTTGAAACTCAGTCGACTTCAAAGGATGACTAACCAAAGAGTAAGAAAGGTTGAAAGGCCTGTAGTCTGCATCGAAGATTTATTGGGCAGATCAACAGAATGACATCTTCTTCAAAGCCTCTCCGCAATAAATCTCAGTCAAACTACAGAGAGCCCCCGTCTCTGTGTTCTTTGTCCCCGGACGGCCATCAGTCGACATACCCCAGGCCGAGTCTGAGAAGTCCTTTCAAATGACTGAAAATCAATTTACTCCCTGTTGTTGTGTGACGTAGTGGAGAAGAACCTGAGGGGAAACAGGTAGGACAAGCGGTCTTGTAATTATGATCCGTCTGCCTCTGTCTGGTTGTCTCTCTGCCGTCTGAGAGAATTATGTCATCTGTTTTCATCCCTTTTCAACCCCTTCAGTAGACATAAACATTCTAATAATCACTGTACAGTAATTGGTATGACCGAGGAAAAAGATTTATGACAAATATGTAAGACTTTTATCAATCAAAATTGACAAAGTACATAATGGACCGATTGCTGGTCCATCAAAGGACAAGTACACGTACATTCATACCCATGGGCAAGTTCATGAATCAACCTCAACATGGAGGAAATAGGAGTACCCCACACAAAAAGGGCAATAATATGCAAACTCCACACAGAAATGTCCCCATGCGGACTCAAACTGGAGATATTCTCCCTGTGAGGCACAAGAGCGAACCACTAGACCATCATGTGGCCTTTATAACAGCAGGAGGTTGTTAAAACATCAGAAACCAAGATTAAAGAAAGAGCAGTAATACTACATCCGTTTAATGTATGTCCATGTTGTCATGATCAGAGATATGATTAGTTTTATCACAAACAGAGTATTGCTGCATACTGCCAAGTACCCTTCACAATCGGTGGAACTTTTTAGCATTTTTTTTTTTCTTTCTTTGTTCAGCTATTCTTTTTTGGCTCAGTCTCACAGTTTCCAGCAGCCGGTCGCAGCTGTTTTCAGCATAAAATAGGCTTTAAAAACAAAAGAAATCCACTGTAGTAGGTGGAGCTGGTGGAGACAAAACAGATCAGGTGAAACCAAGTGCTTGACTTTGTCAGGTAATTGGAAAAGTTCAACTAAACAAATGTGTACATCTAACAATTATGTTGGACTCTCGAATGCTATACCACAGTTTTTCTTGGGCTACAGAAATGGGCAAGGATTGCAGATCGATTTTGGTAACAGCTTTGCTGCATTAAAACAAATATCTTCATTTTTTCTTCTCCAGATCGCACAACATTTGGGAGCTTTATATCCCCTGCATTGGAAATAATTGTCGTAATGACACAGGCACAGAAACAATGGTGCCACTTAGAGCGCTCAGTGCCTGCAGCGCCCCATGGGGAAGCAAATAGTTGTAGGGCAATCATGAAGCTTAATTGACGTGGTTACGATATTGCCGAGTCAGAAATGAAAAACAGACGATTGCGTAACATTAGGACCACCGCAACCCCTGAGCTATCACACAATAAATTCCTCGAATTTACACACTCAAACATCGGCAAGTTGAAGTGATTATGAGTAATTGACAAAAGGAATACTCGAGACCAGATCAGATGTTTACTGTTTTCTTTGTATCATGCGTATTCTTTCAGATGCACTCCCTATATCGGAATGATAATCCATCACCAAACATTTGACACGAATTACGAGCAGGTTTTTATTCGAAATGCTGTGTTTGCGTGAACAAGTGTGGCCTAAAATGTTTATCTTTGCTCACTGAATGTCAAAATAGTCGGAACATTAAACTCAAACATATTTATGTCTGATATCACTCATTTTCAGACCGGAGTAATTACTCTTCCATTGCGGAAGGTTTACTCTTCCGAGCTGGTGAGACAATTGTTGAAAACCTTCTTTACATAGTTATCCATCATCATCATCATCATCATCATAATCACGGCAGTGTCTCTTGGCCACACACGTGGACATTTGACCAGATGCACGCAGTGGATATTTAATGTGGTGCTGCAGCGTTACTGTTTTTGCAATAACAAACAGATGTGAGCGGATCCTCAGCCTTTTTCTATGGAATAAAGTGAAGCACGGATGATGAATCCACTGTTTCATTCGATGCTTCGGCTGTGCGGCTGAATGAAAGCAGAACGTGCTGAGTTAGAGAAACTACGCTGTGCCTGACACAAAGTGTTTTGCTGCTCACTTTTCTGTTGCGGGGATCACCGCAGCAAACCATTGCAACTTGCCTTGGCTTGGTTTTACGCCCATCGTGCTTCTATAGGATCTGGAATCCAAAGTCCCTCAAACTCAAGGTCAAGATTGAACCCGGTGCACCACCAACAGTGACCTGCAATTACTGACGAATGGATGGTGCGGAAGCATGTGGAGACACGGTTACATTAACGCCAATGGGCAATTTTATAGTGAGCTGCTCATCTCAGACACATGTTTCTTGGAAATATGTTTTGCAGTGAAGCAAGAGTGTCAACCACTAAGCCACCATTTTCTTTCTGCTCTGTTATTTATTTTTTCTTTATATATCAAACAGCGAACAATGAAATAAAAAATATGTGGATGATTGCATTATGTTACATCAACATGGCACTTACCAGGGTCTTTGGACACGGCTGGTAGTCACAATAAGGTTGCACTTTAACTCTAAAACAACTCAAGTCATATGGAACCTGATCTGCTCATTACATCCGGATAATAGGCTTTGTAAAACTAATAACATTTTCCAGGCACAAACTTGTCATGAAAGGACAAGGAGCGTGAGTATAGACAGCAGGCGGTGTGCAGACATGTGTTCCTGCAGGGTTTGCATGCATAAGAAACAATGCTCGGCTCTTGTCTTTGTCATTCGGCATATCTAATCAGGGACACTGCATGACTGCTTGGAGATACGATCAACCTGTTTACATTATGTAGATACTTAACATGGAGCTCATGTAACTGACACACTCCAGTGAGTCACAAAAAAATAAAAGATATGTTGGATTATAGGCCATGAGCTACAAGATGAGGCTGGGACTCTGAGGGGAACTGTTATGATTACTGATCATTGCTGTGGTGAAAGACATCGTCCAGCAATAACTTCACTATGTGCACTTTGGATAAATACATCTGCTATATGTAAATGTTGTTTGTGATTACAACTCCATCTTTCGTTGTTTCGTTGTTTAAAAGGTATATTTTGAAAGCATTAATGACAATTACATTTTCTGTTCATTTACAGCAAAGAGGAAAGTGATCCAACTAAAAATGACTGGCTGTTGTGTGTTTGTCCCAGAGTCTTAGCAAATTGCTGACTTTATTTCACATTCTGAAATTAAAAAAGGTTGGAAAAAAGACTTTGTCCTGATTTGGCACCTTCAAAGAGATTACCCTTGGTAGCTTGATAATTTTCTTTGTTTCACATGAGTGCTAATGATTAACAAATGAGTGTGTTCAGATGTGACTGGTTCAGGAAAACACATGAGTCAATTCAATCAATACCAGGAACAGAACCTGCCCTGGTGAAGATAAAGTGAATTCAGTTGGATAGAAAATTTCCTTCAGGCCTCATTTTTTTGGGGCTTTGAAATGATCTGATCTTGATCAATCTGAATCACTACCAAATGGAATCGCACACGATATTGAACCAGATCAACATGATAACAATGCCTTCTTTTGTACTGTGCTGGATGTTTCTGACCTGGGAAAGACAAACAAATAGTTCCCACGTGTGCACATGCCATGCCAGTCGCCGACAACTGAGTTCAGCACATTCATTGTTTTGTTTGTGTTTACACGGGTACATTACTGCCGAGTGAGCTGAGGGCCACCACTATTGATGCCAGGTGACAAATCCACTATTGTTACCGCCAGTGTGTCTATATCCATATTTACTTTACCTCTTGGTGTTGTTGCAAGCTCATCGAATCATAATATAACACACATACGACACATATTTTTTCTAAATAACTTATGCTCTGATTGTAATTTTAACAAAGATCCAGCTGTGCCGTCACGTCACAATGTTTTGTCTACTAGAAAGTATGTATTTCAACATGACTGTACTGGCAATGACTGTTTAGCTTAAAACAACAATGTGTTTGTTGCAGTTAAGGGACAAAAATATCTATTGCAAAAAAAAAAAAAAAAAGTATTTGAATTTATTTGGAGACAATCAAACTGTCCACTTGCCCTTCTATGGATTCGAATCCCAGAGGGCTTTTGGATAAAGAAGCACTGGAGATTTGCTGTTGGCACGGGGTATTCAAAGGGTGCTGCTTTGTCTTTACAAATTGTTTATACCCAACACAACAACCTCAAACACCCTGCCTACTTTCCGCACCATGCAGCCATGCTAAGATGACGCCACAAGCTGAAAATTAGTGAAAATCAGACTACAGAGTCATGTGGGATTTTTCTCCTACACTTTCATAGTGTACAAATGTCATTACATGAGGTATGTAACAGTGGCTGTGTTTTCCTTCTGTCACTGGTAGTAAATGGGTCTCAGGGGGTTTTATTAGTTTGCTGTTGTGTGATCCTTCTTTCTGCAAATTGTGGTTAGTAATTGGAAACTTCTTTACTGGTTATGGGCATGCAATAAAGTCTTCATCTTAGTGGTGTGTACTGTATATTGCAGAATACCATTTGCTTGTAAAACTGGTCATTTGTAACAAAGGCAATTAATTCAAAATAATGTCAACATACTGGGGCGATTTTCACTTTTTTTAAAAGAAACTATGAAATCTTGTTCCAGACTTAATTTTTGCTTTGCGTTCCTGAATAGATGAATACAAAGAAAAACCAAACCTGAGCATTTCTGACCTCAAAATCTCACAGGTGCAACAGGTGTTGTGAAGCAAAGATGGATGAGCTTATCAGAACAGAATGTATGCACTGCTATCACCTGCATTCTGTCCAAATAAAGACTTGACTTTATACAGTTCACTCGTCAAGGATCTTGACTTTTTTTTGGGGGGGGGGACCTGCTCTCTGTGCTTCTATGTATTTGGAGCAAACATGGAAACTGGTATGTCTGTCAACCCGACATGACGTGAGGGCATTAGTGGATATCAGAAATTATCCCTCCTTTTTTTAATGAGCAAACAATCCCCTGCTCTTCAAATAGACACACGATGTGAAAATAAAACAAATCTGTCAAATGTTTGGTAGGAAATGCCTGGTCTTATGAACTTAATAAATATAAGCACTCACTTACGAATACAAAATACATTGATAATAAAATGTATGTGATGTGAAATTAGGATGCCTACGGACTGTAAAAGATGACTTCATTTGTTAAAAAGGCACAGTTGCCGTGTTTGTGTCAGCATAGTTTGAAAGTGAAGTAATTCACACCTTTTCAATAACGTTTACTACCAAATTCTGCCAGAACGGCCAAAGGCTCAAATGAAATGGCTTGTTTTTGTCGGTGATGGTGTTTATATGTGTCTATCTTTGTGTGTTATATATCTGTAACTGAACTCTCACTTGACCTTTTTTGGTCATGTAGTGGTAACTGGGCTGGAGTCGAAGTATTTCCCATAAGGCTCCTAAATAACTCAGGTTTTAACATGTGTATAATCAACATTTTAGCAGTGGCAATATTCAAGTCAGGCGATCATGCTGTTGCTATCTGGGGAGCGCTGTAATGTGGTATGAATTACAGCTACTGGTCAGAAGCTGCTTTTAAAGAACCCACCTCCGCCACATGCACAAAACCCTGCAACAAAGAGACAATGCACCCGGCAAGCAGACCGATTAAAATCACAGGGGGTGTTCTTGTTTAGATAAGAAGCTTTTGGCTTTTCATTAAAAGCATTGCAGAATAAAAAAAAAAAACCACACACACACTAAAGGACAAAAAGACTAACAAGATTTGTATAAATGTGAACGTATAAACATTTCTATCTTCAATTCTTCCCGCCTGTAACCGAGCCTCAACCCCCAGCCCTGTTTGTCTTTTTATCTTTGTTAAATATGTCAGTCTTTCCCTGTGCAGGAATGTCTAACGGTGATTGTGGGAAAGGAACATGAAAGGGAGTAACAAACAGAACACACATAAACCCTCACCTACCCACACAAATAACCCCCCCCCCCCCCCCCCCCCCCCCACACACACACACACACACACACACACAAGTGTGCACACTCAGGAAATTACCCTGTGTCTGGCTTTTGTTTCACTCTATTTCTTGAAAGCATGTTTACCTTTTTTCCATCTGTTTGCACCCAGAACATTAGCTGTGAACTAAACCAGGCAGCGCAGTGCACCGCTAACTCTTCCAATGTTGTTACTTTTGGGGGTTTTCATTTTTTGGAGTGATTGTGATAGATGTCAAACTTGCGTTGTACGTCGCTTTGTACGTATTGTTTGGCTGTTTGGAGCGGAACCTTTCTGAGACATCCCTGAAGAATGCTCTGAGAGCCTATTTACAGCTTTCTGGGGGCTTGAGGGACTTCAGTGGCTTTAGGCAGACTAAAAAGAGGGAGTTTTAACCTCCTGTTTGCATAATGACTTCCAGACTATTGCGTGTTGCTTCCCTTTTATGCTGCATAACCCTGTCAGGGTCCATCATTGACTTTATCCCTCTGTGAGACAAACTTTTTATGGCACGTATTTGGGGCTTGACTGATTTATATCTGAGGTAAAACTGCTTGGCTCGTAAGAAAACGAGGCCGTATGGGGCCATACAGAGACATTCGCGCAACTTTTATAGGTGATATGTTCATGAAGGATC